>NC_064871.1:42373036-42725536 GCF_943734695.1 Anopheles maculipalpis | reverse complement strand
ATAAAGTAAAAGAAACTGTAGAAGAATTATTTAAAAATTTTATCCAAGATATATTTAAATTCGATATAAGATATGAGAAAGACAACAAAATAGAAGATGAAATAATAAAATTAGCTAATTTAAGATTACAAATTGATGAATTGATAGGTTGATACGTCTAGCTTACTAACTCTGGATGAGAGGTTAAAGTCCATGTTTTGTTTTTCCTTTTTTTTCGACATCTATTTTGCATCTGATGCAAACATTTAAGTGAAAAAGTTTACGCTACGAACGATCTGCGCAGTTCGCGTACCCCTCTAGCTTGCAGTGGCCGTTTAACTGGGTTTAACTTCCAGCTCTTTCCGTGTCTCGTTCCCTCATTCGTTCCACTATCTGAAGCTACTCGAACGAACGTACGTACACACACACGGTACGTCTAAATAACCTGCGGTGTCGAAAAAACAAATGGGGAAAAAATAATAAATACAAGCCAACAACAAGGGATAAATATTATGCCACCGTCGCTTTCTTGCACGGCCGATACTCTTGCCACAAAACTGCTGCTGCAAAAAAAAAAAAGGAACCCAAACCATGCGCTCGCCGAGTATGAGACCCCGCCAGTACGACCGACCCTGCCCGGACCCGAACAAAACGGAAGGCAAAGTGTCCCGACGATCATTCCTTCACATCCAGCGTCGGCTTTGTTAGGAGCAAAACGAAATAAAAGGGCTTTGCGT
Organism: Anopheles maculipalpis; assembly: GCF_943734695.1. NCBI lineage: Eukaryota > Metazoa > Arthropoda > Insecta > Diptera > Culicidae > Anopheles > Anopheles maculipalpis. Next base: position 42,724,820 of record NC_064871.1, on the reverse strand, counting down.
TTTCCTTCCTAGCCGCCAAGTCGGTTTATGCTGCTGTGTAGGGATCTGAAGTCTACACGATGGACGGTTCGGGTGGTGTGTCTGACTGATAGGCGGAAAAGGAGAGACCACGCCGTACCTTTTTTGCCCACAGACACAGACTCACATACACACACACACATACACATTGGGGTGCAAAAGGAAACCGATGGAAGATTTTGAAGATTTGGAAGCAATAGTAATAAAAAAAAAACAAGACACACACACACACACACACGCATGCTGGAATGCATGCACACAATCCGCTCGATGTGGCTATTTTGTGTAGGATTTTTTCCACTTATTTCGTGACCAAACAAGCCTCGGGAAGGACGGGAAAGGTCCCTGCGGCGAAAAGGAAAACCGTTTGCTCGGCCGGGAAAGGATAAGCGTGGAAATACATATATAGCAAACGTTTGTATGCAACCTGGCCTCACTAGGCTGTGGGTCTGTTTTGCCATGTGTTGTATAGAGAGTTTTGTATGGCCTCCCCGTTTGCGGCTGATTTGTTTGACCGGTATATCAGTAAGAAGGCACTCTTTCGTTCTCCCAAAACAAACTTTACAATAAACATTAAAAATAGAGTTTACAAAAAAAGGCACATTTCAAAACACGGAAGATAAATTAAAAGCCCCCTCTAACGCTAATCCATCATCTACTTTTCACTATCTCAACACCCAACAATCCCCAAACACCTTGTGTTGGGGCGATGGATCAATCCGTGGTTGCTTGTTTACACATCAAGGGGGGCGACACACACACAGATCATCATCATCATCCGCATTACGCGATCATCGCGAGATCAAGATTAGTGGCGCTGTTGGGCGAGAAATGTGTGAAATAGAAAGATGGAGAACGCGTACGAACGATCGAGAAAGAGCACCGATGAAGTTGGCTGCGTCGATGAAGGGCTGAATTCCAGCAGCGCTCGGTTAAAAGGGCTCTCCCGGGTGGGGTGCAAATTGCCTCAAATACGCACTCAATTTAGATGAAAATAGATATACTCGTGTCGCGAGAATTCGAGTTGCCGTGGACGTTTCGAGCGGGTGAGAAATGAAGGAGAAAACGAAGCAGAAAAGCGAATGGCGGACACAGTAGTTTGTGAGGTTGGTAAAATGGTGGCTAGGGAAGTGTTTTGTGTTGAAAATGCTTTTCTTTCACTTGAGAATGGTTGGAAAAGCGTGACACAGATACTGTTTCTTTACAGAATTATTGTTTAACATTTGTTATTTCATTAGAAAAATCTATTTACAACTATAAATCGGACGGTGTAACTTCGTACGGTAAGTTTGTCCTCGAATTTGACTTTAGCAGAGCAATTTCGGTTCAAAATGAACAACTCCAGCAACACGCAAACTTTCTCACTAAGTTGGCCTCACTTTTAAGTCGGGGAGGGGTGAGTCGGCCCAACTAGCCGATACTAGCTCTGTAAAAGGGAATTTAAGTACAGGAAGTTAAACATTCATTGCCAACACATTTTCCATCCTGAAAGACCAGTTGCAGCAAAAACCTCGTAAATTTTAGGACAGTTGCGACCCCCTGACACGAGATCTCAGTCATATTGCATAAGCTTCCTTTCATGTAAGAATGCGTTTCGATCCCTGAGATTCATTCGGTTCGCACGATATGGCTTGGCTATCAACTTATGGCATGTCCGGAACCATCAGATGTTCAAAGTACATACGGTTCATTTACACCATGCGTAAGGAAAATGACGGTGTCACCGCTACCCAATCGAACAGCTCTCCGGAGGCCTCTGAATGCTCAATTTGATCATCAAAGTGCATGTCTGCTCGCTGTACAAACAGAGTCCGACAAGGAGTTACATTCGCGCCGGGCAGAACCTTCAACCGATGGCTACGAGAAGAGAAGATTCTGGCACGGATGAGGTAATGCTGATCCCGAACGTGCCATCGTCTTCGGTGAAGGCCAACAACGGTGATCCACTCGACGAATGTACAACCCTTGTCCCGTGCGCTGAGTTTGGAACTGAATAAGGTACGCGCTACTACACGGTGGGTCATGATTCAACTGCAATAAGAGCTCAGCTCGACCATGACCATGGCGAGGAAGGCTAGGTTTTTGTGGCCAATGTGCGTTCACTGTGACAGGTAGACGGCTAAAGCTAGAAAGCTACACCGTCCAGGGTAAGGATAGCTACGTACACACTTGCCCACTCTAACTCTCAGCGTGGAAGAGGCTGCAAAATGACATGTAAATAAAATTACAATAATTAATTTTACCTTACCAGTAGGCAAAAGCTTTACCTGGCTCTTGCCACTGGCGGCTACATTGATGAGCTGTTGTCATGCCATGGAAAGCTTCTCTTTCCATCTCCAGCGAAAGGAGTAAAGTGAAAAAGCGCCTCACTCGTAAAAGCTCGTCTAATGCGCGAAACCCGTTGCAGTTTTCGCATGCCATGCGTTTTCTTCGTGCCTTATCTTGTTCGTGTGGTTAAAAGCGAGGCACCGAAACACGGATATAGCTGGCGGGGGGCGAGTGTAACCGCGTGTTTCGCACACAGTCCACCGTCGGGTTCGGACCCGACCGGCCAGCTAGCGTTCTACTGGCGGCATTCTTTATCTGTTTGCCTGCCTGCCTGGGGCCGTACACGTTCGACGACGGCGCGTCCACATTTGAGACGTCATAATGTAACCGTCCACAGTGTACTGCTGTTCCTGCTGGCGCAGTTCACTTGCTGTCGGTCTCGTTTTTCCCCCCGGTTTGGCATGGTTCGGTTGAACGGTTGAAGCTTGGCCGGGAGTTGCAACTGCACCGTAGCTGAAAAGCAATTTACATCCTCGCCAGACGGTGTTGGTGCCTTCCGTTACCCCTTGAGAGCAGGAATAACCCTTGGAAGGCAGGCAGAGTTAAGCATGTTCCGTCCGTGTCTTCAGTCTAGTGGTGAACGTGTCTATCTATCTAGTTTGTTGTCCGATTCCAATACGTAAGAGTTACACTTGGATTTGTGCTTTTTATCCAAGTTTTTGTTTAATTCTTTAATACCTTTTCTGAGTATTTATAAATTAAAGTTCTTCCCGGAGGCAAGAATTATTTGTGCCACACTGTCCGTACCAACACAACAGTCTACTGAAATGTTCGGCCCTGTGACTGGCAAATCGACGCGTCAGAAAATCCCATACAGACGCTCAGACTCTCGGCTCGTGTCTCGAAGGTGTAGTCAATTGTTGTACTACAACGTGATGCCCAGCTGGTCCAGTGTTCTTCTGTGGCTGTTTTCCACAATCACACTCGGGCCGGCCAGTATCCCAATCACGGCAAAAAAGTGAAGCGAACGAGTGTGGCTCTCAAATCGGTTATGCAAAAGTCGCACCGTTCGACATCTGAGCGCGCGCCCTGGCTGCTGGTCGACGTTTGGCGTACGTGCTTTCGTGCACCTATTACGCTTCTTGTGCTTGGTTTTGCTTTTCTTACTCCGGTCAGGTGGGCTCGTTTCGCGTAGCTTCTGATGCTTCGGAGGGGGGGGGGGGGCTTTAGCACATGGGAGCCGTTGTCTGGTATTTGTGGAATCTGCTCGAATTCGCAGGACACAGCTCGTATCGTCAGCTGGCTGCAAAGTAAGAAGGAATTCGTTCAGAAGGAGCGTTCCACCCAGAAAAGATACTAGAATTGGTGGGTGTTAAGAATTTTCTCAGTCGCGTTTTGAACCAGGTGTGCAAACTTGGAACTGAATATCAGACGGTTAGTACATTTGTTTTGTTATTCCTTTTTAAACACGAGGCACGAATGGAATTTCTTCTATTGCAAACATATGGATCAGCATTAAAAGAAATGCGTTCCAGGGGTCTGTCAGTCTCGTCAACAAAATACACCACCATCATCATCAACATCATCATCAATGTCCATCCATAAGGGCATAATTTCCTCCCCATTTGGCGCTAAAAGCAATTCCATCGATTTGACACAATTCTTCCGGTGCCTTCCGGAATCGGTACACGATTACATTACGCTCCGTCCTTCGGCTGTTCCTTCGACCAACATCCGCCTGCCGAGTTGTCTGAACTGCTCTCGCACGCAAACACACACGCACAAAGACGACTGTGTCCTTCGGTCGATTGTGCAAAAGATGGTACACCAACACCCAGCAACCCTTTTCTTTTTTGTTCCGCTACTGCTGCTCGGATTTATACTCCACTCCAGCTTGCTAAAATGGACACATAGAATTATGATCAACAGTTGTGGACAGATGCGGAAGCAAACAGGGCACGTCCGCTGGCTTCTTCATCCTTTTGCGTGTCCATTACACTCCTTTGCGCCGGCTGGCAATTTCCTTCCACAAGCGCGCCCACACAAATGAGGAAAATGAAAAGCGAGAGAGAAAAAAAAACGACACAAACACCGTTTTTACACTAGCCGGCTGGATGCCTCGGTAGGTCTGCTGTACTTGTCCCCAGATGTGGAAGAAAGTAAAGGAACAAAGAGAGAGAGACTGCGAAAGAGTCGTATGCCAAATAAAATGATTTTCCCTTACCAGCGGAGGCTTCTAACGGTACAGGATCTTTCCATTTGTCGCACAATCAATAATCGACAGAAGGCAAGCATTGGCAGGACAGTGGCAGAAGAGCCAGAGCCGATGGTGTTACACACCAGACCGCTCTGCAGACAGACAGGTCGGTCGCGCAGGTCTGTCACGTTCTGGAAGGAAATGGATTTCCTTCACCCCTTGGCTTCTATCGAGCGTTCTATTCCTGCCGTACAAAATGAGGGACGAAAAGGAGAACGGTAAAAAAAAACCTTCAACCTCTTCTATTGCACGCTGTGTTTGGAAGAGAAACGCAACAACGCAACAACACCCGATGACAACCACAAACAACACAACTGACCAACACGTACAAACGCAGGACCAAGATGCAGATGTTCAGCTGTTAGGGCGAAGAAAACGGAGGCCTCCTCCGACTCGGGAAGAAATTATGACCGTCCATAAATATTAGTGCGCCTGGGTAATAGAGAAATTGAGGCAACAAAGTCAATCTATCCTTAACACAGACGCACACACACACACACAAGAAGAAGCAAATGGTACGGTGCGAACAAGGTCTTATGAAACGAGAGCCTTTCAACGGGCTCCATACGGATCTTTTTATCTGAAACAGGAAAAGAGAAGCTGTGTTGCAGAAATGGAAACGAAGCAAAAAGCATAAGGAATCAAAAAGGCTCCTTTCTTGGACCGGCCTATTCGCTAAATCGATAACGAAAATATATAAAATCCTGGTGTGTGACCTATGATGCCTTCCATCCCTTCCGTACATCGGTAAAAAGCTCATTGTTTCGTGCGTGCGTGTTTGTGTTTGAATATGACTCCATTGCTGAACCGTGTGATCATTCGTGAAAGACCCTCTACGGGTAGCTTTTTGCTCCGATGCCATAAACTTCTGGCTGATAAGAAGAGCTCGTTCGGTAGCTTGCAATCTGCCAGATGATAAGCGATTGGGCTGAAGAAGTGTTCAGGAAGAGTGCTACCTTTGGACGAGAAAAAAGTGGGTTTTTAATGCTTTGAACGCTTTTTGTACTCGATTAGAAATAGGAAACAACTTAACACACAAAAATTAAATCATACAAAAGATCGAACATATTAAACAGTTCAAACGCTCATGAAAAATGAGAAGCTCATGAAGCTTCTGATAATTGAAAAAATATATTTTTAACATAAATTCTAAATCAAGTTGACAGAGTATGCCCGCAATAAGGCAAATTATAAGGTGGAAATGCCTTATCATTATGTTTATATAAATTAGTCACCCCAAGCGGTGTTGAGAATACGGCATTGTACCGTCACGACTAATTATAAATAAAATAAATTCTACATAAAATTACAGCACCAAATTTGAAAACGTTCGGTCATCTTTGAAGAGTTTATAGGAAAACATAAATCTTTAATGTATTAGAAAAAAAAGGAAAAACTAAAACAAATCTACTTAAAATCATGCCAAACCATAGTTTAAAATTGCTCATCATCAAAAACCCAATAAAATTTTGTTGTTAGAAAACGAAATCATTAAACATAGCCAGTTAAAGTAGAGTTGTATCAGAGATTCACCGGTTAAAAAATGTTAAACAATTCAAGTGATGAAAACAAACATCCATAAAGATTGTTCATAAATATAAGAACGTTTTAAAACGATGAAAATATGCAGTAAAAAAGGTCACATTTGTGGAAACTTTCTGTCTTGTGATCACTTTTCTATCGTAAAGCAATGTTATATTCGCTCTTTTAGAAGCAATTCCACAAGAGGCAGGATTCCAAATGTTTCCTCATTGCTCTCGTTCGATCGTATTATTTTATTTATAATTAATTATGACGGTCCAGTGCCGTATTGTTGTTCGATCGTATTAGTACGGGAAAAAAACACAAACGAAACCTTCACACACACAAAAATTGACGCTTTTCTTTCCCGCCTTTTTTCTTATTCTTTTCAAAAAGAAAGCGAACCACAAAAAAAAGAACGAAAGGATATCATACGGAGGAGGAGGAGAGTAGGTACCAACAGCTCGGTGGGAATTTACCAACAAAAATCTATCCCACAAAACAGGCCGTTGCCGGCAATGGGAAACCGCAGTAAAAACCCAAAACAAACCATTTTAAGGATCTTTCTGGAACTTAAACAAATATGGTAATTGAACAGCAAAAAAAAAGGTCGTGTTAAACATGTGAACTAAATAGTTTTTTTTAAAGACAAATGTTCCGTAACGATATAATTGTTGTAAAACAATTCAAAGTTTAAGTTATAACCTAAAACACCAATTAGCACATGATAATGCGCTCCTTGTGGGTGCGTTCTGTGAAGTTGATGATGATGACATAATTTCAATCGATTAAGACAAAGCCGTATGACCCTTGGATTTGGAAGGGATACCACAACACACTGCTCTTTGGATGCCCTTGTTTTCGGCATAAATTACACCTCGCAGTATGTTTCAAGCAGTGCTCGGTAAAGGACCGGCGGTGTTTGGTGAGGGTTTGGCAATAGAGTGTTGTGAAAAATATACCACCCCAGCTTCTTACCCTATCAAGCAAAGACACACTTCGATGGGAACATATGCGTCGTGCGGCTCTTACGACGATGGACGCAAGACGCAAGACCACAAAACCAGCCAGCCAGCCAGCCAGCCACGGGAGAAAGATAACACGCTGTAGAGCGCTCTTGCGGTGTACTCCAGTTAGTTTGTGCAGCGCAGCTGTGTGCTTGTGATGTACCGTGGTGTGTGTGTGTTTTTGTGAGCATGCACAGGTTTCCAATTGCAAGTCGATGCACCATGCCCCGGTGAAGATGCAACGGAACCGGTGTTGAAGAAGCAGCCAGCAAGGGCAGATAGAGAAGCAACCGTTTTGCTTGCCTGTCGGAGAGTTTTCGGGGGAAGGAAAGGTGGTGGACTCGGCCGGGGGTGCTCAGCTCTACCGAGAAATGATCGTAAATTAAGTTAATTTGTGTGTTTGTGTTCAAAATACACACACTCGCACACACAGTAGGGCTGGCGGTGCGCTTCGATGCATCCGTGCCTTTTTTTTCCACTGGCGTTGACGGATACTTCTCGGATACACACACCGTACACGGGGTTTGTTCGGTTTTGTTTCATCTTGTGTTCGGTGATTCCGTTCCGTTTTGATTAGAGAACGCATTCCGAAGGGAGTTTGCTGTCGCCCGCCCTTAAGTTCCCCTCGGCAGAGTTCTAATCGCGATATTATCTCCACCGTTGAGCATAATAAACCGTAGCAGATGGAACGATTTGCCATTTGCAATTTGTGTACGTAATCAGTTTGAATGGCCCGAAGCAATTGGTAATTAAATCTGCAAAACTAATGTTTCAATACAATAATTTAATCTTAAATCCTTCCAAATCCGAACAGCAAGGAGTTGCACCCCGAATGCCAACTCCAACTCTTTTCCCCTTCCTGCCCTTTTAACGGACACAATCGATCCTTCTTCATGCATCGCCGCGTAGTAGCATCATAACCGGCTCACATTACAATATGATAAATCCACCGAGCCCCACTAAGCGATCCCCAACAAGAATGCGCGTTACATTCAGAAATAGACACTACCCGCTAATGCATACAATCGATGGCCAGGGCGATCCTCCTCACACAACGCCACACACGTACATTGTGCAGTTGCATTAGAAACACAAGAGCTGCACGAGAGCTCCAACAAATCGCGACTCGAAAAAAAAAAAAATGGACGAAGTGTAGCAAAAAGGAAAGATATGAAGCAAGCAAAGGCGTATCAAACGACAAACGAAAAGTTCACACCAGACCAGGCGCAGCGTTTGGCTGTGTGTGCAAGCAAGCAACAACGGCACTTGCCCATCACCGGGCATTGCTGCTGCTGCTGCTGCGCACTCACAGACAACGCGAGTTGCGCGTGACTGTCGATGCGTGAAATTCAATGAAAATTAATGCACACAACAACGGGTAGGAAGGAGGGGGCGGAGAGAGTGGAGCCCGATGACGGTCATGGATGCATGGGGGATCCCTTCCCGTGTATTAACACTCCGGAAAAAAGTGTTAAAGAAAGAGCGAAAGCAGTGGGGATCTTTCCTATCGTACGGCGTTTTTGTTGCTGTTAAGATGCAGTTTCGGTTGTCTTTGGTGTTGGATTGTCGAAAGCTATATTTATTGCTTCATAGGATGCAATAGTGTCTTGATCGTCGATACGTTTGTAAAGAGCGTAAGATTTGTTTTAGCTTTATTTATTTGTTTTATTTATTTTTAACTACTTATTGCCGTACAATATGGTACTGTCAGCACCGCTTGTGATGACTGAAATAATGAACATTATTAATAAAGTATTTCCTCCTGATTCTTTGCCTGATCCCGGCCATACTCGGTTGTGTTTTAGAATTTTATTTGTTTATATCCTATTTGGAGGGTCGAGCCATTTCCTACTCCCTCCATTCAAGTGCACCTTATCCCGTGTGAGCTTGGTTGTGGATATTGTTGCCGCCAGGTATAGTTCTGATGTTGTCCTCTCCATGTCTTCGTAGGGGTTAGCGCCTCTTTGAAGCATCGTGCTGTGGGGACTAACAACTGGCTTCCAAGAAAACCCCCTTTGATGCGGATACTTTGCGGTGTTCGCCACTCCATATCGTTGCCAGCATTTGGATGTTGTGCATTTGGAGTCCGAAAGCCACTACAACTTTGTGAAGCTACAGTAGCATCTAACTCACGCATTCCGCCAACAGTAAAGCTGTCAGTCACATCTTCACGTCGTCCAAACCTAATTCAATTGGTTCAGAGATCCAATGTTGTCGCTGGGCACTCTGGCGCCTGCAAAACGGTTGTAGCCGATAGCCACAATAACCTTGTAAGGTTACTGCAGAATTGAACCCAGACATTCCACCAACGACAAGGTCCCCAGTTACGACCGTAGATCTTCTAAACCAATTTTTATCGACTCTGGGGCCAAAGTAGCGAGGGGAAAAGGGGAAGGGATCAAAATATGATTCCCATCTCTTTGGCGAAGTCAAACAGAATCCGCGCATACTCGTAGTCCTTCTGTCCCAGGATATCGCGCATGTGTTTAAGCTTTCAATGGTAAAGGATATTTTCTGCTCGTATAGCTAGAAATTCACACAGTTTGTTTAGTACAGTGCCCGAATGAAAAGAAAAAAAATGCTTAAATTTTCATGTTTGAAAGGTGCGACAATTCACCAACGCTCATCCCAGTTAAGTATAATAAAATAGATTCATTTATTTTATTTTTTTGGGTGAATATTAAAATTGAGTACTCTATCAGAACTATAAATAAATTTGTGCGGATTTTTTTTTGCAAAATTAAAAGCATTATTATGAACCGTATTTTCTATCGTTGATTATAACGTTTTCCCATTTGTTTGGCAAATCACGGATTCTTTCGAGAGAAAAGAAGGTTCTGTGGAAGCTATTGCATTCATTGATCCATTTTTTCACCTCTCCAAGTTTGAGGAAGTGCTGCTCTTCTAGGCCAAGTTGCATCGATCGGAAAAGATGATAATCAGAAGGCGCCTTGTCTGGGCTGTACGACAGATAGTGTTGGACATTCCATTTCAGTGTTTTAAAATATTTTCTAACCATTGCTACCACTGGTGGTCGAATTTCTCTTGAATATTCGACCTGGGTGTCAATGATCTCTTGGCTTCAGTTAGTACGGCACACAATGTCCTATCTTGCTGATCATACCCATAGTTTTTAAACGTTGGCAAATGGCTGGCTAAGTTACCTCAAACGCTATTACAAGTTCGTCTTTCGTTTGCGAAGGATCTTAAACGAGCATTGCCTGGAAGTTCTCTATCGTCGTTATTCAATAAATATCCGAAGCTATTCTTCGTTATCCAAAAAAAAACTGCTACTTTCCGATAGAGCATGATCATCATAAACTTCCATTAATACACGATGATTTTCGGTAGCCGTTTTGTTCATCCCGTAATCCAGTACAAATGTTGCCACTTTCAGAAGCTCATGGAAACTATTTTCTTTTAGCTTAAGGGAAAATGACAGCTAGGAGAAAAGAAAGCCTGAAGATGACACTTCAAAATGGCAGTGTTACAAGATTGCAGCGAAGTTAAATTAAATAATTTACGACGCTTGTACTAAAACCGATCGAACTTATTCATAGTCCTGATGTACACATTGAATTCGTTTTATCCTTTATTTTTGGAAGATAAGTCAGACAGCCTATCACTGGTACGGATTCTCATAGGAATCTTCCATAACTTCATGTCAAATTATTTATTAAATTCTCTGGTGCTGGGGGCATCAGATTTGTATCCAGTTTTGATTGACGCCTAGTACCAAGTGCGGTGTGTGTTATTGGATTTGTCATTTTGAAGTTCAGCATGTAAAGATCAGACACTTCAAAACGCTATGTAGTCGTCCATGTTTTACACATGATTTGTTTTACAAAATGACAAATTTTAAACTCCTTTTGAGGGTGGTAAAAGTCTGTCAAATAAATTCTGGTTTCCACCTCCATTTTTTTGCGAACAGCCTTGCTTGTACACCAAAGGCAGTCAAATGTAGAAGCTTGTAGTTTCTCGAGTAATAAAGCTACCAATCTTACACCTTAAAAACTAATCTTCGCTTTTCTAAAACAATTATAGGTAGCTTAGTTAGAGTTTCAAATATTGTTAACAATATTCAGCATGTTTCTATGCTAAGAAAAGCTCAAGAAGCCTTAAACACAATCCCACCCAAAACCAACCATAATAATATCGCACCGATTCGGAGAGTGAAAGTCGTCGTCCGTCCGTGTCCGACTAACTACTGTAAAAGGCAAAATAGTGTTACGCGAGGAAGATGTACCGATGGAAGGCACCAAACCAAACCCCAGCAGTAGCCCAGCGACGGGCGCACTTATGATGTATGTGTGTGTGCGCGCATAAGAGAGGGAGAAATGTGCAATTGATACACTACAAAAACTCCATCTTCACCGATCCCACTTCCGTTGTATCGTATCAGTGCGTCATTATTGTCGTTATACGTCAACGGCAGCAACTCCATTTGTCACTTGGCAACGATACACAACGGGCGTGCGGGTAAGTGTCTGGCACGAGCAGTGACGTCTGGACGCCGTCGTCCGTTGACAACAAGCTTCCTGAGCGGTAGAGGGGGGGGGGGGGGGGGGGGGCAGAATTTTATCACCCTTCGACTGCACACCACGCACACGCCAGTTGCGTTGCGCTGTTTTGAGTGAAAGCCGGTGAAAAATAGACTGTCACCTTTGCTTCCGGTGTGTTCCAACGTTAGTTAGGCGGGTGCGCCTAGTTTCCGGCGTCGAAAGACGAAACATACATCTATGCCTCGCATCTATCGATACGTTCGATTGTGCCAAATGTAAACGCTTCTTAATCGTAGCTTTAAAAAGGCAGCCAAGAAGTAGTAATTTTCTACTGCTGACCGTCTCGTTTACCTCGTCTAGCTTTCGAGCGATTCCCACTTGAGAAAAGCCCGGTTTGCCCGTACCCGCTTGAGCACAACCTCCGTTAGTTTGCTAGCGGTGGTGGTGGTGGTGATGCGCTCGTTTAACTGTTTAACGTTAGTTACACGTGACTGAATCTACGATAGTTAAGGAGAAGCAAATGCACATGTGCGCAGGAGTGTGAACGAACTACCCATCCAATTCGGGGAGAGCGGAGCGGAAAGGAGAAGAACACTCGCCCAACGATGAGCCGCGAAGTTGGGCTGCACCATGAAGACGCGCAATGCGATCACAGCAGGGGCAAACAAGCGGCACACGGAAGCCTTTTCCGGCTTGATCTTTGGTTGAACAAAAGCCAGCCAGGTTCATGCCTCGTTTTGATGGGCTGCTTCGATGCAGTTCCTACTTGACGACACCGCGCGATTGACAGTTCGATGCTCGTCGATGCGTATTTGCTTTGACAGGTGGATGAATAACAATCAACTGACGAGTTAAGGGTGACGAGTCTAATGTAATCTTCTCATTAAATGTTAAGCTATTATCACCCTTACGGGTGGAAATTGAAGAGGTAAGAGGCACGAAAAAATGTTTTAAAAAACAACATCATGTTGGCTGATTGGCACACAAAAAAAAAAAAAACCGAGAGAAAGTGTGAAAAGCGTGGGAAATGGGAGCTTTTTTCCTGCAGCTCTACCGCAATTTTCAACCGAAAACTCTAGCGCTCATCAGCTCAGGAAGCGCTCCGTGAAAGCGTGACCGATCACTAAGCTTCAGTTTAAAGTGAGTCAGAATAGCTGCCCCGGCGTACTCTAAAGTGTCTGCAGCAAGAACGATTACACAAGCCGTCCTACACTCGACTTGCGTAATGACGAGTAGGAAGTACGGTACTGCGGATTTGTGTCCTAATTTGGCCACGACATCCAGTGCGTCGTGTTTCGGGGGGGGCCTCCATATGACCTCCATTTACCGTCAGAACGCACCCGATGTAAACGGGGTGGTACAACTGTGCGCGCTGCACTTTGCATTCCGCATTATTGTTTCTACGGTTTGTTCGGGCCGCCCGCTCGCTCGATCGCTCGCTGTCTTGCCTAGATTACGAAATCATCTTCCCGTGCAAAGACGGCGACGTACGGCGAACTGTAAAGAAGCTTTCACAATGCACAAAAGACAACCAGAAGAAGGCCCATCGGGCTAGGTTCGTCTCTATTGCAATGGTATTCCGAGACATCTCCAACATTCACTTTTGCACCACCAAGATGCAACCACCTAATGGGGGAGGGATGGATTGCATTTCGCTTTCCACAACCCCTTCAGAAAGGTGGGGGGGGGGGGAGAAGGGTGGAAAGGAAAGGCATAAATTTGCAACTCATTGACGCATCTTCAGTTTTTGTTCGCCCCAGTGTTCAAACTTCGATGGTCCTCCTTTTCCCTCTGTACGGTAGCATAGCCAGTAGGTTAGTGCGTTGGTGTGGACCTTTTTTTCTGTTTTGGTCAATCCTTCATTTGCCAGTTTTTTTTTTTTTTCACCCATTTTGCCTTCAACTTTGCATACCATCCACACCCTGCCACAGCAAAACAATCCGTCCGTACAGATTTGTGTCGTCTTCTTCGCTCTTTCTCGCTGCTTCAAATCGCTGTTATGGTGTGCATTTTCTTTTCCGCGATTGTGAGCTGTTGCCTTTTGTGTTTTTATCTATATGCGCAAGGGAGCAGTTGAGAGAGAAAAAAAAAGAAGGAGAAAACACCCCACACGATCGAAGCGCAGAAATAGCATCCCGTGAAGTGATTTAGAATTAGGTTTTCTAGTTTGTTGGGGTTTTGCTTTACGCTTACGGTTTTGCTCTACGGCATTTTCTTGCCTGGTTGAATTTGCAGCTGAGAGAGGAGAGGCTGCATCTTATGGGAAGATGCACCGACATACACACACACACGCGTGTGCATGGGAAACGAGTTAGGTGATTAAATTTAGCAACAGAAAAAACGAGCCATGCCTCCCATATTGGCTGCATCTATCTGCCGTCAGTGAGTTTCACTTTCAGCAGGTTGACCACATGTGGGCACGCAAATCAGCGGCGTGATAATTTGCTTAACGCCTTAGGAATGAAATTTGGAAATAGTTTGCCAGTTGTTTGTTTCATGATTCAATACAAAGTTGCTCTTAGTCCAAGTTTGTCAAATCTAATTAAGAAAATGCGTCAAAACCTGGAGCGTGCCCGGTGGTGTAAGTGACAGCAGCGCAGGTCTTCAAACGGCTGGACCGGGGTTCAAATCCCATCCGCACACCGTCCCCCCATAGTGAGGACTCACTATCCAACTATACGTGGTGTCTCGGCAAGTCTATAAAAGCCGTTCGACGATGGCCGGCGTGTGACTCTATCGGTAGTTAAGTCAACAAGAGGACGTCGAAATATCTGTTTGTCCTGACAATTTCTCCGTCTCCGTGCATATACCAAGCTTCAAATTCCTCGAACTGAGGTGAGACAAAGATCGAAAATCGAATAAATAATTCAATTGATAATCTTTATCGGGCTCCATACCGCATCCCCAAGGACAAGGATTTAAGGGAAGCAGTTATCGCCCTAATGCGGGACTGAAAGCTTCTGAACACAATTAACAATGATTTACCAACATCTAAACTGTTCAAGCAGTACTGCAAGAATTTGCACAGTGGCGTTATAAGTGAAGTTATTGGAGAATGGAATGCTACAATAAGAGAGCCTACATGGCTCAGGATGGTAACGACTAGCCATCCAGATACTGTAATATCCTCTTAGGTAGATCATCTGCAGAGTAACATTCTGACGCAGATAATTTATCCTCCGAACATCACTTAACGCCTACCGATAGGAATGTTTTCGACAAATCCCCAAACGGAGAAGGGCTTTTGTGTTCAATATTGAGGAGTAAATGTTTGCCAAGGTTCTGGTTCTGTAAAAGACATCATTCCAGCCGTAAGTGTTATGATCTCCGGCTAATCCCGTCATGCAAATTGTGAATGAAATGAATAATTTTGAACCATTGTTTTAAGGTGCGATTCCTATTTTGTATTGTGTTATGAGTCACGTTGCTCATGGGCAATGGCAATACACTGCTGAACTGCTTCAAGGGTACATCATAAACCAGCTACCCAATTACCTCTCATCGTGTCAAGCGACAAAAAACTTCACATCCCGTATCTTCTGCTGTCAAACGGTTCAATCACTCTCCTTTCTTAACAAAACCCATCGCGCACGACAGTGCACGTGCGAGAAAAGACTCGTTCGATCGTATTACGTGACGGAACAGAACGGGGGTTAAGTGAAGGCCCATAGCCCATAGTGTCCCGGGGTGCATCATCATCCGGGCGGCATCAGTCAGGTACCACCACCATTCATGGCTACAGTGCAACCCTCAACTGCAGCAACTGTGTGTGCTCGCGCACACAAACACAGCAACAACAACAACAAAAAAAGGAAACAACCCAAGAAAACCTTCAAAAGCTGGCGATCGCGTGCGCTCACACCGTTGGTTTGCGTGCCTTCCGCGTCGTATACAACAGCCGCCGCCGCCGCCGGCCGCCATCGTTGTGACCTCGCCAAGAACACAACAGCAACAGCAGCACACATCGATCGTGTCTCGATTTTTTGCTCGTACGCGCAGGTGATCTCCACCGATGGGCGATTGTGGGGGTGCCTGCTCGCGCGAGAAGCTGGAAAGCCGCCACCATATCGACACGAATCCAGCTGCTGCGTCGTCTCGGCTACCGAAATGTTGCGCAATCCCAAAGTAGCGCGACGAATTGGCGACACCACAAAACCACTCACCGTACACGCGTACACTAGGCCCCAGTAGTGGTGTTAGTGGCCGTAGTACAACATTTTTGTCCGCACTTCGGAGGCCAAACAGGCATCACCGTAACGAGACCGATTTGTCTTCCCCAACTGATGGCGCGCACGCTAGAAGAGCGACCGAGAAACAAACCGCCCCAATTGTGTGTACCGGTGACGGCCCAAGGGCTGCGAAAGGGGGACGGCCGGCAGCCGGGAACGGGTGACGATTTATTTATTTCTTGCTGATCTTGCTGATCGTAATCGGAGCACAGAAAACTGTCCGTTTTCTTTCCATTCTTTTGCTGCCCTCTTTTTTGCGGATGCGATGGTTTTCTCTCACTTTTCTTGCGCTCTCCTCTCTCTTCTCTCTCGTTCTGTACTCAGGAGGGTAATTTTTTCCTCACCCTTTTGTCCCCCCGGCAGTGTGTTTTACTTTTCTTTCCTGACAGTTCGCTTTTCTTCCCATCATCCACCCATTTTACGATCGTTTGCGATCCGCGATTTGCGTCGATTTGCCGGTTGAGGTGCGTTTTGTCTGACCACCTATCAGTTGCTTTAGGCTTTTTTTCTCTTCAGCTGGCTGCATCTCACCGTGTAATGATGATCGTGTGATCCGTGCTCAATTTGTGAGGCAAAAAATCAAAACGAAAAAAAAACGGCCACTTGCGATGCGAGGGTGAAGAAGCAAAACTTTCGTTTCCTTATGCTAATACACGATCGTAATACGATCGATCGCGGCGATCTGGCTGAATGGTAGTGGTGGTAGTGGTAATTGCATCGGACGAGTGTTTTTAATCGATGCGTATCAACGCAAAATGACACTCAATTTGTATATTGTTTCTCCCCTGTTTTTGTTATCCTATTAACACACACACATATACACTAATCGTGTAGCTTCTTTTTGTAGATGTTTGCAAAATAACATTTGTTTTTTTTTATGTTTTCAATTACCACCATAATAATGTGGTGTAAAAAGAGAGATAGCTTTTTATTATTATGCCACAGAATTTACTCGTTTTTATCACAATTCACAGCACCATGCTCAATGTTCAGCGTGGATAATTATCGGTTCATCGTAGCGATAAAAAAAGAAAATGATTTATAAACCCACCCCAATGCAACTTGAACGGGGTGAAAAAAGGTTTAGTTTCTATACTTGTTTTGCTGTGATTACTGTTGTGTGCTTATTCTGTTTGTAGGTGCTGTTCGATGATTCGATAGAAAATGGCAAAAAAACCATTTAAAAGAGATTATTGATGATAATCTTCTTCCGCAGTCGGTAGGATTCGAACCTACGCTCCCAGAGGGAATCTGATTTCTAGTCAGACGCCTTAACCGCTCGGCCACGACTGCTTGTTGTGTGAGGGAGCGAACCAATAGAAACCGGCTAAGAAAACAAGAAAAACGTTTAAGTGTGTCAGTGAGCAGCGCTGGAGTGTGTTAATGTTGAATGTTTCTTTCCATTGCTCACAACGTTCAACCAAAGTAAAAGAGTTTAAAATTTTATTTGCAAAACCATTTGAATGTATTAAAAATTACTCTTCAGATCAGTATTGTGCTGGGTATTGTTAAAATTCCGATTAATTTAATATTTTCACATCAAGAATTTATAGGTACTCTGTATAAACGAAAGGAAAAATCAAAGCTAAGCTAACTTAATAGCTTTACTTTGTTGGAACTATAAGATTTTATTTTGCAGGTTGTGTTGTTCAACATAATACAAAAATAAAACGTGAAGAAAAGTGTTTTTAAAACTAGACAAAATTTACTAAAATAGACAGTTGTTCAGCAGAACTTTTCTACGGAATTTTTTAACAAAACTTACTTAAATATCATGCAATTGAACTCTCGCAAATCAAACGTTTGATTCATCTCAGCGATGCTTTAAAATTGCCCTTTGCTCGGGGTAAACCTACGCTTAACAGTATCATTTCTGCTTTCCTTCTCGTTATCGATGCACCCTTCAAAATAGACAACGGACAGAAAGAAAAGAAATAAAAAACACCTACCACCTTCTACTATCCGACTGCGAGTACATTTATGTGTTTGCGTACCTTGTCGCCGTCGTGATTCGCTAGAAACGAGTGATGGTTTGGTGGAGTCGGTATTATCGTTAAAAAAAAAAAGAAGCTTCACCCGCTCATGATGGATTGTTGAAGATGGACCTGTATGATGTTCAAAGCTCCGGTTTCAATTGCCGGTTACCCCAGGGGAAAGAAAACGGAATCCGCTGCCCGCTGCCCATTCCCGCTTGCTAGCCACCGATTGCGCCGGTGCACCGTGGTGGAAAAGTGCAAAGAAATCGAAAGCGAAATTGGAGGCAGCCAGCAGAGTACGACTTGAAGTCAGGCGCATCTATCACTTTACTAATTCCTCACCCTAAATAGGGGAAGGTGGTGTTAGTAGGAGGGAGGAGGGAAAATAGAAACCCCCAGCAGCAATATTGGCACAGCACTACTGAACTAGAGACTCTCTCATAGTCTGTGGCGCCTGTTCGCGTTTTGTTCGCGACAGTGCGGCTCGACGACGCTCACCAACTACACTCACCTGCGTAAAGAAGAAAGGAAGGAACGAATGGGAGAAAGAAAAAGAAAAAGTTACGATCACTCCAGCACCCATTCGCCTACCCCACCCACCGCATCACAATCGATCGCAATGCACGAATGGAATGGCATAGAGGGTGAAACAATAACAAAAAAGCCCATTCCATTCGTCCGATCGTGTGTGCGAGCGCCATATCTGTTCCCCCATTTTTTCTTTGCTCGATCACCCACCCTATCGCCAATCAGTCAACAGTGGGCTAATCAATCAGTCGATCAATCTATCTTCTTGGTCGCTTTTTGTGCATCCCTGCCGGTCGCCATCCGTACGGCGTCATTCGCTCACTATCCGCTCACTCTCACTCTCTCACACGCAATCGATGCAACTACACAACGCGAACGGCGTCACCGAACGGCAGCTGATAAGCCGCTGTCGAGCGAGAGAAAGTAATCGGCGGCTGGCGCGACAAAACCTCACCCCCGAGCAGCAAGCGATGAGTGCGCGTCGATATGATAATGGGCGATCGCAGCGACTGTTTACACTTTACCCGTGTCGCGGGGTGAGGGTTTGCGTTCTTCTATCTCGCACCCCATATCATTATCACACTCACCAACGTAACAACACGTTTGTGCATACCACTGGCAAATGGCACACTCACTGGCGACGATACGCGTCACAAACTGTTGACTTTCACGAAATTGCGATAAGTGCGCGGGTACGCGAGTACGAAACTGCACTGCGTTCGTACTGATGCGTTTAGGAATTTGCGTTTGGGATTTAAAGCGACCGTTTCGCCGCGTGAAGCGCGGTATGAATTAGGGTCAGCGCGATCTAATTCGGTATCGTTTGTTGGTTTTTAGTCACGATATTGGGTCAAAGGAAGGATGATGATGGATGGAAAATGAAGAAAGAAAAAAAAAAAGCATTACTCATTGGACCGAAGGTTGGTGTGAATTGATCAGACAGGCATCAGCGTTGAGTTGGATTGATCAATTATGAGGTCATGTTGAGGCTGATACAGTTTGTGTCTTTCTACAAATAATGGGGCCATATAACAAGGGGAAAATTATGCTACTCGTTATGCTGCTAGGAGTCCACAGGAGTAACCAAAATACCTTCGTGACGCAAAACATGTTTACTTATTTACTTACAACCGCTTTGCGGTCTTGGCCTGCCGCGGCAGAAGCCAGAACTGCTCACGGTCCCGCGCCGTCGTCCGCCAATTCGTTATCCCGGCCCGGCCTCCTCTGTCCGTGAGGACGGCCTAAAAGGACTTTCTGGGAGCTGGGTCGTCCGGTGCCATGCGTATAACATGGCCAGCCCATCGGAGCCTGGCGAGCCTAATTCACTGCACGTCGGTGAGGTCGTCATACATTTCGTACAGCTCGTCGTTGTGGTGGCTCCTCCATTGTTCTTCCACACATACGGGGCCAACGATCCTTCTGAGCATCTTCCTCTTGAACGCGGCTAAGAGGGCTTCATCTGTTTTGGACAGGGCCGCCATGTCTCAGAGGCGTATGTGAGTGCTGAGACTATAAAGGTACAATACAGTCCCAGCTTTTTTGCCGCCGGTTTGATCCTTTGGCAGGCCTTTGCTGCCGTTTTTTTTGTTGTTCTCGTGTTGTAATAGAATTATCAGGATTGCATGCATTTTATTATTATATTAACACATTTTCATAAAATCCTACCCGAAACGAGCTAGCTGAAAAGAACAGCTTTTCTTTCGTTTTGTTTTCCTTATTCAAAAACAAAATACAATAATGAATGATGGTCAGATTTCTTGGTAGTAGTAGTAGTAGTAGTAGTAGTAGTAGTAGTAGTAGTTTATTCCAGTGAGAATCAATGTGTACAATATACAAATATTACATTTTTTTAACGGATTCGATCTCATCTTTCCTCGTTATTGTTAAGTTATTTTTGATCTTTTCGATTTTGAAACGTTAAATTTACCGATCTATTGTATAAAAATGTTTCGTGGGGAAAACTTTTTTTTTGGCAAAAAACCCACATGAATAAACAAATTATAATTATGTAAATCTATGCTTGATCTAGTTAATATGCTAGTTTTTACGTATTTATCCTATCTTACTCTATTTTTATACTAGTTTTTTTTATCTTTAGAAGTCGGTAGAATTGTATTGGCTTATGAAAACCCAGGTTTTTTTTAACGGTTTGAGTTTCGGGGATGGTAAGGTGTGGGAAAATGTGGGAGTCAAAGGAGGATGGGGATGATTGGTTATTTAGCCGGTTATTGTGTTGAAGTTCATAGGGTTTCTATTGTTATAGTTAGTTGTTAATTTCATTATGTACTGTTCGATGGTATTCATGTTACACCTTCTGTGTACTGAGTATGTCCTGTACCATGGAGGAACATTTAATATAGTTTTTAGATATTTGTTCTGACAGATTTGAAGCTTATTTTTGTGTGTTTTAGCGCACATTACCCAGACAGGGGAGGCGTATGTTATCCATTGATCTGAATAAATGAGGTTTTCTTTTGATTAATTTAATTGGAATTATCTTATTATTTTAGATAATTTTCAACATTTTACTGGTGTTGAGCAGCTTCTTAATTTGGCAATTAAAATCAATTCATCATTTAAGATTACAACCGCAACCATTCCATAAAACGTTCAATACATCTCAGCCAATCTGCTGCGACATTGTATTTTATGCTTACTCCTCCTAAAAGGTTCGATTGCGCACAACAATGCGGAACGTTTCTTGCGGGACAGTCGATGCGTGCCGAAAAGTTGTCCTTTGCAGGGTGGATAAATGGGAAAATTATGCGAAACGTAATTCGATTCACAGAAAAGAAGTAAAATCTTTTCCGTTTTGCTACGCTAACCACCCTTTGGGGGAGGGGAAAAGTAAGCCGGAAAAGCCAAAAGAACCGAACTGAAGTAGAAAGTCCTTCTGCTGTCTTCTAACCCATCGGATTGCGAAAAACCTCGCCGTTAGTGGGTCAATTGAATGCGAGCAAACGTGTGTGTGTGTGTGTGTGTGTGTTAGTGCGCCCTGACGTTGAGCTATGAATGGGCCTGTATTATGCGTTGGTAGTTTCGGTTAAGAGAAGCTACCCCGTTTGTGCTGAGTTTTTTTTTTCTTTACGAAGGTCATAATCGTTTGCCATGCCCATCCTATTACGGTACGCGCTGTCAACAGCTCTCTCTCTCTCTCTCTTTATGGCGCTGAGCCCGTTCGAATGACAACTGGATTAAGCGATTTGGTGAGCCTTCATCGAGAACGAAACGAAGTGTTGTAGTGGCCGTGTATGTAGGCTTTTCATGTATAACTCCACTTAGCAAAGACTCAAAAAATAAAGTGGCCAAGAGAAACAACTCATACTTTTGGTGCATTCACAAGAGCGCACACCCGCGATAGGCATGAGGCGCAGAAAACAATGCGTGCCAACCAACAATTGAGCTGCTGCTGCTGGTGGTGGAACGCTTAGAGAAGCAATAAAAATGAGACAAAAATGTTTCATCCCTCCTACCACTCGACCCACAACCCCCTGTCCCTCTCCCAGATAATCACCCACATACCCGCAAGAACGTACATGAAAACGCTCCGCTTCTTCTTGCCGCGCTGTTCCCAACCTCCCAAAACACCCCGACACGGTTGACCGAGAGTATTGACCTACATATACACACCTTGTGGGGATGGACCCGGTGGACTCCGTGGACAGAGACCCCAAAAACTCCACAACCCCCCCCCCCCCCCCTCTTCTCTATTTCTTGCGTTGTCTGCTTACCTCTCCACAGCACCTTCCGAAAAACCATACGCGTGTACTTCTCGCTCGCGCGCGTTCGCTTTTGCGGGCCGTTCGTCGGTGTGCCACAACCACCGACCGTTGAATCCAGTTTCCAACCATTTTCGAGGCCGTTAAGTAGCCGCCAACCGTCGCCAGTCGTCGTGCGGGCCCGTACGGGCGGAGGGGTGAGGTGAGGTGCGTTGGGAGGTAAAAGTCGTCTTTCCGCAAGCGCTTTACAGCACCGTAAGTCGTTTTCCGCGTTCGGCCTTGCCCGCAAGAAATCGCGAATAAGCGCATAAGATAGAAGAGAGCGAGAGAGAGAGAAAGAGAGAGAAATAGAGGAAGATAGTGCGTACTTGCTGGGAAGAAAAGCACTTTGAAGGCTTACCTAAGTTACTATAACCAGTACAACAATTTTTTGAAAATGCTCGATCGATCGATCGATCGTCAATTCTTGATCCGTTTCAATGTTCGCTCGTTTTGTATCACCGCCATAAGCGCTCAATTATCGCAAGCAATACGTCTCTCTTTGACGTCAGCAAACTGTTGACGTTGCCTAAAACCCCATCCAACCCTTCGGAGCAGGACAACAGATAACAGGGAGAACGTACGTTAGGCTGGCGTCACAAAACAAATTCTCATCAAGCACACGGGAACTACGGGAACTACGTCATCAGCAACGTCTGTACGATCGTTATCTGCTCCAACGATAGGTTCCTTCTTCAAGCCTCTTCGATCGATCGACAGCCAACATAAGGTGGTACGCTCGTCCAAGGTTTCGCAGGGGTGATGATCGGTTTTCACCGGACCCGCCAGCACAGCAATACACTGTTGCTGGAACAGAGGAACCTGTTGTTGCTGTTGCTGCTGGTGCTGCTGCTGCAGGGAGCGCAAAAGGCATTTGAAAGTAATGCGCCTACCTGGCCTAGTCCGTCCGTCCTCGGAGGCTCCGGGATCCGTAATTACGTCATGAATGTTTTCGGTGTGCGTCTGCAGGAGATTGCAGCAGCTCCTAGCACTGCTACCTGTGTCTGGCTTGCCCGCCTTTCCTAGCTAATCGGTAAATTCCATCATGCTGGTGGTGGCTTTTGAACGTTAATTGAAACGAAGCACGAAACAAGTAAGACGGGGCAAGAAAAAGAAAGTGAAACAATGATCGTCAACCAACGACACACGGTGAGTAGAAGTGAAGGAAAGTGAAACGATCTAGTGATCCATGCGTGTTGACATTCCACGCGACCGACAGGTTGCGATGCAACCAGTGAGACTCACTCACTCATACTCACGTACAGGAAGAATCCTAGCACTAGTGGACTCTTCTTATCATTTTTCCAGCCAAATTCCTGATTGCATACTGTTGTTACGATTGTGGATAGAGAGGGGGGGGGGGGGGGTACAAAACAAAACAAAATGAACTTTCAAATAAAATCGCACCGTTTTGTGGTGAGAACCTGACGACGTATAGTGGATGGATTGAAGGGGGGAAGGGGGGCGGGGGGTAGAAAAATTGCAACGCGACTCATCATCCGCTCTACCTGTGCAAAGTAAGCAGCACCCGATTGGCCTTTTTTCGTTTTCACTTTCTCGCGATGATGGTGATGATGATGGCGTCTGCTTGTGAAGGTTGAATATGAATGGAGCGCGCTCACCATACGGAGACGCGCGTCGCACTGGTTGGTGGGTACGCATTCCTTCTAGACGGCCTTAGAGAGGCCCCCGTGCACGTTGTCTGGAAGCTTACTTACAACGACATTCACCGTCTCGAACATGGTCGCAGAGTTACGGAATTTTGGCCTAAGATTTGTGTGCTCATTTCTTTCGAATTTATCATCCCGAATGTCCAGGATGAGTTAGTGAGTAGTGAGATAACCGTGCCACATCTACATTTGCTCCAACGGTGTAGTACTTCAAGCTCCCCACATCCATCCATCTATGCATGCGTGTATACATGTGTGTGTGTGTGCGCGAGTTGTTTGTTGCCACTGTTATTTCACTGCGTGTTTGAGTTGACGATGTGGCCACGCTATTGTGCCAGCTAAAAAGAGCTATTGAAGCGAAGCGCCATAAAGCGTAGACTGTGAAAATCACGCATTTGATTTGTGGTACGATCACACACCTCATCCGGATGTGTGTATGCGTTCTTGATGCTAACCAGATCTCTGGCCTGAGATGTACATCGAGAAGAACAGGAAGGAATGCAAGGGCACAACGGTAGATTTCTCTTTCCTTTTCACGCCCGCTATCGAGCAAATCCGGAGGGGTTTTCAACATAGACGCTACTCGAAATTAGATCTCACCTTCTCGTTTCTGTTCCTAATGTATCAGACGAGCAACACGGCTCAGTAAGGAAGGCGGAAAAACGAGCAAAAAGAAATAAGCAAGACTGCGATTTGACAGTTTTTGTGCAAGAATATACATAATGCGTCATCATAGTAATCGGGTGGTGGGCAACGATGGCGGCGTTATTATTTACACACGAGAGTGCAGCCGGGTGAGCATATACTGCGTCTTTACTAGCATCCAATCGAACGGGGACAAACATTGTACGGGAGCGTTTGATACACAAGACGCCACGCGTCTAATTTCCACACGTCTCTTCCCGTTGCTGGCTTGTCCAAAATGGATTAGCTTGTGTTGTATCGTCATAGCAGGCGTCGACGATTCTCACGGATACACACACTTTTTTTTCCTTTTTTTTCCAGAGTGCCAGAGTGCGGAAATCTTTAGCCTCGTCCGTATGGGTGAGTAATTTTTTGTTGCTGTTGCCTTTTTCCTCCCCCTGCCCAAATGCTACTACTGCTTACTACTTACCCAACAGCCAACGACGCATCAAAAAACGGCGCTTTCGAATTCTACGGCGGTTTTCCAAAAAAAAAAAAAGCAAAGCCTCCCTTGTCGTAAGTGGTAGGGCATTTTTCGGTTCCGTTTCTATTCACCGTGCTCGTTGCGTTACGCTCTCGCTCTGTTTTCCTCTTCTCTCTCTCTCTCACGGTTTGATTAATGCACCCCAATCAGAATGTGGACCTTATCGTACGGTGTGTTGTAGTTGCTGCTCTCGTTCGCAAATGCTGACTTCGTGTCCGTCCACCACCCATCCAACCATCCACCCACCGACCCACCAAGCACCCATTTTGCCTTGGCTATTGCGTTTTGTTTCTTGCCGACGGTCGAGAGCACGCTAAGCGCGTTTACGGCTGATGATCGAACGCCTCACATACAACGGTTTTTGGGATGCTGTGAGCGGCTCTACAGCCTCGGGTCGGGTGGCTTTAATTTCCACACACATAGACAACCGCTCACGCGCCAGTTTCCATGGCAATCTCGCCATCATCCCTTTCCGCCACGCACACTTGCGCTCTTTCTGTCACTCACACACACACACACACCGTTTCGCTACCGTGTTTCGGCTTTCCGCACGTACGTTGCTGCTGTGGCAATCTGTTGCCACTTATGAAATCGATTAAATTATTCATCGACTCCAATTGTACGGCATGCACATCGCCCGCCGCCACACCCGCGCTTCCTTTCACTAGCAGGGCGGTTCTATCATTCTCTCGTTCCGTCACATCGTTCTCGCTTCACTTTCACACATCGCGGCAAATGTTTACGCGCGCATTTACTGGAACTGCCTTATCGCCGTATCATCATCATCACCATCATCGCGTACCGAAAACCCGATTCCTGCCGTCTGGATGGATGGTTTTCGAGCAGCGATTTGCATTTGTGCTGCACCCCCCCCCCCCCCCCCTGCACCTTCGGTTTTAACCTTGCCAAAGCATTACGAGGCCAGATATCCCGCGCCCGTACACTACGAAGTGATTCAGAAAAGATTCCACTCACCAAGCGTGCAAGGGCAAAATCCAGAACCCGTACGAAAGTGCGGCTTTGTCCAGTGACTTTGTCGACTGGTGAAGAACTTCATTACCGACCGGTGTGATTTACTTCTTCTGGACCGTTAGCTTCTGTGTAGCATGTTCGTCTTCTGGATGTGGAGTAATTAAGCTGAAACGACCAGGCTCTTCTTCCAAGGGGGGCCGACAGAAACATCATTAGCAAAAGGTACACGCCGTGTCCAGAGCGAGCGAGAAAGAGGGCGAGCCGTGGTGTAATGCCGTCATAAATTAACCTTCTTTAGGTAGGCAAAAACAAGATGCACGAATGAAGGACTGTATTAAGGATTTGTGCAAGGGCAAAAACAAGGGTAAGCGACAATTTATTATCAAACGGTTAACGATCTCTAGCGAAAGCAGTACGAATTATTTCACTTCATGATGACAGCTCAGAAAAGCGCATTTCACAAACAAAATCGAAGCCTTATTGAAGCAGCATCGTACCCGAAACAAATTTCGTACGTACTTTTAAGCTTTATCTTAAAGCTACCAATCCCAAGAGACACTGGCTTGATGTGTTCAGCCATTCGGCAAACGTTAGTTCGTTGTTACAAGCATAATCTGCGCCCATCGATTCCCCCGTTTTTTCCGCTTATCGTTGGATCGTTTGATCCTTTTTCTCAGCACGAGATTAGTGCTGTCAACCGGAGGCGCATCACAGGGGGTCATCGTCATCGATGGTGACTCAACATCCGGTCCGAGCTTTGTAGGCCCGTTATTATCGGGGCCGTATACGCCCCGGTGCAAAACGGTGATCCCTAAATGATACATGTTCGTTCCTGTCACAAAAATGAATCAGTTTAAAGCCAGCCAGCAAGCGCTACTAATTAAAAGCAACAGTTTAAGCTTCTCATTATCCTGCGTATTTGCCAGAAAAGGTAGTTCCGGTTCACAGTTAACATGATTTGCTTCGATATGCTGTCATTGTTATTCTATTAACCGACGACCACCGATCAGCACTTTAATCCACTTACGAACAGTACGAACGTATCGGCGTATTTCTTCACTATCGCTTCCCATCGTCGTCCGACACCAAAAACCACAATCAACAATCGTTCTCGCCGCCGCCGGAGTCGACTGGCAAACCCTTATCGCCGTTGGTTCGGTCTTTTCGGTTTGTTTTTGTTGCTCACTGATAAGGCACAGCAGTAGCAGTGGTACCCGTGTTGTCTGGCCTCTCTGCCTCGGCCGCTACAATCGGTCATTGGTATCGGTGGTTTTGCACGGTCAGCAGAAGCCTGACCTTAAGCTACATAACCATTTTGCGAACCGGAGCGGTACATGGCAAAGAACCACCACAACCCCCACTCGAGAAGGCAACAAACTTGCCGGAGTTGAATAAAATCGAACGATTGATTCAATAAACCCAGTGGCCTTCCCTACTGACGTGCTAGTTCACTAGTACCTGGAGCGTCACAGCATAATGGTTTCAATTTTGAAATCAAATAGAAGACTTCAGATTGATATTTTCAAGAAGAATGTATCAACATTATGTTTTCTATTTCAGTACAAAGCATAAATGAACTGATAAAATTAAACCAGTTCATTGTTTAAATGTGACTATTTATACTAGGCATTGTTATACGATGAAATTGGGTCTTCCAGGACGGTCAAAGTGAGTTTGCAGGCTAGTGGTTAGATGCTCTTAGGATAAGAAATTTGGCTAAGAATTAGAATTAGAATTTGGCTGAGAATAAGAGAAGAATTTGGCTGACCAATATTTTGGTCAGAAAGACCCTTTTAGCCGAAGTTGTAGAGATGGTCTGCAGTGATGGGTAATTCCTCATTTTTCCCGGAGTCGGATTAATCCATCTTCGAGGTATTTCAGTGTCGAATCCGGATTAATCCGATGTCATCTCTGACATTAATTCTGGATTCAACTCCGGAGTGCACTGCGGATTCATTTGCTGTGAATGACATCTGTTCCAAAATGTCATAGCTGCCGATACATTTTATCTCTGCCTACTTTGAGGTGGTGGAAAAGTAGAATAGAAATGTGTACCCCTCAGTTGAATTGTAAACCCAAAAATGTTTGAGTTTCCCAGCCACCTCTGTCTGATGCGAAATGGTTTATTATCAACAAATAAACAAATTTGTTTTACAGAACAAATACTTTTTTTTGTTTGGGAGAATGCCGAATTACTTCGGGAATTCAACAGCGGGTTTTGATTTCGGGTTTTTAGTACGAGGTAAAATCAGGAGTTGAAACCGAAGCAACCCGGAGCAACCAGCAATTGATTCCGCATTTCGCCCCGGAGTTAATATCAGAGATTACTTCGGATTCGGAATCCAGAGCAAACTCCTTAGTAATTACGACGAAATTTACTCCGGATTTTACTTTTTCCGGTGTATACTCCGGTTTTTATCTATCGGATTTTTTATAGTGGATTCATTGATCCACTCCGAGGTGCCCACCACCAGCGGTCTGATTGAAGTTTGGTTCACAGTTTAGTTGAAAATATCGCTACTAATTTCACATTAGGAGCAAGTAGAATGATTTGTGATTTTTGATAAATTTCTTTAGCGATGATGACCTTTAACTATTTGGAAGTAAAATTGATAGCAAATGTTGTTCCAAGTCTGCTTTTAATTGCTTTCACTAAATTAAACAAAATCTAATTTGGATCAAATGTGTACCGGAATAATGGGTTTTTACTTCTTCAAATAATAAGTTTCTGCTGTAGTAAATCTCTAACCATTTCGCAGATGAAGCTTAAATCAAGAATTCTCTTAGATGTTTCAATTAATACCAACAATTACCTCTTCATACCCAATTCACGAGTAATAAGAAAGCAACCTAAATTTTACAGACGACCTAATTGGTTTTCAGTCTCGTTTGAAGGTTTCCAAAACCATCTGTCTCCGACCGATGGCGCTTTGACAAGTGAAGTTGCTCAAAACCACTTGTAAAAACATATGAAAATCTATATCGCGCTGGCTCGGTGTACGTGTGTATGCACATGTTGGCCAATTTTTACCGGTCGACACCCCTGTTCGGAAGCTGCACATGATAGCACGCGTTATCAAAGCTGTGTCGAAAAAAAAAAAAACGGTTACAGAGAACGAGTTTGACAGGTGGTGTGCGTGTGTTTGCCGTCTTGGGTTGTGGCTCGTTGTTGGTGTCATCGGGAGTCGGAATTTTCACTTCCCCATTCGGTTTAGTTGTATCATATCAATCGATTCCTCTCGTCCATGGGTCTCTGTTCAGTATTACGCATCGTGTGTGAGGTTTTAAGGTCGTTTAAGCGGCGCAACGGGCCACCAGTTCAAAAGGTGATTTTTTGATTGTTGACATTTGACTTGTGCTTCCTGCTTTGCAACAGGACACACAAAAAATGCTATCAATCATAGTCAACTTTAACTAATATTGGATCTTTTTTTTTGGCACTAATGAAGGAAATACTTCTTAAAACCACAATTTGTTGATTTGAAGAATTAAGGATAGATGAGGCAGTACACGATTGGTGTTATGCCAGTGTCCTAATTGAATCCTTGAACCTTCAAACAAACTAAAGTAAACAATTATCGTGATGTTGTTAGCGCCACCATGTCACCTAGTAAAATCTGTTCTTTCTTTCTTGTTTTTATGTTATTTTTAATGATTTAGATCACATTATGGAAAAAAGTAAAATTATGGCAAATTGCAATACCCGGTAAACGGAACGACAACTTACCAGCTCGAGAACACCGCTTGCGGGAAGCTGTGGCAGCACATTCGTTTGTTTCACATTTTACTTTCAAATTACGTCACTGCGCCATCAGCAGCGCGCCGCACGACATCTCGCGCGCCATTACAAAGCGTCCAGCGGATGGCTGTGGCCATGTCAAAGACGGTGGGGATTTGGGAGAGGGTGTGAAAATGAAAGCACTTGTAGCGTTTTTTTGTGGCTCGTGCCCCTCTGTCTCACTCTGTCTGTCTCGATTTGTTAAGACTGTCTGTGGAATAAGTTTTCCCCCAAGGAGAAGCTTACAGAAATCGGAAGCTGGCGATTGCTGCTGCGTGCTGAAGCGATGTAGTAGACGAATACATAAAAAAGGGGGAAAAATAAAATCAATACATCCCTAAGCGGAAGCAGTAGTAGTAGTAGTATTGACCATTGGCGATACAATTTACAGTCAAATTGAATCATTTCAATGGAATATTTCTTTCGATAAGTCTATTACCGTACCGTACACCGGAAAATAGTTAAAATCCACTGCTATCCTCCACAACCGGAACTCCCCAAAACGGTACCACCTTCACACCCGAAGTTGATTGACCGTACGGAGCACAAACCTTCGTTCTGACACAACAGTGGGTGCTGCATTCTGTTCGTGTTGCATTGAAAGGAGGAAGTTTGTTGGCTGAAGGTGAATTGGTTGGTGCGACCAATTTTTGCGATTTTAGTGCGAAATAATACTCCTATTCGGAGGGTATTCGAGGGAAGGGTTGGTAAGCTTCCTCTTAAAAAAAAAACACGTAATACCCGTTTTTCAAGGGAATATTTTATAGATCGTTTAGCTCGTAGAGGACATATAGGATTCCAATTGTGATGGAATTGTTTCTATTATCCACGAATGAAAAATTAGCGAAAATAAATCCTTGACAAGGGATACCTTATTGAACACAAAAAAGGAATTGTTTGCCTCCCCGACGGGGAATCGAACCCCGGTCTCCCGCGTGACAGGCGGGGATACTTACCACTATACTATCGAGGACTTGTGAGAAGATGCGTGCATCCGTTACCCATTCAATGACGAACCGTTGTGCGGTGGAAGAAAATCTCTCGACCGTTGTAAATTGATACACACATACACGCCTTCTACACGGCTACACCCTGCTCCCTCTGTGGGAAATACACCCCAAACAACCTTTGATTTCTGGTCCACGCTCTGGCCACTTAGCATCGCAACGCATGGTGCCGAACGCTCGCTCGCTCGCAAACTCGCGAGATTGTTTGCTTGGTGCAAACATAAACACACAAACACGATGCGTCGGGTAGCGTGAGACGCGTGAACAACAGGCGGAAAAAGTGCGGGTAGTGGTGGGGGACACATGTGAGGGAAAGGCAGAGTGGCATAGGAAGAACGATCGCATAATTCTTTCGATCGCAAAAATAAAAACAAACTTCCCAAACATGTTTGTGTGTTGATGTGTTTTTAAGTTTTTAGCACCGAACTAATAAATTGATTAAAAAGTGAAACCGCGCACGGCACATGCTATGGAGCATAGTAGAACGATTTGTTGTTTAACTTTTCATTTCATTGTTTCTGTAATGTATTGCTTTATTTTGTACCTAAAAACACAGTGAGGAAAACAATTCTAACATGTTTGATAATCGATCAAAATGGGAACGAATGTGAAGTGTATGAGGGAGCAAATCCTCAAATCAACTTCACCATACGCTCAATTAGTGGATTCGGATCGGCTCTGAATGCCTTTTTTATGTTATTATTTATCTGTTACTTGCTCTGGGAGCAAGTCGCACCGTTCCGCATCCGAAAACCGTTACGAACAACCACCGTGTGGCGTAAGTTGTCGTTCGTGATCTGAACCGCGGAAATGGTAAAAAAAACAAGGAAAGAAGCGACTCAAATCCCTAAGTGGGGTGAGAGTGAGGGGGGGGGGGCGTGTTGGCGAACGCATGGATGGAACGTAAATAAAACCCACAAACGAAGGGAAGGGAAAGGAAGCACAAGAGAAAGGAAAAGAAGGGGCCGGAGAGAAACATCGGTGTGTTGAAACAGATAAAGCATATTAAATGGCTCAGCGAAGCCAAAAAGCTCATAAAATAAATTGTTTTCTATGCAGTACTACCACTGCTGAAGCTCTGTGAGCCATACGCCGCCCGCTCTGAACGCTCTTTTTTCACGGTTTTTTTTTTTAATCTTCTACCACCCATCACCCTAAGCAACAGCAGCACCCGTTTGCTGTGTGTGTGTGTGCGTGAAAAAGACAGCGAAAAAGCGTCCCTTCAAAGTGCATGAAAGAGAAAACCAACATCGTGAGCGCGTGTGCATCGGAATGAGAGCAAATGTTGCTCACGCGCTCTTCTCACGCGCGGTTCACGCATTTTTTCGTCATCGTTTTGGGAAGGGAAAAACGATACTATGTGTGTGTGTGTGTGTTTGTTTGATGAAGGGTGAAAAAATGTCCAACGAGAAACCAGCCAGAGCTCCACAATAAAGCAATATTGAATTGGTTTTAAATCCATCCCTCGCAATGAGTGAAAAAAAAGCTAAACAAAACCACTCACCGATGTAACCTTTCCATGAGAGGAGAGTGTTGTAAGGATTATTTGAATATTATACTCCCGCTAGTGTATCCAAGCCCACTTTTTATGGATGTATGTGTCGGCATTCTACCACTCTATTTCCCTATTGGGGCCACATGCTCAAAACGGACCGGAGGTTTTATGTATGTATGTTGAATCAGGCGGCTCCTATACTGCCTTTGGCGGCACTGGTTTGTTAACAGAATATGACCGACCTTCCGACCCCTCCCATCTAGTTGCGTTGCTTATCGAACCAGCTTTGTTTATGTGTCTGTCATCAGTTTGGCAAACAACAAAACAAATAGTATAAATGATAGTATAGAAGACATCTTTATCAGAAGTGGGTTAGCATAAGCAATGGTGAAAATATTTTAAAATTTTCGTAAATAATTATTAGAAGAAAGAAGTGAAGCTTTCTTTACCAGTAATCGGTAAACCTTCACACCACCTCACTTATTCTCACACTCATCCTCATAACGATCGTCGCCTACTTCTCTATTCACGGTTCAACGAGAACGAGACGTAAACGTCATAATCAAAGCCTACTTCGATCGTTCAATCGTACGCCATGATGACTTTAACTTCAGTAGAAACGGTAGTTGCTTCCGTACGCCTTTTGAAATGCTACTTCTTCACGCACTCGTATTCCGTTTCCCACCATCAATGCCTGGTCAGCCAGACGACGGGGCACATGATGATTTATGATCGGTTCGTGGTTCGCATCGCTATAGATGTGCGAGAGAGTATGTGCTGTTTGCCTGTCGGGCTAGCTCCCAGCATCCCCAGCTACCCGGATGTTTAACTTCATACTCGAAGGTGCATTAGCTAAACTTGATCTGTCCGGCAGATCCGACACCTGGAACAAGGGTGGCAGATAGGGAAGGGGTGGTAGATAGGACGACTAGGTAAGCTAATGAACATGCGAACATACATATACCCTGAGCCATGGGGCCAGGGTATGAAGCAGGAGACACTTCTCACACGTGTGACACAAGTACACAACTATGGGCTCTGGCATATGGATGCCGGCCCGACCGGCCGACCAATATTATTAATCACGATTAGTTTCGCTTCTAATCAAATAATGAATTCCTATGACTACGTCTTGATCCGGTACCTACCCACTACCCTACCTTGTCACCGGTCATTATCATCAAGGTAAGCACCCATGTTGGAGATACGAAGGTGAAAGATGCGGATGAAAAAGAGTGCCATATCCTGGTTATACGAGTGACCCAAATCATCGTCATCGGATCGTCATGAATGTACAAGCGCGCTGGTGTTGTCGTGAATGATTCCTTCGCTGATTGGATTATGATGTTCGGTTGGTCTTTTCTTTGTTGGACATGTACTTCGGTGCAACAAAGCACTAAATAACAATGGTTAGAAAAAAGGGGAAAACTCTATTCCAAACCTTCACGAGAAGGAAGTCCACTACAGTTCATGGGAAACTTGCGTGTGCCGGACTTTGGACGGCAGCAGTTTTTCATTCAACACGTTGTACACTTTGGAGAGAATATTTAAATAACTCCCCCGCAATTCCTCAACTTTTAGAAGAAAAAACAAAACACCATCCAAAGGCACAAAGAAGGAAGAGCCATGAGTAACCCATGTAGAGGAAACAAACAAGTTTGCGGGGCAGTAGAGTCGTGGTATTGGTGTATTTAGTTTAGTTTGTACTGGTACTGCAAGTACAACAGAAAGTAAAACAAAAATAAAAAATAATCAACACGGAAAAAGCTGAAATCCCACCGGCAAAAATGTACAAAAAAAATGTTCCACGAACTAACTCGAAACAAATGAGCAAACAAAACCATAACAATAAGAAAGGATAATGCACACAAAACAATGAAAACATTCTACTGAAAGGAAATGTTTTTTTTAAATATATTTTCGTTTATGTTTATTGTACATAAAAAGGTGAAACGAATATTACTTAGAATCGGGACAGTTGCACTTTTTTTTTTTTTGTTTTGCAATAACAATCAGAAGTTTCCTTTTCCTGCCAACCCCGCTTTTTGCAATCCCGAGCAAGCTTAACAGACTTGTTGGAATGGTAAAAGTTACATGTCAGGTGATGTAAAAATTGCAGAACCTTTTGCTACCCGGTAAGAGCATTGATACCATTGATAGTTTAGCCCTGCGAATTATACGTGAAAGCTTCGTAGAACATTCAAGTGTATTATGTCAATTATGTCTATTGGATTGAAGTGATTTAACAAATTCTTCTAATAGTATCAAACAAGCGGTACAAAAACGCATCTCTGATTCATTAACAGACGTTTAAAAATGCTGGCTACTGACCATGTATAAATCACAGTTTCTGAACATTTCTACACTAAAAACCCATATGCATTTGACGCTTGAATTTGGTTCTATACTCACAAAACGATCAAGAGACTTCATCTCCATCATGAAGAAACTCGCCAGGCGCCCGTTGGTGAGAACGGTACCAAGGTACTACCGTACTACCCATCCCGTATAGTCTTTTTAGGCCGCCAAGCAGGACACAAGATGCATGTTTGATTGAAATTGAGACGGTATTTGATAGAGAGTTTGGCCGAGTCTGCCAAAAACACTGGGCTATTGGATTAACAGGCGAGGACTTCTAAAACAGGCTTGTAGCATGGAGTGTTTGTCTGAAGAGTAAGTTAAACGCTAACATGTTACTACCTACTGACAATAACACAATTTAAAAAAAATTAAACAATAGTAGTCGAGGCCCTGTAGAACCTACTTTTGGTGCCCGCAAACTCCGGGAAGCTTGGAAACTCTGAGATGCACTCAAACCTCAAACCTTTTTATTTCATTTCCAGCCTGGTTGTCTTCCTAGATACTAAAGATAGCAATGTTCAACATTATCCTTGATTACAATACATTTTCTTCTACGATATGGCCGTGAAATGACACAATTACTTCTTTGTTTAAGTGTAATAGTTCCCGACATTTCTTGTCGGCTGCCATGGGGCTTCAAATCGTTTCTTTGTCCTGGCGAATTGGAAAAATCTCACCAGCGCACGATGTACAAATTCTTCATTTTGTGAATTGTACAAATTGTCCAGTTAAAGAAAAAGAGTTGAAAATATGTAAAGCGTCCCGATAAGCAATTTTGAATATTGTTCCTACTATCATTGCCAATAATCATACTTTTACTAATTCTAGCACAAATCAGTAGATGGTCTGGAATGTTCCAATACGTAGTGAAGGCCCAGTAATATCTGCCTAGGAGTTGCCTATGGTTGTGGTATTTATTCTTCTTGTGCTTGTGCTACAATTTTAAAACCTGTTATTTGTTCATCACCAATTAAAAACTTGTGTCTCCTTAATGTAATCACGTCTACGCTCCAATCCCTCCTCATTGTGGCGTTTTCCTGCATGTCCCTTGGACGGATTGTTGTTTCGCTCCGAAATGTGTGGCCGTTTTGTTGATCATTTAGTGTGTTTAAGTGTGATTGCGGCTCCCATAGTTATTTCTCGGTCTCAAGCACCTGGTTCTTCTCGCGCGCAGTTGACTACATTGCAATGGGATGCAAAGGGATGCAATGATAGTCCCTCTGAGCAAACCGATTGTTCACACGGCGCTATTCAATCTTAAGCTGTCTTCATCGCCTGGTCCTAATGCTGTTATCTCATCTATCCCAGAGCCGGGTCTTCCTATAAGCGGGCGATCGGGCGGACATTGGGTGCTTGAAGTTTCTGTTCGTTTCCCTAGTCAGCTGATCGTTGGAATATGTCCCGATCATTTGATCCTCCTCCAACGTGGAAGCTATAGCAATTGTGGAGCGGATTCAGACGACTTTCACTCGCTTTGGCATTTGGCACTTCTGGCTCAGTGTTGCCGTCGTATCCGGCACGCTGTCACTTGCTGGGCCTGGAGCCCTTAGAATCTTGTCTCCCACATGCTCAAGCTTACCTTATTGCCTTCCCTTTCGCTCCTTGCTTCCTCCGTCTTTGTCTTCGTCCTCGCTGGAAACCCGTCTATATGCGCATATTGACAATAAATTGAGAATATTTGGAGCTTTAATGGTTCCGGTTAGTAGTCCTACGACAGAAAAAAGCTTGTGCATTTTTTCTGCGGTGTTCCAATTTTATGTGGCCTAGCAGTAATCAACGGGATCTATGTGGTGGAACTGTACTGTTGTCATTCTTGTGCAATTAACCCTTAGCATAACGAGTCATTTTTCTTTTTAAACCTTTTTCAATTCTCTGTTTTAAATGTACTGTTTTTAGGACACGTTACTACTGAACTATACTGTAGGATCGATCTGACTAGCGCGGAGTAGAAAGCTTTAATACATGTTGGATCAGCAAAGTCTCTTGTAATTTTAAATATCATGCTATCAACATTCTTGTTAAAAAACGAGGCGCTTATTTTATTAGTAAGCAGTGGAACATAACCAAAAAATTAATCCGCGGTTTTTCGATTTTTGTCTGTTCCTGGTTGATTTTCGACTGGTCGTTTGCACCCAAACTGATCCCAGGACAGTCTCGTCCTGCCCTTTTCGGATCCTTCTTTTCTTTCCATTTCTTCTTTGCGCCTCCTCACTGACAGGGCGTTGGGAATCTTATAAAGTTTCCAAGTATTCTGTTTGCTCTTTTTGAATGATGATGTATTGATGAGTAAACATTCTTAAGACGCCTCTAAAATTGCTTTATTCAACGAACTTGTTAGTAGAAAGTTTCTATTTGCATTTATAGATTTATATTATTGTTACGACAGTTTTGAGAGTAACGGCTGGTGGTGATTTAAATTTGACAGGAGAAATGACAGAACGGAATAGGAGAAAAGGAAGAAGAATCGGTGACAGGTAGAAGCACGGAAACAAGGACGGAAAAAGGGTGCACCGATTTTGAAGTTGAGTTTTTGATTTGGATTTATTTGGAATTTGGTGTTGGGCAGTGTAAATTAGTTCGGAAAATAAACGGTCCCGGTAACGGCGGAATCAAAAACCTACTACAAACACTCTATCAGTTTCCGCGGCTACAATTATATTATGCCATTTAAGTATGATCGTCGCCGTATTATCATTTGCGTCTATTTAAGAAATATAAAAGCAAGAATAAATTCCAGTTTAGTCCAATGTTTGCTCACTTATTTTAACTAATAACAAGACTACATTCTCAAACAGAACAATAACCCGCCCTTAGGAAAGCAGCTCTTGTGAGCTTTTCAAACAAAGCAATTTACCATACCATTTAACATTTAGCCGTAATACAAAACGTTATCTCGCTTGTAACCACCGTTCCTGTTCTTAAGCTGCCTACCCTGCGACTACCAAACTACCACACACACACACACACATGCAACCCATGATTCGGGTGCTTTTCCTCCCCAAACATCCCTCTTGATTGTTGTGAAGAAAAAATCCACTGAAACCCCGGTGTACGTGACAAAACGACAATGGTGTATGGAAACAACCCAAAAGAACCAACACAACACACAAAAAAAAACGGCAAGGTAAACGGCCCAAAATGCAAAAACCAACCAACACTCAACCGCTCGGTACCACCGCTTGACGGGGTTGAAAGTGAGAGTGCGGAAGAAAGGTGGAAAAATCAATAGCATATGCGCACCGCGTGGACCCCGCATGTCGTCGTGTCGTGGATGGAAACGCCACGGTGGAAGAAAAAAAAAATACGCAGAAAATACAAAATTTTCCACCTTCCTCGATCCTTCGAACCGGTTGGCTGTGAATCGAGCTTTACACGTGTGGTGGCGTACGGTCTCTGTTGTTGCTACCGTTTGTTTTGTTTTTGCTTGATTTTTGCTTGCTTTCCAGACCTGGCTGGCAGCAAACGTCATGCAGGCGGGCGGGCGGGCGGCCACGGTGATGATGCACTGCGAAGAGTGTGCAGTTTGTGCACTGCACTTGATTATTTATTAAACACCTATCAATAATCAATCAGTCGCCCTCGCTCGCACGATGCTTGTGGGACGGTAGGGGAATAGGGGAAATCCGAGGGGCAGAAGCTTCTTGTTGGATGGCAAAAGGGTGTGATTGGGATAGGTAATGGAATCTATTCGCGGCACCATCCAGAGGCGGGGCGCGATGTCGATGAGCTTTTAAAGTCATTGAAGCAAACAAGCCTGCTCGATGAAGGATGCTTTGCTAATCGTGCATTTCCATTTCATCTTCTCATACTTTGGCACACTCTCCACCCCTCACCGGTCCACATAAATGCGATAAGAAATCATGACTTTTTTGCTTTATTCCCCCCAACAAAGCAAGCCCATCGTCCACCCATCGTGGGTCCAATGCAATGAATCTGAACAGCAATGGCACAATGGCAAAACGCTAAACGGGATTGAAACAATGTCGGTGCGCAATCATAAAAAGCCACACATTAGCTACATACACGCACACACACACACACAGCCAGGTGTCGTTCATTGGCACCGGGCATGCATCACGTAACCGCACGGGGAGCGTCGTCAAGTGCATAGTTTGTGCATTGATTTTATTATCCGGCCTGAGCCGCGATCGGTGGGTGAATCAAAATGGGCATATCCTTCGTTCGTTCGTTCGTTGGATTTGGTTGGCGGTGTGGCGGTGAGGATGTTCTACAGATGGGGTGTGCGACAAAAAGTGTAGGGGGCTAATAACAAAAACCCATTCAACGCCAGGTTATGAATGTTTGCCGAGTGGTTTTGTTTGTGTTCTGTAACTGTGTTTGACACTGTGTGATGTAAGTAGGTGGTTCTTATCGACGGCAAAATGGTGTGCATAAAGCCGGTGGCCACGAAAGGATTATTGCATTGTTATTCTTAAGAGTTATTGTTACAATTCCATTTTTCTGCTTCATATATTCATATTTTTTGCAACAGTTTAATTTACTGACTTGCTTTTATTTGAATAGATTGACTTTTTAGCGAAAGTTTTTATTTCTTTCCCTTGGCTTAACGACAAGCTGGGTCATATCGGCCGTATCATCGGCCTATGCTGGACTCTGGTTTACTA
Organism: Anopheles maculipalpis; assembly: GCF_943734695.1. Classification (NCBI taxonomy): domain Eukaryota; kingdom Metazoa; phylum Arthropoda; class Insecta; order Diptera; family Culicidae; genus Anopheles; species Anopheles maculipalpis. The sequence goes on along the minus strand of NC_064871.1, from coordinate 42,685,680 downwards.
AGAATAGTCAATCCTTGCAAAACATTGCTTAAAATCACATCTAAAGGAAGATCGCTTGAAAAAATCATCCAATTTTGAAGTGGCATTCGTATGCTAAAATTTCTCAATAAAGATGTAAATTGCTTTGCACGATGAAGTGAAAGCAAAAGGGTTACGATATGTTTGAACTCATACTTTAAACAAACTGTCTTTCTTTACAAACAGCTAAAATTACTAGTATTGGTCGTCCCGTAACTGTTATAATTGTTTTATATATAATTAATTATGACCTCACGCTCACGGTCCCGCGCCGTCGTTCGTCCAATCCGTTATCCCAACCTTGATGGCGGATGATTCCACGCCATTCTCCCACCTCAATTTAGGCGTACCCACCACCTTGGCGTTTCTGTCCGTGAGGACGGCCTAAAAGGATTCTCTGAGTTGGGTCATCCGGTGCCAAGCGTATAACATGGCCAACCCATCGGAGCCTGGCGAGCCTAATTTGCTGCACGACGGTGAGATCGTCATACAGTTCCGTACATCTCGTCGTTGTAGCGGATCCTCCATTGTCCTTCCTCACATACGGGGCCAACGATCCTTCTGAGCATCTTCCTCTCAGACGCGGCTAAGAGGGCTTCGTCTGTTTTGGACAGGGCCGCCATGTCTCAGATTTGAGGATTTGAGGTGAGATGTGTCCTCAGATTGTAGAATGACTGGCTGGCCGCCAGCATCCTAGCGCGCAACTCCGTCTGTAAGCTGTTTTCGGTGCTGACTTTTGACCTTTTGAGATAGGTGAAGTTGTGGACGACTTCAAATTTGCGATCACCTATCCGTTCATCACCCCCACGTAGTCCGGATTTCGTAGTAGGGCCCGTTGATGGTGCCACCATCAATTTGGTCTTTGCCTCGTTAAATTGCAGTCCGAGGTTTTCTGCCGTCTGCTCGATCTTTTGGTAGGCCTCTGCTACCTGTATGCTGGCATACGCTGATGTCTATATCATCAGCGTATGCCAGGATCTAGGTTGACTTATAAAAGATGGTTCCCGAAGTCTCCACCTCCGAATCACGGATGGACACCTCTCTAGCGCCAAGTTGATTAGGAAACAGGCGAGCCCATCTCCCTGACGCAGGCCTTTGGTGGTAGCAAAGGACCCTTGGGAGAGTTTTCCATCCACCTTCACCTGGCATGTAACGTTGGTCATGGTCATTCTAACAAGCCATATCAGTTTGACCGGAATTCCAAAAGCGCTCATGGCCTCGTAAAGTTTACACAGGAAAGCCGTATTGTCAAAACTGATTCATAAATTATATTTACATAATCATTAGGCATTTCCTCCTTATTTCTTTGCCTTATCCCGGGAATACTAGGTTGTCGATGGGTGGATAATTGTTGCACATTGGCTGTTTAGGTAGGTGTAGTTGTGGATGGTTTGATGGTTGTGGCTATTGTGCATGATGCTTGCTTATCATAAAATTACTTGATGGAATAACTGACTTCCAATGATGACTTAAAAATATTGCAGACGTTAAACAAACAGATTGTATTTGGTAATTATTCATTGGTCCGAATACTTGCATACAATATTTTCAAAAAATCAAGTAGTTTAAATGATCTGTAGAAACACGGAATTGAATCCTGTCTGGATCGTCTCCCCGTACGCAGCTCTTGCTATTTTGCTACGGTCAGTATCTAGTAGAGGAAGTTAGAAATGGTAGGAAGAACTCTTGAACTTGTAAATATAACCAAAGCAGAAAAATAGTACTAAAGTATATAAATCAGCTTGTTGAGAAAAGAAATCCCTCATTTCATTCAAAGTTTACAAACTGTTACTGTTAAATTACACTTTATAAATGCAAAACGGGCCTGATTTACAGCATATTTGAAGTATTTGATGCGAAACACCAGAGGCAGGCAGCGCATTGCGAAATCCTTCCAAATTGAACAGTAATACACAAACAGACCCATAATAAATAATTGTGTTTTTAATAAGTGGCACATTCTCCTCTTCCGCTTTTCACTGCTTTGCCTTCACGTGTGCAGGGAAAGATACCGGCTGCCGCTGGGTGTGTAACGGGCGAAACGACGCCCGTGCCCACGAATGCCTTCACTTGTTATATGCACACGCTTTTACTGTCTCTCTCGCTCTCTCTCTCTCGTCTCCCATTCCGCCTGCATCGATCGAGAATGAACTAACGGACGACGAACCGATGGAGCCGCAAAAGCCGCCCGCGGCGCCCACTACGTGTTGTGTGCTGGACGGGGCGTACCATACGGTTATGCCGCTCGTTTTGCTGCAATCGCATGAAAGTGTGATGCAGTGTGCGTGTGTGTGTGGCTGCCGCGGTGTACCTTTGTGTTCCATCCATCCTCACCCTGTTTTGGTTTGATCCAACGAACCTGCGCAACTGTTGAGCATGTTGAGCACCCCCCGTGTTCTGTCTCTCGTTATTGCTCTCCGTCCGTTTAAAGTCCCCCTCTTTAGTTCGAACTGCATATGCGCTTATTTGCGGTTTTCGGTGCGTTTTTGGCGTTACCAGGCGATTGGAGGTAGTAATGTAACGCATCATGTAAAGCCGTGTAATGCTGATGGGATGTTTGATGGTAGGTGCGATCGTGAAATCGCTTGCTAGCAGGTGAGTTTCTCAACGGGTCCTGTGGCGCAATGGATAACGCGTCTGACTACGGATCAGAAGATTCCAGGTTCGACTCCTGGCAGGATCGCTTTGAAAGAAGAGTTTTTTGGTTTTTCTTTCCAATTTTTGTACCTGATCCTACGCACCCTCACCTAAAATCGTTCAGAAGTGCGCATGGACTGACTACATTTCTACAGGGTAGCAGAAAAACGCTAACGACCTTATTCAATTGTGTCTACCCTACCGCCACACTGTGTGGATCAACAACAGCAACAATAACGGTAGGTAAGTGTCGAGACACCCTCCACTTCCCCAACAGTTTCTGCACCTTTCCTAGCAATAGGCAGGGTTGCTGTGGTTATGCTTTTTTGCTCTTTGACTGTTGAGTCTTGTACGAACCATCATCCCTTCTTCGTTGTTTAGCATAGTAGTAGTGGACTGTGTGTGTGTGTATATATGTGAATGTAACTGAGAGGGAGGGACAGAGAGAGAGAGAGAGAGAGAGAGAGAGAGAGAGGACTAAATTAGCAACGAAAAAGAGAAACAAATAAAAATAGCGATAGAAGAGCGAAATCCAACTCTGCACGGATCTGACTACGCTTACGTCAAACCATAACACCGTCACCGCCGCACCCGCTTCCTACCCTTCACCCTCAATTGATGTGCATCATCGTCATCGTAGTGCGCGGGCCACATAACCTGAAAAAGCTGCTTCATATTATTTGACATTGATCTACATATGCGAATGCCGCCGCCGCTGTCGCTTCGCGAACCATTTGTTGCTGTATTTTTTAACACCACCGTCGCCATCTCGTACACACAAACACAGACCCGAAACTTACCCCGTAGCATGAAGGAGGGCCAGGTTCTATCGGCGCATTGTTGTGTTTGTTTTTTGTTTTTCATTTCATGCCTTGTTTTTTGGCTTATTCGCCATCAAAACGAGCGCCTAGTCAATGGTTGCTTTGTCGGTGATGTTTCGCTGGTGACGTTACCGGGTTTGCCCCTTGTGTGCCTACTTGCATGCGCACACACACACACACCCACACACACGCGACTGTTTGACGCACCATTTTGGTAGATCGGGTTGATCAAATGCTTCATCAAGTTCTTAAGCGTACGCTTAGCATACAATTATGGTTCAAAAAGTTTCAGCCTTTCTCTTTGCGCTGACCTTTTCCCTTAACATCCCAACCCCCAAAGGTGTGTGGTGGAATGAACTTACATTCGGTGGTAGTGGTGAGTTGCCAATCCTTTGCCACCTTCAACCGTTTTCCAAGGATCCATTAACGGAACGGAACGGAGCCGGGGAACCGGAACTACGCGCTGTTTGTTTTCCCGTTCTTCTGCTAAGCTGGTTTTCCGATTGTTCCTTTGTTATGCTAGAGCAGGTAAGAGAGAGAGAGAGAGAGAGTGAGATGGAGATTGTATGTGTATGTGAAGGAATCGAAGGCGGAAATCGGTTTCTGCTCCTTTGCTGGGTTCTAATGAGCAATCACCACCGTTGGATGGCTACCTTAAGGAAGAGTACTTTCTTCTCAACAGGAAAAAGCCATAGACAAATAGGAAACGATACGTCACATGCTGTTAATGTACAGTAAATGAGCTGGATTTTTATCAAACAAAAAAAAGTGGCCACGGGATTTTAGACGCTTCAAAGCGTCCTACAACAAGGTTTAAGCCAGTTATTGAATTTAAAGCATCGTCTTGTCAGGTAGCGCAAACCGTATTGACCGTGAGAGATCGTTCGTTCGCGAGATGAGTGAGAAGACCGAACGTGACGTGTGCACGCTTCTTCACGCTCGCCATTAGTCACCGCGACGTTCAGCCCTATGTTCGCCATTGGCTAGAACATACACTGCGGGGAAAAACACAATAATAAGCATGATCGTTCTCGTCGTCGTCGGCGTCGTCGTAGATCGATGAATCAGACGCCCGTTCTCGACCCGTTTGTGCTCCTGCGAAATCCCAAACCCTCGGTTGAAACCACCACACCCCCCTACGGGTTATTCTGGTGTTGGTAGCTTTTATACCCTTGTTGAACGAACACGATATTACGCGGTCGGCTAGTTGAGTCACGCGAGTTTTACAGGATCTACTTTATTGGTGTCAACAGAGGGGGGAACGGTCAAATGCGTTTCAGGAACGAGCTGAGGCATGCAGTTTCCTTAGTACGAAAAATGGAACCAATCGTTCCCTTTCATCTCTTTTTGCGTACAAAAATGCAACACAATGAGCCCTTATATTTGTGTGTATGTGTGCACGGAGAAACGAATGGGATGCATCAGCAACCCGTAGGAAAATGCAACCGTGTGGCAAATAAATTAGAAATTAGATTTGGGATGGTCATGAGACATATTTGTTTTTTTTTTTAGAGCGTATCGATACTCCTCATGTAGGTCGAATACAGTAAAATGCTTTTTATTAAAGGCAAGTTCTCTAAAAGGACACTTCGCTTTGGCTTTCATTCTACCCCAGCAGTGTTCCTATCACAAGTTGTACCCATTGGACGGTCGTCGATGCTCTATTACTTTGCTTCGGGGTTTTATACAACGAGAAGTTGTGCGGGGCAACACGTGTAGAGGCACCAGTGTGCATATCGAACGCCACCAAAAAGACCACTACACTAGAGAGTGGCTGTTATTTGGATCGCGTCGCGTACAAAGTACGTGCCTTTACCACACGCGAGGATTTTTGGGGTGTTTCTTTACATTTTTTCCTACATTTTCTTCGTGTTCCGTATCTCGCTCACCGGGTGGTGTGTGTACATGTGTGTTAAGTTATGCTGCTAAAGGAGGGTTCTCTTTGCACACATATGTTTGTCCCCACACACTGCTCTGTGTTGTGCGTGCTACTGTTGCGTGGAGCAAAATGTGAAAAAGAACTCGAAAAAACTCCGGTGAGAAATAATGCACATTCGATTGAATCCTTCGCCTTCGTTTCGTAACCGTAAAGAAGGTCCTGCTTTCGATCGAAAAAGAGAATCGTCATCAACCTAGATGGTAGATATTACGAGGACACTCATTTTTGTGTCGGTATGTGTATTTGATGTTTTTCAAAAGTAGCCCAAAGACAAGACACCACTGTTGATCGCCCACTAACGTATCAACGAAACGTCAGCTTAACGCTTTGCGTGAGATGAGATAAGTGTGCGAGATGAGACAGAGTGGTGAGGCGCAGTTGCTCTCACCCTCTGCTGCTGGTGGTGTGTAATATCTGCCACTTTTTGCAATGCTCACACAACACCGCGGTCACGTCACGCCGCTTCCAAGGTCGGGTAAGGGAAAGCAAAGTAACCGAGAAAGCATATCCTGGTTGCCATCGATACGCGGTGTGCGGTACACTCTCATGTCGTTTCCGATTTTCGGGTTGCTTGATCGCACTGCCCCTAGCACACGATACACTCACCTCTTCGACTTCTGAGTGTGTGTGTGTTTGTATCTGGTACATAGGAAAAATAAAAGCAGGAAGAACACATTTATCGGATTCTTTTTGAACGTTTTTTCGATTGCTTACTTCCCAGCCTGTGAGTTTTAATATCCTAATGGTATTAATGCTTGCTGAAAAAAGCATGTATGGGAACGTCTCACAACAACAAAAAAGTATAACAAAATCGAATTTGGGTGGTAGAAAAAAATACAACATCCAATCAAATGTCGTTTTGACTTTATTTTGTTGTACTACATCGATACGCCGAATCAGAAGAGAAGGTTTATCAGCCGTACCATCGACATATCTAAAAAGGGTGAGAATGTTGACAGCAAGCAAGCATATTAGGCGTGAGAGAAGTGCCTGCTAATGAGTCTCATTCGTCTCACTTAAAGTCGGATTCGTCTTCATATAACGCCAACTGCGCGCGGTGTGTGTGTGGTGATAACAAATAATTAACATATGCTTGTGCGGGGCAGCACGCACTATTATCACACACCAATAGACATTCGCACCCATACATACACGCATTTGGAACGAGCTGCTTTTGGTGCGTGATAAAACGGGTTCAAACGAAGAGCAAAAAAAAACACACGCACGCACTCACGGTTCGCTTCTTTACTCACTCTAATGAGTTTGTGAATGAGAGAAAGAGAGAGAGATAGAGAGAGAGAAAGAGAGACACCTTGTATGAACGAAACAAATGAAAGAATTCCGCCTGAACCATGAAGAAGAAGAAGAAGCTACGGCAAGAAGGGTAGAGAAGGGGAGGCCCTTTATCTTAAGCTTCGCTCGCCCTGTACGCTGCCCCTTGAGGCCCTTGCAGTTAAGCTGTGATTTGTTTGCTGGTTTTCCTTGTACTTCTACATGTCGTTATTCGCTCCGTTCGCTTTTCGGTTGCGTTTTCGACCTGATCTTCGACCAGCTGTTTCTTATGCCTTTTCCCATCTTCGATATGGTGCGCCTTAGGGCGGACGGGTGTGCGGCCGGACCACTGTCGCGGGCCACTGTGAGAATGTAGCAAAAGCAGCAACGTCGATTGAACTTTGGTCAACAGAAGCCCAACAACCGTGTCCAAAACCGTATCGCGCTTGGGGTAGCAGGGCAAGGAATCTCCAAATTTTTGTCAGTGCAAAGGATGTGCACACTGATGTGCGATGCTTTTGATTGATGGCTGGGACGCAGGGAAGGAACGGTTGCTGTGAAGAATTTTCTAATGGCCAATTGTTTTGATTACGCTTTGCTGTAGCTATCAATTGAACTAATTTTTGTTTGATCTTGGTGCTTAAAATTTAAAAAACTTTATGTGATAAATTTTTGGTTGTTGAAAAATGTTGTCTTTGTCTTTTACCTTTAGCAACAAAAATTAGCAAAATTATGTATTCAAAGCATTAGTTTGTAAGATTATGAAATTAAAGTGTCAATATGGCATTGTGCCGTCAAAATTAAGATTCAAAATAGTACATTTTTAACAATTTAAAACAACTACCTAATATCGTAAATGCACAACAATAAAGTCCTGATGCCAATTTATCATCGAAACGAATTAGTTTATTCTTTGCAAAATTCAGTAAAAGAGAGAATCGATCAGGGAATCGACTCCAATACTCATTTTGCTTTTCTGATGAAGTATGATGGAAGCAAAAATCGACAAATTTAAAATTTCGGTCATTGCTGTTATTTAGAAGAAAAAAAAAACATAGCTTCTCATATCATTAAATAATATTGATGTTTGTTTGATCATTACGCAATTCTCTGTTCATTTTTGAAAGCAAAAAAAAATCTTATAACAAGTGAATATTTTAATAAACCTGATTCGAAGTCGATGTGTAAGAAATAGCTGGAAAATCGGATATAAATGCAGTGTTATTCTACTGTCCATCACTGTAGGGTCAGACACTCAAAGCCTTAATTTAACAATAGTTTTAAGATCTTGCAGAACCCCTAACATAGGGAACGAATCTAGAACATAGCATCGAAACTGAAGCACAAAGTGTGTCTATCTATAGGGAAATGTCTATCTAAACACAAATAATCCACATAATGCTCCTTGTGTTTGTGATGGAAATTCGCGATCAATGCTGTCTCGTAGACGCACGCACGCACGCATGCGATCAACAAATAACAACAAAATGGGCAATGCTGGGAAAGAGCATGGTGGCGTTGGTGTCTATGAAGCTGTCAAAACAAGTGTCACAGCTGTGTTGTGTGGTGATGGTAGTGGTGGGTTTCCATCGTACTGTTTCATGAGCTGTTTTTTTTAAAGGAGAAATGTGATGCGTACAGTTTTATAGTAAATCCCCATATCTTCTCCCTACTCTCTCGCTCCCTCACCTTCCCCACGAGGTGTCTGCGTACGCAGCTTAATTTCCGTGTGTACAGCGTCGTACAGCGGGGAGAGAGTGAGCTGCTGCTCATCATCCTCACGGTTCGAGCACCAGATCGACAGACCTTCGACTTACGACGGTTCGTCTGCTGCTGCTGGTGTGTTAGGGTAAGGTATATAGCGTTTTTCCTTGAGCTTTAAATATTGCTTTGCCGTGTCGGTTGTGCTACACACGCATACATACACAAACGGTCGGCAGTGGGTTCGAAATCGGTTTGCCAATGCACTGGCGTGCATACTCGCGCTGCGTGCGATTTTTACCTTGCCTTTAAGATAGTGGACAGAGAGGAAAGAAGCAATGAAGGGCGGCAGCGGCGGTAGTGTCTTGGCCGTTTTTTTTTCGTTGTTGCATTTTTTATTTCCCTTTTCGAGTCTGCTAGCGCACAGCTTTGTTTATGAAGAGCCGGATAGGGACGGGAAATTGAAACCATTGCACTCCCCTCCTCTGGTGCCGTGCGTTGTGGGCCGTTTGTGTTCCTTCGGATGTCATTAAGCAGACGGAGGAACCAAAAGAGGAATCACTTTGAAGAGATACGCACAGGAGGGGTTTGAAAAACACAATTCCATCAATCGCCCGTATCGCAAACGGATCCATCCGTCCGTCCTCTGCACGCAGACGACTGACTGCACTGCTGGCCCGCTTCGAACGCGCTTTCATTGAGCATTGAGAGAGCGCTCACGGTGAGAGACGAACGCTATATCGTTTTTTTTTTTACATAATAAAGAAACAAAAGAATCGACCGTCCGACCGCCCCTCGTGCTTGCGTACTCGTACCCCACCTTCACCCTCTTTCACACATACTCGTCCCTTCTTCTTGTACGCGTTCAAGGGAGTTTCAGGGCACACACCGCACAGCTGATTCCGAAAATCCGCTTGCCTGTGTGTACGCTAAGGGTGTATGAGGGGGATGAGGGATGCGTGCATCCTACACCCCGCGAGTCCACAACCACACACACACACACACTAGAGATATCCGTATCGGTACACGCCGGACGGTGAGTGCCGTTGCGTCTTTACACGGCTACGCCTGTAAACGGTGTAGAATGAAGGAAGACGAATCGGGTCACTCACGGGGCACGCCGACGTGCCGTACGGCCGTTTCTCTCTGGCACTCTGGCGTATGTGCGGCTGTGCTGGAGCGCTGTGCCGTGCGGGTTGCTCGTGTTGTGCGACCGCCGCAACATAACCGACACGGCTGTAGCGCTGCTCGTTCGACGGGGTGCGTTCCCGGTCGCTCGGGGACACTCGATTCATTTTCGTTCCGGCGTTCGAGCGTGCAGCACATACGCGGGCATGTAAGTGCACGTCAGATACATAAGATATATCCCTAGTTGTGAAGACAAGCCAGGTTTTTGAAGGTGAAGGTGTTGTTCGGTTTGTGGTGATAAATCTCCGAAAGGACGCAAAAGGACACATTCGCGTGTGTTTGTGTGTCGGATCAATTACATTACATCCTTTCTTTAGTGAGATTGTTAAATGGAAATTTATTTAAATAAAAAAATCGCACAAACGGATAACGCTCGGCTGGAATTGAAAATAAGAAAACCATCAAGAAACACGTGCAATGCAAGTGTGTTAAACCAACACGGAATTTGTTGATCAGATATGTGTGAGAGGGTGTTAAGACGTACCAGTGTAGCGGCATGATCTTAAGCAAATCATCAACCACATAAAAGTGCAGTAACACAGAGGCAAGTGAGCATATTAAAAACAGAAAGTAGTAGTGTACGGTCTCTACAATCCAGAGGCCGCGCGTGTCAATTTACCACTCCGCAGTGTGTTTTTTCCGCTGCTCTCTCCACGTTGTGGAAATACTTTCGATTTTTTGTTGTTGTGTTTTTCACCTAATATTGGTGCACGTGCAAACGAGCGGGATTGTGTGTGTCCTGGACGAAATTTGTCAAAGTGCTGTTTGAACGTCAAACCAAAAAGCAATCATCATAGTAACCACAGGTGTGAGTGAGTGTGTGTAGAGAGAAAAGCTCTCGCACAAACGTCAAACGAGGTGTTTTTCCTAGTGGGAAAATTATTTGGTGCTTCGGAACGAAGAATTGCCGGATAAGTACCCCAGCAAAGAGGCCCTTCGAAGACCATTCCTCCACTGAAGAGTGCATAAGTGTGTGCGTGTGTGTGTGTCTCGGTAGCTGTGGAGTGACGGTTAAAGTACTCCTTCCTAACGGCCTACCTAACGGGGCAAGGTCGACGACGGCATTCGATCGGATAAGACAAACGGGTTTCGAAACAGCAACCCGCTCTGTCCGGCCTGTGTGTGTGTGTGTGCGTGCATGCGTGTATACGGTGACCAGCAAAGTGTTCCGAAAAGTGCAACTCGTGCCCACAAATCGTGAAAGATCCTCACCACAGCCTCCAAACGGCACGTCGTGAACGGCGGCACTGTATAGTAACGGGTGTGCGTGTGTGTGTGTGCGCCATACAGAAAGTGAGTGAATTTAGAGCAGTGAACTAGAAACGGAAAACGCGTAAGTAAACGCGTGTGGCTGAGAAAGTGTCTGTGCGTACGTGCGTGCGTGCTCCATAGGGTGAAGTTACGGAAGGAAGCATACTTCTGTACCTTTTATACATTTTGTGACAATTCGTCCACATTTTAACGGTGCACGCAAAAAAACGGGCAATAAGAAATCATAAAAAAACAAGCGATTAAGTGTAATTAAAGCTTGTGCAGTGTTGTGACCCATCTGTCCGTCACTCGCAAGAAGAGCTTTTACTAGTGAGTGAGAAGCGAGCATTATTCTCGCAGCTTTCGCACCTATACCAGCATCATCACCATCATCGCCATGACCCTGCCAACCAACAGTTCGTCCACCGTGGCCGAGGACGACTCGGACATGTTTGGACCGCCGCACTCGTCGCCACCGATCCGCCGCAACCGTCCGAAGGTGCCGATGATCTCGCCCCAGCTGAAACAGCGCGAGGTGCGCAAGCGGATCCTACAGCTGTGCGTGCACAAGCTGGAACGGATCAAGGACTCGGAGCGCAACCTGCGCCGATCGGTGTGCATCAACAACACGTACTCCCGCCTCACCGATGACATACGGCGCGAGAAGCAGCACAAGCTGCTGATGCTCTCCAATCTCGCCAAGTGAGTAGTAGTTCTTTTGCTTCCAAATTCTAAGTGGCCAATTGTTTCTTTGCGTATGTGTGACGTTTAATTATCTCGATCGATCATGGTGTGAGGCAGGTGGGTAAGCGGTAAGCAGCCAGGCAGGGCAAGTTAAATATGCATGCACGCGCCGTACGATGCGAACGATTAGTTGCCGTGCGAAAGGGAGTAGTGAGACAGGGTTGATGTTGGGTGAGATGCATAACGGTTTTTATCTCTGCTCAAGTGAGTATGTGAGAGAGACAGAAAGCGAGAGCGTGAACAGTCGCGTACGCGTGAGTAAAAGGCTCGTAGGAAAGAGAGCGCACAATTTTATGCTCTTGTGCGCTGTCAGTGGTTTGGTCCATTAAACAAAAAATAGCCGATATTGTTTATTACAGCCGCAAATAACACCACCGACGTCTCGGATGTTGACAGACGAGAGAGCGAGAGAGAAGAGACACAGATAAAGATGCTGTTTTAAGCTCGCGAAATCTTTATAATCCCCATAACAACATGTGTACGTGTGTATGTGTGTGAGACACGGCTGGCGGTGCGATTTTGACGTATGTTCTTGAGAAAAAAAAAACGAGTATGTTGTTGGTTGGCGGTGGCAGCGCCCGATTACTATTGTTTCTTCACCGCGCGATGTAATTCGATTGATTTCTTCCGTGTTATATTTGCTGAGAGTGATTACGGGAGCGAAGGAGGCTAAAAATAGCGAAACAAAAATACGACAATACGACACGACAAGTTGCAGAAAATCAACTTTCAGGTCTTCATGTCGGTCGACGAGTGTTGAAGATGGACCATCCTCATCAGATCCGCTACCGCCACCACCGCTTGTTGTCCTGGATGATGATGAGAAGGGGTTAGGAAATGGTAGAGTGGTGGTGGTGGTGAAGGGCGAGATGGAATGAGCGAAGGATGCTAAAATCACTTGATGGCTAATTTTAGATGGGTTTCCCTGCTGCTGCTGCTGCTACTTACAAGCACAAAACGTGCAAAAGATGCGGTATTTTCCATGTAGAAACGTTCTTTCCAACTCATAAGCACACAGACACACAGACAAAAGCCTTTATGCGGTCTGTTTAGTGACGTAGTGGAAATAAATGGTGACGTTTCGGTTATTTAAAAGAGCAAAAGTTAATCTAGAAAAAAAACCCCACTCTTGACTGCAAATCACACACCGCCAAGGTGGCAATAGCTGTGTAGTAACTACTACAAACATAATTAATAGCAGTAGTAGTGCTGTTCGGGTTTAGTCGTTGATAATCTAAAATAAGTCTATCACAAATCAGCATCTACCGACAACAACTCACGAACAAAGATGATGTGCTACCCATACTGACGAACGTTTTGATTTACTCATACACACATTCACACTCTTCACGTTGATGCGATTTATGCTCGGGTGCATAGCAATGCTTTACCCTCTTCTTTATCTCCATTCTGCGCGTTGGCATATCATCGTAGCAGGCGTCCGCCTACTGTGTGACGCCATGAATGACAATAGCGTAAAACGTCACACCGTGGAAGGCAGAAATCGATCTCTGCATTGCATGTGTGTGTGTGTGTGAGTAATATGATACGCGAGTTCTATTTTAGGATTTTGCAGTACGTCAAATCGATCGATTCTGTTTGTTGTTTACTGGCCCATTGATAGGATACTACGCAACTGTTGTTGTGTTGTTGTTGAGTGTGTACAGATTCCGGTTGAGTGTGAATATTCCTTTTTTAATATTTACATCCCCCTCTCTCTCCTTCTTTCTTTACCCTTTCCGTGCAGATCTAATGATAGCAACCGTAAGCAGCTCGATGAGGACGATGTGTCGTCGGAGGATTGCATCAACAACAACATTACCAATGCCAACAACAACAATCACCATCACCTGCACCACCATCACCACCATCACCACCATCTGCACCATCATCACGGCAGCAGTAGCTGCAGCGACGAACTTGGCGAGTTTGTGCACAACAATGAAAACATGAACAACAACTGTCAGCTGCAGCATAATCATAATCTATCCTCGCAACACCACCACAACCACCTCAACCACCATCAGCACCTGCAGGCTCTGCACCAACGGTTGTCCCAGTCGCACCATCTTCACCAAGCGGGCACCGTACCGCACCAAGCGAACGGTGTTGGTGCCGGAAACGATACGTGCAACGGAACCACCTCCAACAACAACAGCAACACCACCTCCTCTACGCCCTCCTCCACCCCGTCGGACTTCTCCTCGAGCGTTCCCGACACAGACCGACCGTCACCGGTGAGCCAAAGAAAGTCGTCCTCGGTCGAAACGGATCTGGAAACGCTCGATCGCGAACTGTGCGCGCTGGACGCCGCAATGCCGCTGGTCGATCCGGAGATAACGCAGGGTGCGGAACAGCTCGAGCAGGCGATGGTCTCCCGCAAGCGCAAGTTTGCCTCGATCGATGACGACGACAGTGATCGGCTGGTGCGGGAAGCATTGTCCCAGATCTATCTGCCCAGTGCCGGCCGTCTGCTGACCGGCATCGACGATTGTCCACCGGCGACGGAAAGAGGGGCCGCCGGTGAGGATGAGGATCTTCAGCGTGACGATGGCGAATGTATCTCACCCAAGCGACCAAAGATTGGCGATCTGCTGGAACAGCATTCCTTCTCCCATCCCTTCCTGCACCCGTTCCATCCGTTGCCGGATTTGGCCGGGTTCGACTATCAGGTGCACCATCACCATCAGAAGGAGTTTGAGGTGATTATGGATGCGCTCCGGCTCGGGGTAAGCAATGGTGGTGCAATGGCGGCAGCAGCGGTGGTGGCCGCGACTTCAGCCGCCGGAGCAGCGGCAGCGGCGGCAGCAGCAGCAGCGGCTGCAGCGGCTGCCACCGGTAACGCAACCGGCACGGCGATGGGTTGCGGTGTTACCGGAAGCGCGGCTGGCAACGGTCCAGTGACGGTCGGTTCGAACGGAACTGGTACGAATGCTTCCTGCAACGGTACGGTAGGGGGTGTTGATTCCTGCGGTCAGGCGGCCATGCTGATGGGCACGGACGGTGGTGCCAGCGTGTTCCACAATCTCGTCGTTACGTCGCTGGAAACTTGAAAGTAGGCCGCCGACACACAACGGCGCTCGGTGCGTGTGTGCGAATGGTTGCTGTAGAGGTAGTAGTGGTGGTAGTAGTGGTAATGGGGTAGTAGTGGTAGTAGCACCGCGTGCCGTGTACGACGTTCCCCTCCCGTACGTTAACGTAATTCTTAATTTATTTGCCCTAAAACGCAGCGCGCCTCGGTAATGTGGCGAAATAGGAGAAGAGGAGAAGCAGCAGCACAGGACTGGAAGGGAAATTGATTTCACTTTTTCGTTTTCCGCCCCTCCCTCTCCCCGTGATGGGAGTGAGTGTATGCAATGATAATGTGCAAACACACCACCATGCATGCACACAGAGGTCAGCACAAGACAGCAGCACAAAGGCTGTTGGATTTGGAAAAGGAAGTCGTGCGTGTGCTCCTCCAGCAAAGGAAAAAGTGTCAAACTTTTGTCTGTTGTGCCACAAAGCTCGCTAAATTACGGACGATGAGGTTTGACCATTTTCCACGCTATGATGTGTGCATGAATGGGGGTGTGTGTGTGTAGCCAATCGAGTTTGCCAAACGCGCGCGCGCTGCTGGCGCAGAGGGAAAACAAATTGCGTCACTTTAGACAATTTTATTTAGTTCAAGTTTAGCAAATGGCCAATCATCAAACATCATCAGCCAGCAGAACCTGCATAAGCGCATGATGCACTCTGTTCGGTAAACTGCTTGTCTCTACTAAAGAGAAAGATTTGTATTTTAATTTCACAACCACCAAAATGATGCAAATCGTCGAACGTGTATAGGTTAATTTTTATTGTAATTAATTATGTTATTGATCCATAGTAATATTATTCTAATTTTTATTTTTATACCAACACACACTCACACACACACACACTCCTCGTTGAACAGTACAGTGCTCTTCTCTACCCCGAGTAAATTGTAAAAAAAGGAATGAACTAAAAACGTCGAAGGCCACCTAGAAATTGTCGCATTTTACCACAACCCACCATCTCACCTGCTTCCTTGGTAGACTGGTTTATTGAAAATTGGCCAAAATGAGTACACGAAGTTGCAAAGTCTTGGGAAGTAGTGTAATAAAGCAATGAAAAGTGCAAATATTTATGTGCAACAACAAAACACTAAAAGCAAACTAACGGGAAGACAAGGTTTTGGAATCAAAAGTGAAAAGTGATTAACAGAAGCGATAGAAAAAGCGAGAGAGAAAGAGAGAGATTTTACGAAACTCCACATCATACGGCGGTCCTTTAGATTGCATGCCAATCAGAGGCAGTACATGTTCTTACTACCATCCTCTTTGCCCCAGTTGTCCTAATTCTACCAAGATTGGTGAATAGTTGCCAAGACTACCCTTACCATTTGGTGAAATGGTGAAAAGCCTGTGCAAAGTATGTAATGGAATTCGTTTCCGGTAAATGAATCCTCCGTCGCGTTCGGTTCAGCGGTGCCAGACTCTTTGGCCCACTCTCTGTCACTCTGTGCGGGGAGGAGGGGTGTTTTTTTTTTTTGAGACCATCTAACGGTCATCACGCAACACACAACGGTGCTGCCAACAGTTTGTGGCTAGTCTCCGTCGTTGCAGGTGCGTGCCATGGCAAGCCGTAAGCAAAACGGGCAAAGCGAGAAGCGAAATAAGTGAAAGTGTGCAAGGCGAACCTCCCCAAACGGTCGGGAGTGTAGGAAAACGAAGACGAAACGATGAAGCGGGCGAAAAAGGGAAGCTAGATTTAAATCGCGCTCGCTCGGGCGTCATTTTGTTGCGCTATATCTTTGGTGGATGAGCGTTACTGCGAGGGGGGGGAGGGAGGTGTTGCGGTTTTGTATGTGTGTCTGAGCCCAGTTAGATGGTTCCGTTTCGGCGAGGGGCTTGGGTGTTCACCGTCTGCTAAGACAACTGCCAAACTCTACTCTAGTGCGTTGATGGTGGCTCCGTCTAGTGGCAAACGTCTGATACTATTCGGGGAAAAAAACGTCTACTAGCCTACTATGATGCTGTCGTCCATCATTTGGAGTGGATTTTAGTGGACTTTCTTTAGCACTTTAGTGGGGTTTCACTATCGTAGGGTTCAAGTGTCAATTCACAAACACTGTCTACAGGGAAGAAATAATGTGAGCTATCTATTGCTGCCTTTATTTTTCTTCTTCTATTTCTAATACGTGCCTCTTGCTAGTCTTTTAATTTTATTTTTTTTGCAACCTATTTTATCATCTTTTCACACGCATTTATGTGTTGCATGGATGGATTGTTTTCTTTTCTCTCTCTCTCGCTCTCTCTCTCTCTGTCTCTCTCTCTCTCTCTCTCTCTCTCCGGGTTTACTCGGTTACTCTGTGTTCAATTATCAGCAGCAGCAACACTTTTCCGCTGTTGCCGAGCGTGATGGAAAACGAATTCCAACGTTCGCTGCCTTTTTTTTGCCTCCCTTAGCGTCAGGGGTGGCCTCTTCGCCACACTACAATGGACGACGAATGAAAGAGAGTGAGCGAAAGAGAGAAAAGCGTGCGTCGAAGTAGATATTATATGATGATGCTGATACGTCCCAGCTCTTATTCGAAAACAGATTTGAAAAGGAAGGATGCTAACTAAAAGCCAAGAGTAACTCTGAGGCATCGACAAGCATAGTGCAAAATAGCTTCTCACGCTTCTAAGTTGACCAACATGATTCCACCGAGGAAAACGAGTCTCTCATTCCGTATCACTGTTGTTCATAAAATATACTAAAATCTATTTTTTAACGGGAACGGAACTTTGAAAAGGCGCACTGAACCAGGCCCAAATCACAGAGGGTATTTTGCCAAATACATCCCGCTCCTGGCAGTGTGGGATTCATGTCGGTAACCTCGAACGCATGTGACTGCACTAAAACACTCCTCGGCCTGATGTAATGTAGTCAAAGGTAAAACCAGGATCTTTTTGAAGTACGTTCCGTCGACTGCCACGTGTCAATTCTAAGTCATCAGTGACCTCTGGAGCGTGACGTGGAGTAGAAGAGATATTTAAAGCTCTTCCACAATCCGGGACGGGTATTAAACTTGGTATAAATTTGCAAGAAAGAGTTTAGCCTTCAGACTGTGTCCTACACAAAGAAGATTTTAGAAGCGAGTCACAAAGCTTATTGAATCTGAAAAAGTTGGAGTCGCTTTAGAAGCTTTTGACTCTTACTTACTTCTTTATTTGTAAGTTTCTGAGCAACTGGTTGCTTCGAATACACCTGACGTGGCTTTTTGAAGTTCGAAGAGTACATATGATGGAGATGGGCACAAGTTTTCCAACTAACTTTAGACTAGAAGCTCAAATTGTAATGTCAAAATGGTTCCCGATGTACGGTGCGCAGTATAAGGCACACCAATTTATGTTTTCTCGTGACTGCTCGTAGTAGCATTTTGCCGTCGTGCTGCTGCTGCTGTTGTTTGGTGTGCAATTCGTAACGTTTCCAATTTTTTACCCGTTGTTTTTCTTACCACCGTCGCCGGCCCTTCTGACCGTTTCTTGTTGAGTATGAAAAAGACTGTTTTTTGTTGTTGTTGCATTCTTTTACTTCACGTTTTTCTTCTTTCTTTTAAGATAGTTTTTTTTCTCACCCCACACCGATGGCAGGTGGTAGAAGCTTTTGAATGTGTTTCGATTGATTTTACTATTGTTGTACCGCCCCCTTCTCCTATTCACCTCTACCACTCCTTTCGCTTTTCTTTATCGTTGGAAGCAGGTGGGGACGAGTGTTAAACCCCCGGCCCAGTCTGGTGTGCGCAGAAGAGATTGTTCCATGTTGGTCTGTAGTTTTTCGTTGCGCTTTTTCACGATAGGCTTCCTTGTTTTTTCCCCACTTTTTTCTCTTTTCAAACATTATCACTTTACCATCGAAATTTCCTCAATTGTCCTTTGTTGTGTACTAAGTTGACGTACGGAGTTTGTTTTCCCATTTATCGATTAAATTTCTGTGGCCAAAAAATTCTGATTAGATTGGATGTAAGGTACGGGAAAGAGAAGAAGAGAACGAAATATGCAAAAAAAAAAAACAAAAAAAACTAAAAAATCAAGTCTCATCATTTTAGATCAAAGAGTAAGACAAAAAAAACTGAAACCAAAACAATTACAAAACCAATTAGTGTGCGGTGCGATGCGTGTGGAATTCGAACAAAGTTGTACAACTAAAAGTATCAAGCTCGTGAAAGTCGAAAGCGCTTTAACAAGTTCTTGCTTTCCTCACTAAGAATTGTGTGGGTGGTAAAAGCTGAAATCAGTAGAAAACCCGAATCAACAAAAACAGTAGCAAAATATTGCTCTAATACCAATTGGGCGTAGTTATGCGTCATCGAATGCGATAGTGTGCACACACTCGCCAACACTCGCAGGCAGAATGTTCCGGCTTCGGTTAATGCACTTTACTGCAGCGAATCGAAGCACAATTGTGCAAACAAAACAAAAAAGCAACATTATAACTTAACAAAATACCCACACAAAAAAGCACACAATTCTTTGTAGAAAACAACCTAACTATACAACAAACAAAAACACATTTGTAGACAAAAACTAGTGTAGTGTGAATGCAAGTAGAAAGATTAATTGAAAAAAGATAAAACAGTGAGCACATTCTTACACGGACACAAAGATGAAACATCAGGAACAAATACTCTCTTTTACAAGCAGCAGCAAATGAAAGGATTACAATATAGTAACAAACATAACACATGAAAAAAGCATTCGCATCGAGAAGTGGCCTCTTTCCTCCTGCACACGATTGCGTCTCCTTTAGTGGCCCACAGTGGCCCAACGGGTGATGTTTCTCGGGTGATGAATTGGGAAGAAATAAACAAATTGTTTAAGCGAAACAACAGTGCTGTGCCAGAGGACGAGGAAGAAGAATTGTGGCATAAAGAAAATGGTTTTATTAGTGAGTTCTTTAAATGAAGGGCATCAACAACAACAAAATTAGAACAAAAGAACAGCAAAAACAACAACAGCAACTGGAAACAGCAAGAAGAAACTAAAAAAATTACAACGGGGAGGGAAGATAAGAAATGAAAGTAAACAAAAACTGTGATATTAGCCGGTAAGCAAACATGCAAACAGAAACAAAAAAAAAACAAATGAAGTGACTCTTAACCACACATACTACTACAGCATAAAGAAGTAGAAAGCGAAGAAAAAAAAATAAACAAGAAGAAAAAAAACGTAGAAAAATAAAGACGTGCATTGCGAAAGGAAAGAAGTAGAGTGAAAGGAAGAGGAAAGCTCCGTAGGATACGAGCGAAAGAAAGCATACTTTCAACGAAGGAAAGGACCATAATCACGCAAAAGTGATAGTATAAGGGTCCGCTTGTGGGCAAAAGTGGCACGATTTTGTGCAAAAATGTTTGTGAAACCCAACACAAACATACACCAAAATACACACACACACACACACACAAACAAAAGCAAAACAAAA
Organism: Anopheles maculipalpis; assembly: GCF_943734695.1. Classification (NCBI taxonomy): domain Eukaryota; kingdom Metazoa; phylum Arthropoda; class Insecta; order Diptera; family Culicidae; genus Anopheles; species Anopheles maculipalpis. The sequence continues at coordinate 42,665,640 of NC_064871.1, read as the reverse complement.
CAACCAATGTGTACGTACTGCATAATGATTATGCATAATGATAAAGACACAAAATCACTATTAATTTACAAAACAAACAAACGAGAAGGCAATGGAAACGTTACTAAAAGCGGGAAGAGTGGAACCGCGAGGAACATTAAGTGCAGCCGATAAAACAAATCTGTATATTAAACGAGAGAGGAAAAGATAATTAATTGAAAACATGAAAAAAAAACTAATAAAAAAGAATTGAAAATCATAACAAAAAACATGAGCAAAGAATTATTAAGACAGACACAGCCTACTGCAAAACACACATGATGATGTGATGGCGGGTGAGAATTTCCTTTTGGCGGGCGACAATGAGTGCGCCTTTACGGGTGGAGGCAGACAAGTGTTGGTGGAGGAAAGCTAGATAAGAACAACAATCGATATAGAATGTGTAAAAGAAGAGGAAAGGATCAGATTTAAGCAAAACCAGAACCCTCTCCCCTTTAAAAAAGCTTTCCTTCTACCGTGCTTCTCTTTAAAAAAAAAAAACACACCGCGCAACACAAGCGTCAGACGTTTGTAATTTAAACTAGTAGGAACAACGTACGTTTTCCTCTGTTTTTTTTTTTCATTTATCGAAAGTGTAGAGCATTCATCCACAAAGTGTATAAACTCCTTTGACTTATTATTATAATGAAATAGAGAAAAAACATATTAAAAACAAAAAAGAACCGCGTGATGTTATCATTTTCTCGTATGCTTTATGGAGGTACGGGAACATTGAGTTCTGAAAGAAAATTGTTTACAAATGTTCCGAATGAATCCGAAAATCAAGACCAATTACAGAACTGCCTAATGCAATGATCTTATTTAAAACAAAAAGACAGAAATTGTTTACCTAACACCGAGAAAATGTGATGGCGTACACCCAAAGTTAGAATGACGTACCAATGTGACGCCTCTTCTTACACGGGGAGAGCTTTTTCGGGGATGAAATTAGCAAAGAATCACCACGATGAACCAACACTAAGCGTGCCGGTTCATGCGTTCGCGTCATACTTTTCCAGTTTTATTTTTGGGACGGAGGATATCGTTACACGGTATTCCCTTCGGCTCTCTTGGTGTAGCTCTGTTCCGGCCGCCGATTGTGTGACTTTTCCGCGCTGCGTAGGAGTTTGCGGTTAGGGAAAATCCTTATCAGTGACCGATTTACTTTCCCGCCTGCTGTTGTGCTAGCACGCACGAGTCAAAGGTCACGAAGAAGCGGACAGCGGAGGCGGCGCATGTCAGTGCGAAAGAAGGATCTATTTTTGGTGTTAAGTGTTTACAGGTAGCGGTGGAAGGTTTATGAGGCAAGGGAAAAACGTTCTAAAAATAGTAGGTTTGCGTGAATGTGTATAGCATTCAAGGAAGTGGTTTATTAAAAGAAAAAAATAATCTCCCTTTTGAATTTAATTGGAACAGCGTAGATATCTGATATACTATATTTGACATGAAGTTGTTCGGGGCGATAGAAGTGACACCGACGAGCATATTCAAACGACAGGACTGGGTATCAAATCCCACCCTGACCGATCCCTCACAGTAAGGTCTGTGACTTTCCAAACACGTGATATTCAACGACCTAGCTCAATGGCTTCAATTCCTTTGAAGAATAAGAATTGGAAGAATAAGAAAAATAAGTTCTTTGGAACTTCTTTGGAAAGACCGGGGTGCGAATCCTATTCGAACCGTTTCACTTTAGTTTCGAGTACTGTGGCTATCCAACTACTTCATCGGGTTGTTTAAGCAAAATATTTATATCTTCAAAAGGGTTTTTGTTTTTATTAACTAGAAAATACGGTTTTACACCCATTTGTAAGTTTTGTATGAGGCGGCTGGTAAATACATTAAATTTAAACATTTGTTTAAAAGCGTTGATGACATTTTAAAATTAATATGAACAAATAGTGTGATAAACTTTCACTTCCTTTTTAAAGAAGGGAATTTGCTTTGCTGTTAACGTAGGCTTCCCTAGATCTGAAGCGGGAGAATTGTTTAATTTTTATTAATAATCTTAGCAAAAAGCAATTTAACGACAATACGGCACTGGATCGTCATAATTAAATATAAATAAAAAGCAATTTATTTGTAATTTGGTTTTCTTATGAATGCTGTCAGTTCGAAATGTTTCGCTATGCTGTCAGATATCCAATGTCAAAGTACTGCAATAAAAATTTCAGCATGGCGAAAAGTTGCAACAAAAACTGTGAGATGTAAATTTTGTGATTTTTAAAGAAATTACACTTATTCTGGCTTCATGCTGTAAAACTTAATCATAACATTGCACCTAAATTTAATCAAAAGGGATCTGTACTAGTAAAAAAAGGCTTGTAAATGTTTAGTGAAAAGTTTCAATTTTCGCTCAAAACTATGGGCTAGACGCCATCTAAATTTTGATTAAAATTAAATCGTGACTCGAACGTGGAATGATTAGTGTGATTTTTTGTAATATAACTGAACTAACAATTAGATTCATTCTCAAACTCATCGTTTCTTTCCAGATTACAAACACAAATGTTCGTTTACTCCGCACTGTGGGATATTGTACACCTGGTCAAAATAACAATATTAAAGGCAGCTGTCAAACGCCTGATAGGAAATCGAAATTTTGTAAATTAAATAAATAAAATTGTTATTTTACTACGAAATACACCATTTGCAATAGTCCAAAAGAGCTTTTTTCTTCTCACTTTGGCACTCAACTATTAAAACCAGCCTGAAATATTTGTATCCAACATCTCCGGCGGAATCTGTACTGACAACGTAAACAACAACTTTGCAAGCACGTCAATTGTACGACCACGTCAGTGAAATCGAACGGTGATTTTTTTCTGTTGCAGATCTGGTGGCACGGGTACCGGTCGTGGAAAGTATAGTCCGACGTTTAACGTGCCGCTCAGCGGTAAGTCCACGCCATCGCTAACCGACGCACCTGTGCACGCACTGACACCGCACACGGGACAATCTTGGAGCTGCAATTTTAGCACCGCCGGTTCAAAGAGCAAACGTTGGCAAGCAGTCACAGTGGGAATCGATTTTGAAACGCGTGCTGGTCCCGATTGTAGGTGTTTAGCCCTGGAATAACGGGCGTTTCTAACGTAAAGGTAACTAGGTGAACAAACGATGTCACTTTGCGGGCATCCGTTGTGAACTTTCATTCATGTTTCCTGTGTTCGATGTCTGTCTAGAGTAGTACATCATGGGTACACGTCACCGGTTGCATACGGATGGCCAAATGGGTGGAGGGGCTATCCTGCTCATCACACTTGCCGTGGTGGCCTTATTCGCGTCCGTTGCCAACAGTGCTGCCGTAATGTCGGTCGATCTCGGCAGCGAGTGGATGAAGGTGGGTGTAGTGTCACCGGGCGTCCCGATGGAAATTGCCCTCAACAAGGAATCGAAGCGGAAAACACCGACCACCATCGCGTTCCGGAACGGGGACCGCGTGTTTGGCGAAGACGCACAAACACTGGGCGTCAGGTTCCCATCGAACAGCTTTGGCTATTTGGTTGATTTGCTGGGCAAAACGATCGATAATCCGATGGTGGATTTGTACCGGTAAGTATCGCTGGCGCGTCATACATGTTTGGGTCGTTTCGATTCCTGTAATGGGTTTGCTACTAACTGTTTGCAGTAAACGGTTCCCGTACTACGACATCGTAGAGGATCCGGTACGAAAGACGGTCGTATTTCGCGTTGGAGAAGATCAGTACACGATCGAGGAATTGATTGCACAGCTGCTTCAGGTTGCCAAGAGCTACGCGGAAGATTCGACCGGACAGCTGATTACGGAGTGTGTGCTGATTGTGCCCGGCTTCTTCGGACAGGCGGAACGTACTGCGCTCGTTTCTGCGGCCCGGTTAGCCAATCTGAAGGTGCTACAGCTGATCAACGATTATACGGCCGTTGCGCTGAATTATGGCATCTTCCGGCGGAAGGAAATTAACGAAACGGCACAGTACTTCCTGTTTTACGATATGGGCGCGTACAAAACGTCAGCCGCTGTCGTTAGCTACCAGCTGGCGAAGGATAAGGCAACGCGGGAAACACACCCGGTCGTACAGGTGCTCGGTGTTGGGTTTGATCGTACGCTTGGTGGATTGGAGATGCAGGTGCGGCTTCGCGATTATCTTGGCAAGGAGTTTAACAAGATGGGCAAAACCAAGACGGACGTTTTTACCAATCCACGTGCGATGGCTAAGCTGTTCAAGGAAGCGGGTCGTCTAAAGAATGTGCTCAGCGCCAACACGGAACACTACGCCCAGATTGAGGGTTTGCTCGATGAGCAGGACTTCCGGTTGCTGGTGACACGCGAACAGTTCGAAGGCCTGTGCAAGGATTTGTACGATCGTGTAACTGCTCCGCTCGACAAGGCACTGGCCGCATCCGGGCTAGCGCTGGACGTCATCAACCAGGTAGTACTGTTCGGAGGCAATACACGCGTGCCGAAAATGCAAGACATTCTGCGTACGCACATCGGTCAAGAGTTGGCGAAGAACTTGAACGCGGACGAAGCGGCCTGCATGGGAGCAGTGTACCGGGCGGCTGATCTAGCTACTGGCTTTAAGGTGAAAAAGTTCATCACGAAGGATGCGGTCCTGTTTCCGATTCAGGTCGTGTTCGATCGGGAGGGTGAAAGTGGTGCCACGCGCCAAGTACGCCGGACACTGTTCGGTGCGATGAACTCATACCCGCAGAAGAAGGTCATTACCTTTAACAAGCATACGGATGATTTCGAGTTTACGGTGCAGTACGCGGAGCTGGAATCGGCCCTGAAGGATGCAACCGGAACGATTGGTTCGATCGATTTGGCACGTGTGAAGTTGAGTGAGGTGGCGAAAAAGCTGAAATCGAGCGTGGCCGAAAACGTGGAATCGAAGGGCATTAAGGCACACTTTATGCTGGATGATTCGGGCATCTTTTCGCTTGCGAACGTTGAGCTGGTGCTGGAGAAAACGGTCACCAAGGAGGATGATGAGGATGAGAGCACATTCCAGAAGATTGGCAACACGATAAGCAAACTTTTTTCGGGTGATTCAACGGATAAGCCCGAGAAGGAGAAGGTATCGGAAGGTGCGGAAAAGGAGGAATACGAGTCTGCGGAAGCAGGAAAGGAAGGAAAGGAGGCGAAGGAACAGGAACAGCAGGAGGCAGAAGACAAACAGTCCACGACGAAGGGCAAAGAGACTGACGCGCCCAAGGATACGAAAGCGGACGGCAAGGATGATGCTGGCGAGGCGGGTAAAAAGGCGGAGGAAGGTACGGAACCGAAGAATGCCACCGTAAAACCAAAGATCGTTACGCTGAAGGAAACAATCCCGTCCAAGGTGGAGCTTACGTACGTGGCACCGCTCGATGGCGAACTGTTCGAAGCGTCCGCTAAACGATTGTCCGCGCTGGATGAGGTGGACAATGCGAAGAAGCGGCGCGAAACGGCACTGAATGCGCTGGAAAGCTTCGTGATCGATGCACAGGTAAAGATGGACGAGGAAGAGTATGCATCCTGTGGCACGGAGGAAGAGATCGCCTCCATCCGGAAACGGTGTAGCGAAATTTCCGAATGGTTGTACGAGGACGGTACCGATGCGGATGCGGAAACGTACGAAACCAAGCTGGAGGAGCTACGCTCGGTCGCGAACGAGGTGTACGCACGGCACTGGGAACACGAAGAGCGTCCGCAAGCGCTGAACGCGCTGAAGCAAATGATTAACGGCTCCGAAGGGTTCCTGCGTAATGCTCGTAATCTCACGAAGGACAGCAACCCGGAGAAGGATGTATTTACGGCGGTCGAGATTGAAACGCTCGAAAAGGCAATCCGCAGTACGATCGAGTGGCGCGATACGGAGGTGGCCGAGCAGGAGAAGCTGGCGCGCAATGCACCGGTTCGGCTGACGGTGAAGGACATTACGGATCGTATGGGAATGCTCGATCGTGAGGTGAAGTACTTGGTGAACAAGCTTAAACTATGGCGACCGAAGGTTAAACCGACACCGCCACCGAAGCCGGAAAAAACTGCCGATAAGGAGGGTGAGAAAGAGGATGGAGCCGGGAAGGAAAACCCAGCCGAACCCGTGTTGGAACAGACGCCGGAGAGTGATGGTACAACTGAAACCGGCTCGGAGGAACCGAGTGTGGAGCAAATTGATCCGACTGCAACGCAAAAGGACGGTGAGGAAGGTAGCGATCATACGGAGCTGTAGAGGAGTGAGGGTGAGGAATTAGGTTTAGCACAATTCGGACACGTGGTCGTCTAGCGGTTCACTTTAGACTGCAAACACTCTGAGACATTTCATTTGAAGCATCTTCAATAACTCACCACCTGCTCCTTTACAAATACACCTAAATCCCTTCAGACCAAACCAATCCAGCAAGACCCAGTTTCGAAGAAGAAAAAATCAAACAAGAAAATGAAGAAGGATAAAGGATGTCCCGTATTTATTTGTCACCCATTATCAGGAGCATCTGCAAAGTGTAGTAAAACTGTCGGCTGCTCAACAAAGATCATTCATCCTAGCTGCGCACTGGCCACCGGTCACTCATTCCTTGTTTGCGATTGATTGATTGAATGGTGATTTAAACTAATAGTCCATAAAGAAGCTATTCATAAGAAGTAGAAGGAAGGGACAGAAGGAAGCGAACAATAGTGAAAATGCATGGGCACAGGAACAGGCAAAGAAAAAAGACCACGGAAGACTTGTTTTGTGAAATTGCATGAACTGAATCAAACGCCGTTGTTTGAGGGCCTTGTAGGCAATTCGTTTAACAGTGAAGCAATGCAGGTGCAGTGGAAGTTTATGTTTCTTTCTTTCTGTTGTTGCTTCCTGTATGTTTTGTTTGTGTGATTGTGTGCGTGCTCGTAAGATCGGTATCGGACAGGAATAAACCCCTTGGTGAGGGGAAAGGACGAAGGAGATCAGATATATGGACGACATTAACTGTAAGTGTGTAACGCTGCACCAGGGTGGATGTGGTGGTCGGCATCGGTATCAGTTGGCTGAAGAATGGTGATAAACTTTAGCGAACTTAAGGATCGAATATTTCTGTTTTTTGGTGAGTAGTTTTGATTTTGTAATGGAAAGAAATTGGAAACTGTATTTTTTTAATTTGATTTTTTTCTCTTCCTGTTGAGTAATGAATAAAAAAAATCAAGGATCCCGGGAGCTGGGAAGTGGAATAGAGGATCCGGGAATTTAAATCAAAGCGACCATGAACGAAACATAAATGAATCCTATCTTAGATCAGTAGCGGATCTCATGGTGGGCGGTGTAGGCGACCTTTGCGTAAGTGGCATCGTAATACCTGTCTCAAAAACAGGCATCGCTGCCTGTTTTAATTGTTCGCCTGCTGGAGAACCCCATTAGACATTGGATCAACTCCGTACTCCCCGCCAGCGCAGTAATTAAACGAATACAAACCTCGTCTATGATTCAAGCGGCTTCTTTAGTTGCCTTGTAGAATGCATCCACTGTTTTCCTTCCTCAATAACTGGGTGAGAGGATGGAGGGATCGGGTTGATGTGTTGCACAAAAAGATGCGCAGCGCAAAGACACATCCAACGGTAGGTCATTCACTTCGATCGGACCAAAACTGAGCGAGTTATTGTCGATTTTCCACGGGAATGCACTGTTTTTCCTCAATAACAGGGTGTAGGGGTGAAGGAATAGGTTTGAGGTGTTCCGCAAAAAGAGACGTGGCTTAAAGACGCATCCAACGGTAGGTCATTCATCCCGATCGGGCAAAAACTGAGCGAGATATGACCGATTTTCCACGAGAATGCACTATTTTTCCTCACTGGGCAATGGGGCAAAGGGATCGGATTGAAGTGTACTACAGAAAGAGGTGCAGCCCAACGACGCATCCAACGGTATGGTGCACATCCCGATCAGCGAGGTATTGCCGATTTTTCACGGGCTAAGGGGTCCAAAAAAGTTCCCGGAAAATACCACCAGCTGCATTACTTTTACTACTATCAATAAAGAGAGAAAGAAAAATTTACATTCCACATGGGATTTATTTATAAAAAAGTGAGAAAGAAATTTTGTCTTTAATTTTCATTTCGTTTTGGCAGCAAAATTATTTTCTCCCTCCGATGAGAAAAATATTCCCCATCGCTTTTGAATCGGAAAGCGGAAGCGGAATTTTGCACCAAAAAATCGATTTCAAGTAACAGGAGAACATACCAGTGCAGGAGGTTGTATTTTGCAGCAAAACATCGAATTTCGCTTAGCGTTACTTTGCGGATTGCATACACTGCGGCGCGAAAAAACTCAGCAAATTATAGCTCGCTAAAGCTAATGTGTAAAGCGGATTGCATATTGGTAGGCGCAGAGAGCTTAATTATAGCACAATTGCGAAAAGCTTTTAAAAGGATAACATACATTTAGGGGCAAAAATTGAATTTAAAAATCTGGCAGCACGCTACCAGCTACCTCCTCGAATGGATGCTCTCCTGTTACATGTTAGTCGCTCCCAGTAGGAAATTACGGAGCAAAACGGAGCAAATTTCGATGCAGCAAATTTTGATTTCGAGTAACAGGAGAACATACTAGGCGAAGAGGTTGCAAAGCAAAGTTTAAAAAGCGAACAGAAAAAAAATTTCCTTTCGCGAGGAAAATATTTTTCTATGTTCCAATTACTTGTGTGTTTACATTGTGTTTACATTTTAATTTATTTATACCTTAATTTTTTCGTCAAAATTGTTAACTATAAAGTTGGTTTTCTTGCGAAAACGTTTATAGTTATATGATCCGTTTTCTCTATCGTACAACACAATTCCGAAGTGGATTATAAAAACAATGTAACATAACTATTAGAACACTTGTTTTAGGACAGTAATAGAAAAACTAGAAGAGATAGATAAAAGTGATGTTATAGTAAGTGATATAGAATGATAAAAGCTTGTATCTTGTGATATGTGTATCGTAGTTGCATGAATTTTTCAAAAAAGAGGAATCTAATTGCTGTCGAACTAATAGCATTTGGGCGAGAATTTTACAAACTCTTCTTCTTTTTCTTTTCTACTTTCAAAGTTGTAATCTCATTGCATCTACGGTTCGCTGGCCAGAGTTTTTATTTCAAATCTGTCAATCTTAGTGCTGTAGAACGTATTTATTTTGTTTTAATCAACCGTGGAAGCTTCTTATGTAAGGCTTATGCTGTGCAGCATAATGAAATTGGGAAATTGTATTAATTATTTACATAATCCCAACCTTTATCTTCTGATTTTCTTAAATGATCAATCTATTCCTTGGTGATCGATCCCTTTAATTTGCAGCTGAATCGTCATTGTTTTGCCAACGGGAGCTGGTTTTAGAAGAGATTCAATGGATGATCGCGTGGAAATGATTTTGCCAGTCTTCACTTACGTGTGCGTGTATAATTGATTAAATTATACAAAAGAGAGTGATAAGCTTCTTCGCCTATTTTTATTGGCTTTTGTAAAAAGAAGTATCAACAGTACACAGACTTATTTGGATGGTATTTATTTACTTTTCGTATTTACCTTATAAAAAAAATACATTGACGAACAGTAACATAAGAACAAAAATACTGATTTCGATACCTCTACTACGTATGAGTCTATCAAATTTTGGAAAAATTAACAGCAGCAATTGAACTATGTTTAGCATTTTTGTGTTTGTCCAAAACTTCTTCAATGATTGTGTAATAATGAAAAACTTAAAAAACGTTTGAAAAAATTGCGGTCTGAAATAAACCAACTTTTTTTATGGGCATATCGTGTTTTCAAAATTCAGACATTTACAGGCAAAAAACATGCATTTCCAGCCTGTTTTTTGTCTCATCCCGGGCATGATCGATTGGCGTGTTTTCTAAACATTTCAACACAAAAAAATCGAAGAAAATTTGTTGAAAAGTGGCTTTACAATCTTATTTTTGTCTAATGTGTAATAGCTTACTTACTTACTTATCAAACGCTATAACCGCGACAGAAGAGCGGTACCGTCACGGTACCGCGCGACGTCGTCCGCCGCTGATGGCGGATGATGCCACGTCATCCTTCCACCTGTGCCCCCATATAACCTCCCATATAAAATGTATGATCTACCTGTATCAGGTGGTGGACAGAAGTAAGGATGTATTTTTGGTTCTTTGGGTTGGGATCATTACTTTATTTAACGTCTTTAGCTCGTCGCCAAGCAGTTTTGATACGCCAAACAATCAGAATAATAATGTTTATTGTTTATTGTTTAATAATTGATTCGTCCACCGAGAACGGTTTAACGAGGCAAACACACTTGCTATGGCTAAGATGCTTTGCAAGAATTTACAATAAACGCAGAGAACTTTTAAAATGGGACATAGACATCGTAAAATCAAACTGACACGAACATTGATTGAAACGCCTAATCATGGCCTTAAGCGGGGCGTTAGTACCGTGTAGTGTGTTAGCGCGAGCTTCGTGCAACATTTGTCGGTGTCTTGATACCGGTCGCGGGACAGCAAAAGAAATCCTACTTACTAGTGACGGATCATCAATGGTTTCTAGTAGTAGTCCTGCTATAAAGATAACCTGAGCTCTGTTGCGCCTGACTTCTAACGTTTCTAGGCCCAGAAGAAGACAACGTTGATTGTAGGGTGGTAGTAAGGATCTGTCTGCCCAACCTAGCTTTCTTATGGCGTATCGTGTGAACCTTTTCTGTATTGTCTCAAGTCGTCTGATAGATATAACAGTATAAGGACAAGTCACAATAGAACAGTATTCTAACATCGGGCGAACTAACGAACAATACAGAGATTTTAGACAATATGGGTCATTAAAGTCCCTGGTCGATTTAAACAGTATACCTAGTGTTCTATTTGCGCGGTTAATAACGTTGTCATAGTGATGCTTAAAAGTCAACTTATCGTCAATCAAAACGCCTAGGTCACGCATTTCTTTAGTTCTCGCTATCTTGACGCTATTTATCTGATATTCGTACCTAACAGGTGAGCGCGTCCCAGTGAAAGATACCACAAAGCACTTTTCTGTACAAACCGTCAATGAGTTCTGGACGCACCACAGGTTAAAAACAGTAACAGCATGTTGTAGTCTCTCACAGTCGTCAGTAGTTTTTACAGGCATAAACAATTTCACGTCGTCAGCGTACAGAAGGTAGGAATCGTCAGGTAACACAGAACACAGATCATTGACAAACAGGATAAATAGAAGCGGTCCCAGATTGCTTCCTTGTGGAACCCCTGAGGTGCTGGTGAAAGGACGAGAGGTGTGTTGGCCAAATTGAACGCGATATGTGCGGTTTAGGAGGTATGAGCTCAGCCATGCTGTGATTTTGATGGAGAAGCCTAACAAATGGAGCTTACGGAGTAGTATTTCATGGGATATACTATCGAAAGCTGCCCTTAGGTCAGTGTAGATACAGTCCATCTGTATGCCCTGGTCTATACAGTTCGCACACTCGGATCTGTTGTTTGTGGTTGGAAGACATCAGAAAATCTTTTTGCAAATGTTTCGCAAATATCAACATCGCTAGTAGCAATGATTCCTTTGTATTGCAGTGATGGGGGCCATGAGCTGTTATTGTGTTTAGCTTTCATGAAAGACCAGAAAGAATACGATTTTTGTCTTATTTTAGATCAATGATCAACGATTAATCATCTTAATAGGTGTAGAGGAAATCCGTGGAAAAATTGTTTACATGGCCGCCCTATGGGTAGCAGATATTCGGATACTTACCGAACTTAAAGAGCTAGCGAACGAAAGCAAGTTTCATTCATCTGAAACTTTCATTTCAAGTGACAGCGAGTATCTGATATTGTGCTTTAGATACACGAAACACAAAAAATGAACTGGTTGTTAAGAACTGTCAAATGTTGATTTGTAGACGCGTGTAAAAACCGGTAAAAAGAATGATGAATTACAGGGCGTTCGGGATAATTTTGACAGTTACATTTTTGTTTATAACTCGTGATTGAGTTGGCATAGGAAAACAAGCAATACGTCATTCGACAGCTAAAAGTGTACGGAACAAGCAGCGAAAACATCCCGTGATAAAACAATGCCAAAATGTACTCTTCATTGTGGAAGCGGGTCACATGCATCATGATGATCCGCGCCTGTAGCTGGCTTACTGCCCGGCGGACGTGCCACGGGTGCCGCAAACCAAGTTCCCCCAGACGGTGATGGTGTTTTGCTGCGTGTCATCGGAAGGGGACGTGATGCCGCCCCACTTTTTCGAGCAGGGGCTGAGGCTGAACGCGGACGGGTACATTTCCATGCTAGACAACGTCGTAAAGCCTTGGATCACGAGAGTGGCCAACGGCAGACCGTACGTGTTCCAGCAGGATTCCGCTCCGTGCCATACTTCACCGCGCCGAATGTGTGGCCTCCCAGCTTCCCGGATCTTAATCCAATGGATTATTTCGTGTGGGGCGCGGTGGAACGGGACACTAACAGAACCTCCAGCAACACCAAGGCGGAGCTCAGGTCCGTTTTCGCGGCCCTACCCCGCGAAACTGTCGCCAAGGCTTGTTCCCTGTTCCGGAGACGGGTGGAGGCCGTAATAGAAGCCGAGGGCGGATATTTTGAATAAAATGAATAAAATACATGGTAAGCTACTATTTCTAAAACGAAAAAAAATTCCCCGATGATTAATTTTGCCATAAAAAAATTTTTCTTTCTCCGTAGGTGACTGTCAAAATTATCCCGAACGCCCTGAGTGGTAAAATAGTGGTAAAATATAAAATGGTAAAATAGTGGTAAAATATAAAGTGGTAAATAGGTAATAAAATGGTAAAATAACGCAATAATGAAATATTAGAATTTTTAATAATCGATTGAAATTCTAGCATCGAAACATTAACAACCAAATTATAAGTGAAAGCTCTTCTCTCATTAATGACAAAAATTCAAACAATTCCATCATTAAGGAGGCCCAATTTCCACTCCGCTTAAGGTCTCCGAAAGGGTGAATTCGCCGCTTCTTGGTCGTTCCCTCGTTGAATCACATCCCCTACTCATCTTGGTGTCATATTTATTGGATTTGAGACGCACCGTGGCTCAAGCTGTATTTATCGCCGGATTGAATCTTGAAGTTTCCGACGCACCCTCCGTCGTCGTCCACCTTTAACGATCCCCCTACCGCGCCGCATAGCATTTGGCTCAAACGATCCACCGCTAGTTTGTTACCGTCATTTCAATGCTTTTTCTGACCATTTTGACATTGGCATCTCTCTGTCTTCTTTCCGTTCTAGACTTTCTTCCTCCTTTACTTTCCAATGTTCCTCATATTCTAATTCTTTGCTCTTTTCTTTTATCTTGACTGTGCTTGTTACTCTGGCTCCTTCAGTTTACTATAGTTTTTAGGTTTAAAATTAGATGAAGTTAATAAGTGTATAGCCCGAGAGGCAAACAATTTTATTGACAAACAATAAACAATCAAGGATGGAGAGAGAAAACTCTTGCCAACATGTTTTGCATATTCCTGTTCGAACGTGACTCTCAGAGCATTTTACAAGCTTCTTCAGCGCCGGTAAGTATGATAGTGATGCGCTATTCACTCATTTGTCTACTGAACAATCGCATTTGTAATTGTAAACGATGAAGCAAAAGCAACAATATGGCACCAACCACACTCGACGACCCAACCGCCATGTGGAATCAATTTGAGTAATTGAACAGTTGTTGTGCGGTGAATATTTGATGCAGTTGTCATCTCCGTTGATTAATGGGTTGTAAAACTTGCTTCGGGCATGTTTGGTGCTGCGGCTAAACGCACCATTCAGCAGCTGTGTTCCGCTACCAGAGCACCCGTGTGTGCACACAGCGGACATTACCAAAATGTCCGTTATTCCGGTGCGTAGTTTGCTCGATTCGCAGCACGTGCTGTTTTGCATTTCATCCATCTTGGGCGTCATTCCGTACTCGCTGTGGGCTTTCGCGAAGCGCACTGTGCTGCAGCTTTCGATCCTGGGCAATGTGTGGGTAGTGGGCAGCTTGATTGTGTACACCGTGATGTACCATCTTGCCACCACCAATTACGTGAAGGACGACTGGGGCACACAGAGTAAGGCAGCATTGGCTTTTGTCGGTTTCCTGTTATGCTTGGTTGTTAATGTTGTGCTGTTGTGCTTGTTCCAGAAACACTCACAAATGCGATCGGTATCTTCATCATCTACATGGAACCGTTGATGATGGCCACGGATATGGTGGCTGGAATGATTAACCAAAAGCAGCTGATGCACTGCTTCGATCGTATTACGCGCATCGACAACCATCTTGCCACCGAAGGCATCCTGCTGAACAACCTGCGGCTGCGACGCTCGACCATCATTCTGCTGCTGTTGGTGCTGCTCTTCGAAGCGGTCATCACGGTGTACAGCTTCGTGGTGTTTGAAGAGGAGTTTACCTTCTGGTCGTTGATATGGTTCATCACGTCCATACCGACCGCCGTGAACTCGGTGTGCCGCATCTGGTACGTGATGCTGGTGTTGGCCATTCGGCAGCGCTTTAACGCGATGAATGCACACATGAACGCGATTGCACACGGTTTGCTCAACTACAAGGATCAGTTCGTTGGTGAGCAGGATGCGGACATTGCCGAGATTCCGCTAGACTATCTGGAGAAGGAAATCTTCACCGTGTACACGCAGCGTCGTAAGCAGCTGGCCGCCACCCCACCGAAGCATCCAATCACAAAAGTAATCGCCGTAAAGCCGTACCAACCCAAGCAACCGGTAAGCTCACCGACAAAGTCGATCGAACTGCCGACGCATCGCAACAGTGCCACCCAACCGTGGTCGGATATGGAGGGACTCGGCCCTGCCCGCCAGTATCTACCGGGTGACCTAAGGCTGCGCGTTAAAATCGAGCAACGGTTGGACAACAAGCTGATACTGATCTGTAGGACGCACGACGAGCTGTGCGAGGTTGGCAAGATCGTCAATCGCATGTACAGCGTGCAGATGCTGGTCGCGATGGCCCATGGGTTTGTGGCGATAACGGCCGAGTTTTACTTTCTGTACTGCAGCCTGACGGAGCAGGAGGTGCCGATACTGTTTCGCTCGGCGGAGGTGTTTATACTAGCGCTGACGTACATCTCCTACACGGCGCTCAAGTGTGTCGTACCGATCTTTGTGTGCTGGAAGACGAAAACGGACTCGCAGCGTACCGGCATCGAGATGCACTATCTGGCAAATGTGGTCGACGAGTGTCACTGTTACGAGGTGGTTAACCATCTTTCGCTGAAACTGCTCAACCACCATCTGAACTTTAGTGCATGTGGGTTTTTTGACCTCGACATGACAACGCTGTATGCGGTAGGTACACGTTTTCTGTTTTGTCCTGAGGGAATCTGTTAGTAATGTTTGTTGCTGCTTTATCCGCTAGATCACGGGTGCGATAACGAGCTATCTCATCATTTTGATTCAATTCAATCTGGCTGCGATACAGAAATCCAACAGCAATTCTACGGTCGCTTCAAACGCCAGCACCACCACAGCCGTGTCGGTTATTGACACCCTGGTCACCACCGCCTTGTCAACGTACGTTTCGAACTAATGTGTCCGCTTTTGGAAGGAAGAATTTCGTTTGGCTCGTCTCTCGTTTTGTGGGTGTTTGATATGCACGAAACTGTATGAGCAGTAAAAGCTTACGCTTTATTACGAATGTCTCGCGTCTACTGACACACTGGAATGCAAGCTTCGGTGGGATTTTCGATGTCAAATTGTATGTTAATTATAAATAAAATAAATCGGTGTCATCACTCCTTTTCACTGCTTTAACCGAGCGTTTTTTGTTTCTGCGGTGAGGTGCGCACGAGCGAGCTAATAATTAATATCGACATCAACACCACCGGGCGGTGCTAGCGAAAACTCGAAGCAAAAGCTGTTTATCAAGTATTTTATATTGTTATCTGTTGAGTAGCGCATCACACCACCCTCCCAGTGAATTACACTCCGCTGGGTAGGTTCTGCGGTCGTACCTAACGGTTATCCATCTATTCCACTCAATTTTTAATGCTTATTTTCTTGTCATAACCCTAACTTGTGGAGGTGTTTCTCTTTTGAAATAATTAAATATTTCAAATAGATAACCGTCAATAACACGGCCACAAGGACCAATGTAAGCCACAAGGACTAATTTGACTGACCCACTACATTTCGCAAGATACGAGGGCTGACAATAAAGTAAGGTCTCCAACGCTGCAACTTCGCCGGATCCCGCGCTAGGCGAAATCTGGCAACACCGCCGTGTTCCTTGGTTCCCCCACTACCACTTTGCTGCTGGGTGAGGCTTCCCCGACTGCTCAGTCTTGGCTGAGCAGCCGTCAACGATGGAGGTACCCCTCACGTCAGCGTCCAAGTGCGAATTGCGTTCTGTAATACGTTTTTTGAGTGCGAAAAAGGTGACACCTATTGAAATCTATCGTCAACTAGTTGAAGTTTACGGGGAAAAGTGTATGGACATAAAAAACGTGCGTAAGTGGAGCCGCGAGTTCAATTCCGGGCGCACTAATGTTCACGACGAGGAGAGAAGTGGCCGACCGTCGGTCTCGGTTGCGATTGTTCAAGCAGTGCAGGCAGAAATGCTCAAAAGAGAGCAGAGAAGCTTGGAGGAGTGTGTAGCAGCGAAACAATTCGTCATATCCTTGTGAACAACTTGCAGTATCACAAAGCTTCTGCCCGATGGGTGCCGAAACAGCTGAGGAGGAGTGAAATTTCGCCACGACAACGCGCGCCCGCACACAGCCAACGTTACCCTTGACCTGCTCAAGGTCCTCCCTATAGTCCCGACGTGGCCCCAAGTGACTACCACATGTTCCCCGCCCTGAAAAAACATCTAGGAGGGAAGAAGTTTGAAAGTGACGCGGAGGTTCAGAAAGAGGTGAACACCTGGCTGCGCGAGGCGGATGGAGAGTGGTATTTTGCCGGCATAGACAAGTTCATCGTGCGGATGCGCAAGGTGTTGGATAAAAATGGCGATTATGTAGAAAAGTAGCCAAGACCTTTGCCTTTCCAACGGTGAATCGCTTTTTGTAAATAAATGTCATTTTCAATGAAAAAAAAAAAAATTGGAGACCTTACTTTATTGTCAGCCCTCGTATAATAGCGATCTGCTGGGTTATGCGCGTGATAATAAAATAAATGATAAATAAACATACTTTCGGATGGATTGAAATGGAGTTGGAAACGCACAATAAGACCAAAGAAATATGCCATTCAAATCGCAAAGCAATTTCAAGCGCATTATGCGTGATTTAGCAAGGCGTCACCACTTTCTTGGAAATCTGATCCGGCTGCCTCAGGCCACCATGAATGGGGTGCAGTGCAAAGTGAGAGTATGGAACATGCTGTCGGAATCGTTCGAATCTCACAGGGGTCTGAGGCAAGGTGACGGAATCTCCTGTCTACTGTTCAATATAGCCTTGGAAGGTGTCACATGATATCCGTGGCACGATTCTCTATCGATCTCTTCAATTTCTTGACTTCGCCGATGACATTGACATCGTTGGCAAGGTATGTGAGGCGCAAGAATTGGATTGGATGATCAATGTGACGAAGACGAAATACCTGCTTGCCGGAGGCTCTGATCCGATAGAGCCCAAGTGGGAGAGGAATTCTTCTATCTTGGCACTGTCGTAACTTCGGATAACGATGTCAGCAACGAAATCCGGAGACGCATTGTTCAGAGGAATCGTGCCTACTACGGCTTTCGCCGTCTGCTGAGATCCAGAAGACTTCGAGACCGCACGAAATGTGAGATATATCGCACACTGATTCGCCCGGTGGTCCTTTATGGCCACGAGTCTTGGACCATCCGAGCGGAGGATGCAAACACTCTTGGCGTGTTTGAGCGTCGCATCCTTCGGACCATCTTTGGCGGTGTGTTCGAGCATGGAATGTGGAGAAGAAGGATGAACCACGAGTTTGCTAAGCTATACGGAGAACCGGACATCCTGACAGTAGCAAAGACCGGCAGGATGTAATGGCTGGGGCATGTTATGAGGATGCCGGATTCATGCCCCGCCAAGGAGCTATTCGTCAGCGACCCCCAGTTCGGCATAAGCGGTCGGGGAGCACAGCGAGTTCGTTGGCTGGATCAGGTGAAGGGTGACCTGTCGGAGATCGGCTGCCTACATGGATGGGAAGCTGCAGCCAGGGATCGAGTTTCCTGGAAATCTATTGTTGACCGGGCCATGTCACGACGACGTGCTCTTCAAAAGAGCAGGCCAACATGAGTGAATGAGTGAGCAAGGCGATAAAATGTTTTCTTATTGGGCTTTAATGCATTGCACCCATGCTTATAAACATTTGATTTATCAATTGTGATTGGATAATTGGAGTCCCGTACAGTAAGTCCGGTAGCAACAGCTTAGGAAAATTATTATTTATAATTCTTGATGGATGATGGAGGCGCCCGGTACTTGATGGAGGCGCCTGGAACTTGATATGAGTAGGTAAAAATACGATGATGCTGATTTCTCAATTAATATCGCTGCTACCATAAAACCTAGTTGGTTTTGATTCAATCATAAAAAGTAACTGACAGAAACATTATGAAAGTGTGAATGATTTAAACACTGCAGGTGTATTCATTTCTGTTTGCAGAAACAATAGCTTCTTCTTCTTGGCTTAACCTTCTCGGCATACCCTCTAGGTCACGCCAGTAATCTAATGTATTACTAGACTTGCTGATACCGAGCAGTTGAATCTTCAATAAGTCACTACGGGAGAACGATCCAGATGGGAGGGGTTTCAGGTCCTGCCACGAGTGGACTGACGCATGACTGTTGCATGACTACCGGGCCAACCCGAAACTTTCCTTGAAAGATCCTTATTTACAGGGTCTTTGCCACAACTTTGACTGTTTCTGACAACTGTTTTAGGAAAAAAAATCATGTAGGATTTTTTTGTAGAAAGAGTATTTTATTGTGTTCTTCTTGGCTTAATGACCTTAAAGGTCACGCCGGCCATCGAAATGGCTTACTAGACTTGCCGACACCACGTTGTTAAATAGTCAATTCTCACTACGGAGGGACGGTCCGGATGGAATTTGAACCCCGGTCCTAACGTATGAAGTCCAGTGCCGTTGTCGCCTGTACCACCGAGTCGCCTCCCGGCCCGGATTATTATGTTATTTATTGGAACTATTCGAAATATCCGCCATGGGAGTCGATTACGACCTCAATCCGGCTCCGGGATCTGGAGCAAACTCTCACAACCGTCGCCGTGGGAATGGGCCGGCGCTAAAATGGATTTAATTTTCACCATTAGTGCTTTTTTGGTATTGCAGGACGATCTATTAGTGTATCTCATTCAACTGAGCTCCAAATATGTATAATACTTCTTCTTGGCTTAACAACCTCTAAAGGTCACGCCGGCCATCGCAATGGCTTACTAGACATGCCGATGCCACGTAGTTGTATAGTCAGTCCTCACTACGGCGAGATGGTGCGGTATTAATGCAAGGTATTAAGATCCGGCAAGTTAGGAGGCCACTGATTTGGCGCGGCCAAAGCGTAAAAATTGTCAGTGAATCATTTTATGGCTTTCGTAGCCGTATGGCAAGGTACGGAGCCCTACTGGAACACATACTTACCATTGTCCACTCTAGTGATCAAAGGCTTCACTATCGTTTCCAGCATCCTATTCTACCCATCAGCGTCTGACCATTGCCAGTGGTGCATTGGTGTGCAGAGAATGCGGGGCATTTTCTCTTCCAATGTTCCCGATTTGCTGTTGTTCGACAATAGCAGCTTGGCGATGGAGGGCCAGAACCGGTACAACCTGAAACCCTGGAAGCGATCATGCTGCGACCGCGTTTGTGAGGCCGTCTTTCGAACAACGCCCGAGCTTCAGTGATGTTGGAACGAGGAGTGAACTAAATAAGCAGTTAAGGCGATCGAGGTGAACACCGCCGAACTGCAGGTGCAACGTGCCGAACTTCCACCAACATAACCACCGTCGCCTGCAATTGCAACGCGCCGAGAAGCGATCCGACAACGGGTTGCTCGTTGGCCAAAGCGTCGTTGCAAGCGGGACAGGCTACGTTTCACGCCGATTATTTGCAGCGATCTCCGAGACTGACACCAGTACTGTCGGCGAAGAGGAGCATAGGGCGAAATAAATTCCGTTTTTAAAGAATTACTTGGTGGAGGCGCCCAGTACTTGATATAAGTATTTCAAAATAAATTGAGAAATTTACATCGCTGGTACAATAAAACCAAGATAATTTGCTAGCATCAAACATCTTACAGAAGTATTTACAATAAGATGTGACTGATTTAAATGCTTTAGGTACATGTATATTAATTTCCGTTAATAGTAACAATCCAGTTTGCCAGTTTGCCAAAAGCTATGATGATTTGCACGCGTGATATTTTCAACAAATGTTTAACCACCAAGCTATATTATTGTTGTCATAAGCACTTTTATTCTTCATAATTTTTTGCAAATAGTACATCCATGTAATTATGCAGTGTGTGTTGTATTGTTTGGTTTTGGTTTGTTTTGCATTCTTTTCTGGTATTAATAATATTTGTTTAGTTATTTGGTAGCACGTGGTAGCAGCGATTTTATGTTGTGTATGTGTATGTTTTTCGACTGCGTATCCCACCTTTTGTCGCTCTGTTTATATGCAAATGGGCCTGTTGCTTTTCTTAAAATATTTTCCATTTCTATTTTCTAGTTCCTTCGAAGGGGAAGTTTGAATTACTCGCGCCCCATATGCCAGGCAATGTTAGGTTATTCGTCCTCTCTCCCTCGCGCTCGCTCGCGCGCTCTCTCTCCCTCGCGCTCGTTCTCTCTCTCTTTCTCTCTCTCTCTCTGTGCCTGCACACTATTTGGCTGTTTGCTTCACATTTTGCCATCCCTTTGCAGCATATAATAGCCCCTCACTGTGTAATATATACGTTTTGTTATACGTTTGATTTGATCAGTAATTGTATATTTTAGCTATAACATACTGTTCGCAAACAGTGGTTTTTGCAATTTCCGTTCTGTTTGTTTTGTTTTAAAAAAGGAAATCTCAAATATACTCCCTCCTCCGGTTCCGGTTTCACTACACCTTTCGTCTAGCCGTCGCAATGTCGTCCTCTACAGCAACTACCCTGACACGATAGCCATTTCTATGGGTCTTTTAATCTTTTTCTCCTGTTGGGGTTGTGGGTTCGTTTTCTGTTTCTTACCGTAATTATCTTCTTTTCATGAATCTTTTTATTTTTTGTTTTCTTACGTCCCACCACCTGCCATCGAAAGCGATCACGAAGCATGAACACACCTTAAATATGCGAACACACGAATAAGCGGTAAAAAATGCTTGAAGCTTAGAATTAACGTCACCTGACCGTCGGATGGCGACAGCAAAATACATCGAACTGACGTACGCAAAAACCTAGGCTAGTTTCGCGTAGAAAGAAGGTAACTGAAAACTAGGTGTCGATGCAATTGCATTGAAGCTCACATTACACACACGCACATATATCGCTGTTTTGCTTCGTAAATTTGGTCATTTTTTGTTCGTTCACCTAACTCATCCTGCTACTCCCTAACCTTGTTGTGTGGCGTTAGCCATTTCCGGCCATATTCAACGGTGCAAAAGGGACCTCTGTTTCAATCCTCTGCGGGTAAAGGGATATAAAATTAAAAGAATTTTACGTTTTTCTTTTAAAGTTCAATTGAAGCTGAACCAAATATGTATCAACTGAGCTAAGCTTCTTTGGTTATTATTTAATTATAGATTTTTTTTTTATTAAAACTGATGCCCCGGTTACACGTTGTTTAGATAGGACTCTCTTTCTCTCTCTCTCTCTCTCTCTTTCGTCTGAGAACTTATATACGTATAGATTGCATGTAAGAAGAAGATTTTCGTGTTGCAAACATTTAGTTTTGCTTGGCCGTTTAAATCGTAGCGTAGAGTTTGAAGAATGTGTTAAAAATTGTGGAAAAATACACTCTACTGCTGCGAATGCTCCTTGCCGGGTCACTGGTACTGCATCACTGTTAAGTGTAGTCATCGGTAGTGTGGTTGTGTATTACGTGTCCCTTACTCCTCCTTTTCGGTTGATTTCTGTAAAGTCAGCAACAACAACAGGTACGATCATTATTGTGTGAACTTGATTGTTTAGGGTAGAGCTATATCTAATTTTGCGTCATAAATCTGGATCGATCGTTCTTTCGAAATGTAGAAGTTTAAATATTTAAACAATATCCTTAATATCGAATAATAAATAAATGCCACATCCAAAACAATGCCATTTTTTAAACAACTACTCAATTCAATTATATGAATTCGGCGGACTGATTAGCCCTCTCGGTGTTCTCGGTGACAAAAAATCGACAAACATTCTTTCGACATTCATTCATAGCCCAAGACTGGAGCGACCTGGCTGACAATCGACGGATCCATTGACGAGTCCAACAATGAAGACAAGTCTGGCCCGTCGAATGCGTTCTTCTGCGAATAGGACCCAGCAACGGAGAGTAAAGCGTGTAATTGAATGGACTCGAGTCGCACCAAAAATAGGATCGAGATAGGCCACCACACTGTGCTCGCATACTCCATCAGTGATCGAACTAGGGAGTAGTATAACGAGATGATGCAGAGTGAATCTCGGAACTCCCGCGTCATGTTTATAACCAAGCCTAAACATTGGTTGCACCTAGCCACGACATGATCGAGCTGATCGACGAAGGACAGCATTGTATCAATAAGCACACCTAGAACATTGACACAGTCTTTTCTCACAAGGATCCGTAGTTCGTAGTTGAATAATGTAGGGGATCTCGATCGGCTAAAGGTGATGGTGACACATTTGTCAATGCAAAGAGTTAAAGCGTTGCTCTTGCACTAGGAATCGAACTCACAGAGTGTGGCTTGAAGAGTTCGATAGTCCTCTGGCGTACGGATTTGACGGAAAATGTTTGCATCATCCCTATGCATGCGCTGTGTCTGGTGGTCGGTCCACAGGTTAATGGTCAATGTATATTGGGAAACTACATGCTGTCAAAATTCGATAGCTTGTATTAGCTCTCTCAATTTATAAAAAGATAAAGTCCAGATAAAGTAGCTTTCTCGCATGGCATCTAAAGTACAAGACCCATTGTGTCTAAAGGCTCTGCACTGCTGCTGGGTTTCCGCTAAATTGGACTATGCTAACGTAATCTGGACTCCATCCGGTGGTACTGCTATGCAGAAAATAGAGAGGGTCCAGAAGAAATTTACGAAGCTTGCAGTTTGTAGGTTTCTAAATAGAAACACCCTATGCCTTCCTGTTCCCTTCATTTCCGTTTGCTGGGCTTGGTTGAGACTCAGAATTCGCTTGCGCAGTCCTACTTATTTGCCTGGATCCTTCTCACTGAACTCGACGTTCTTTTGCTTCTCGTACATTTTTCCCTTCTCACCCTTGGTTAAGAGCTTGCGCCTTGTTAATTAGGGCTAAGCAAATGTTTGACTTTCATCTTCCAATTTCGTACTTCCTTACCTTTCTTATGGACACTCCACGATTACCTTGTAACTACCATCAAATTTATTTTTCTATCCCTTCTTCCACCTACCTTAAATATTGAGTAATATGATTGTTAAACCCCAGGAACAGACAATAGAATTATTAGATAAATAAATAAGTAAAGAACAGTAAAAGTTCTTAACGCAAATGTTTCTTCGTACCGTCTTCTCAATTCGAGCGCGAGTAAAAGTCGCTCGTTGTGTCACATTTCCTGTCGGCCGAGCAAATGTCTATCACATTCTGGCCTTTCTAAAGAAGGAGAAGTTTATAGAGCGGGAGCCTGGATCTGGCGATCCAACCATTTCGAGCCCCGTGGAACATTGAACAGAAGAATTTTCTCCGGGGAAGGCATTGACCAATGTAATTTATAGTACAAGGAACCTCCCAATAGTTGTCACATGCATTAAAAAGTACAATAAAGATGGCGAAGTGGTGTTGTTATCTTGTTGTTGTTACTCGTTTGGAGCGCTTCTGGGGGTGTACATCAATTCCAAGTATCAATCAATCCTAAGCAGATCAATGGTGAAAGTCAGGGATGAATTGAAGAAATAGGCGATCTTTTAACAAATAAAAGGTCAAAAAATTCTTATTTCACACTTATGGCTTAAACGCCGGCAAAGGACCGTAAGATGACGAGGGCCGTAAGATGCAATTTGATTGGTTACAGTATCTTTTACCATTTAATTTCACCATCAGATCTTGTATGGCGGATAAGCCTTACCCCAGACGTCAAATTGGTGAGCAATGAGCAAAAATTATTTCGTTTTGAATCCCGTCCTACAATATTTGCAATAGATTTGCAATAGATGGTAAGAGTTTTAAAAACAGATTGATCGATCGATCGAGATTGGTTATCAAAGTTCAGGTTTCATTACGCAACAATACTTACGCTTTGCATTCGTTCCTTTGCCGTTTCCTTCACGTCATCGAAAGCTATTTCTCCTGTGCAATAAAAATGTGGAAAAGAATAGAGAGACAAAAGCAGAAAAAAGAACGATTAGTACGGAATAGAACAGTTTACCGGTGACGAAGTGGTGTTGTTTCGAAACATGCAACGCTCAGTAACGTTAGAAGGTAGCACGAAAACATAAAACAAAACAAACTGTAGCGCGAATACTATGGCGATGAGAAAATACAAATCAAATCGAACTCAAACTAATCTATCACGTAATAATAATGCTTGTGTCTAGTATGGCTCAATTAATAAACTGCTTTTTGCACGATGAATGGATGTCAATAAGGGTAGCCACTAATGATCGTTTGCCTGCATAGCTGTCGTTCGAGCTCCATTTCCTACCAGCAGATAACACGGAGTGAGCGAAAAGGTGTGATTTACGGTATGTTTTTCTACAAAACAATTCAAAGAACGAAACAAGAGTAATCGAACGCGACATATTGCGCTAGCTCATGTGTGTGGTAAGTGTGAAAAAATGCATGTTAAATATAAAACTGTTTTATTTATATTTGAATAAGCGAATAACTCTAGCAGCACTGCAACGATAAAATTGTGTTAAACAGATAAAGAAAAGGAAAAATACGCTCGCGCGCTCACACACACACACACAACTGGAAAGCATCGGAAAAGTGTAACGGATTATTGGAAGGCAAAAACAAAAGCAATGAATACACGCGACGCGCTTTCCGAACCGAACGAAGTTCGTTTCTAGTACACCGACCGGGTTGGGTCCGCTAACTGGGCCAAAACGTGCTCAGTTTCGACCCCGGTCAGGTGTTAGTGAGAGGTTGTGGGGATTGTTTTTTTTTTTTTTTTGGTTGTAGTTGTATATGGATTGGCTTGGAAAAGAAGAAAACACGCTAACCTGGAAACAGTTCTCTACTTAATAGTTCACTTTCCCCCATCTGCTGCCGAGCTACGTGGAAGCTTGCCGAGGACGCTGAAGAAGAGCTCGACACCATCGTGACCGTGGACGACGAGAAGACGTTGGTGGACGCTTCTCGTTGCTGCTGCTGTTGCTGTTGTTGAGTAGTGTGGATAACATTGGTCACGACACTGCTACCACTGCTGCTACCACCGGTGGTCGATGAGTAGGCACTCATCGAGGCGGTCATTACGGAGCTTGCGAATCCACCCGAATCCCTGGCCATCGCCGAGGAGGTAAAGTTATCCCAGTCATCTAGTGCCTGCGAACCTACCGTATCTACTACCATCGTGATGGAATCGCAGCTGGTAACGCTGGACGACATCTGGGAATCGGTTTCATTCTGATAGGTGGCGTTCGTGGCCGTTGAGCTTGTTTCGAGGCTTTCGGTGCTGGTGAGGAATGCTGCATCCGGTCCGGTGAGCGAATCGGCCGATATGTCCTTCTGCATCGGACGTCCATCGGTGGTGGTGGTGGTGTGCAGCGATGACACGGTTGTTTGTACCGTGTGATGCTGTTGATAGGCACCGGTAGCGCCAACGCCACCCTCAGACAACTGACGTGAACCGTGTACCGATTTCGTTGGGCTGCTGAATCCACTCTGATTGTCACTGCTGGCTGCAGTGAGGGACTCTAGCGAGTCTCGCTTCGTGTCACTTAAGCCTTGGGTGCCTTGTACCTGCGCCTGGTGTGCCTGCTGTTGCAGCTTTTGTTGCTGGTGTTGAGCTTCGATCGAATCCGTGCTGTCACTGCGGTGCGGTTGCTGCTGTTGCTGTGCCATATGCTCGATGGAATCGGACTGTGACGATCTGGTGGTTGCAACACCCGTCTTTGAAAACTCGATCGAATCGATGCTGCTGGTCATTACGTCCACATTGTTCTTGCTGTTGATTTCGAGACTATCGCTGCTGGAGTGAGCCGATGGGAGTGTGTCACGACTCGCTGGGAGCTGTTTCGGAACGGTTCTCGTACCATCCAAACTATCGCTGGACACGGTTAGCATGTGGGAGGTTAGATCCTCCTCATCAAACACCTGACGTACTTGGCCTTCGTGCGAGATGGTCGTTATCGTTGTTGTGGTGCTTGATACTGCTGATGACGGATCTCGAGCCGATTCCGCTGTAATTCGCTTTTCTACCTTCGTGGTGATAACTTCCAACGGTGTGGCAGATCCAGTACTGCCAACCACGGTAGTGGTGGTGGAAGAACTGCTTACAATCTGCGCCGAAGTTCCTTCTCCCGATTGTTGCCTTTTAGGGATTGCAACTCCACTGCCATGCGACGGTGGGCTACGCTTCGCTCCATTCGATCCGTTCGATTTGTTTGACTCGTCCGAACGTGACAGCAGCAGTGCGGCCTCCTCTTTCGCCTTGATCTCGATCAGGTGCGCCTCCATGCACGCATTCTCGAGCCCCTCGAACTCTTTCAAGCTGGACAGGCTGATGTCGTCCCCGTGCACGCCTCGCTGCATGAACCGTCGCGTGAAGCTGCCATTGCTCAGCGAGTCCTGTGAGCCCTGTTGCATTTTGCGGTTCTCCAGTGAAATAACGTGTTCCAGATTTTCAAACTCCTGCAAACTGCTCATGGAAATATCGTCATGCTCGCGCGACGCCATCCGCTTGGCCAGCATGTCGTAGTCCGGTGTGCTCGAGAACGAGTCCTTGATTGAGCCAATGCGACTGCTTCCCACCTCGAAGTCGGTGTCCTCTTCCTTGATGTCCTCCAGCCGGTCTTCGTACGGGTAGCGGAAGTTTTGCGTTTCGGCAAGCTGCATCTCTACCCAGCGTTTGCTTTCCTCCAGCGGATATCCATTGTTCAGCAGATCCATCGTAACACCGTCAGCGCCGGCCCCTCCTTCTGCTCCACCGGTCGGTGGACTTTCCTCAAACTCATACATCATGTCGTCACGCATGTTGGCGGCATACATCGATCCGGCATTCGTATGGGCCGGTGCCGACTTGACGAGTATCTTCTCCACATCTTCGTCGTGCTTTTTCTCGATCTTGGTGGGCTTGATGGCCATGCTTTTGCCTTCGGAATCGAACTCGTGAGCTTCGCGTGCAACTTCCTCCACTATTACGAACTCGTCCGAAATGTCCGGCTGTTCCAACATTTCGAACGAATCCGAACCGGCCGAATCATCCTTATCGTCCACGTCGTACCCATACTTGGTGGTCGTATCGGCCAGCTTTGCTTTGTACTTCTGCTCGATCAGCTCCTGGTACTGTTCCTCAGTCAGCTGATATTCCTCCTGTTTGGCGTACTGAATTCCAGTCTGTTTCGTCACACCCGACGATGAGGACACAGCCGTCGTAGTGACCGTTGTTATTACTGTTGTGCTTTCGCTCTTGGAAACAATGTCCGGCTGCACTGTCGTTACTTGCTTGGTTGCTGTAAATGATTCTTCCTGATAAACATCCATATCATCCTTTCCCGGGGACAGCGGCTCGGCAAAGTCATCGGTCACGTGAATGTCCGGAATGTTATGTGACGACGATTCCCGATACTCCTTCAACATTTGGCTCTTGCTAGCCATAATTTGCTGCGCCTCATCACTTTGCTCGATCTCCGCGTGCACATCTTCCACGATCGTTTCGATGACCGATTGCGACGGTGAGAAGGAGTTGCGCCGATCCAGCTCAAAGTCCTTCTCAAACACATCACCGCCCGCCTTCTTGTCTTTCTTCTTGGGCTGTGCCACCGGGGCACGGAACGAACGGGAGTACTCGCTCTCGTACCGATCGTAATCGGAATCGGAAGATTCTTCGCGTGTTTCGTCGCGTTCCGAGCTAGATGTTGGTTTGGATGCTTCCTGGGACAGTGATTCGTCTTGCGATTCGATCGAGTCTCGGTTTTCTCCCATCTCTGCCATAAACTTGCCGGAAATGATGGAGGTACTTTCGGTGCGCTTGTGGCCACGCTTGCGAACAGTTTCTTCACTTTCCTCACGCCCCGACACACTGCCTGTGCTCATTTCAATAATCTCTGTTGTAGCTTGCGTGTTGAGAAAGTTAACATCGCCTTCCTTGAGTACGGTCGAAGTGAGCGTAATGTCTCCGATGTATCCCGTAGTTCCACCAGCGGTAGTCGGCGTAACGGCATCTAGTCCTATCTCCGCATGCGTCGGTACAGGACCTGGTACAGTTGTCTTTTCCGACAGGTTTTCCATGATCGTTTCCAAATTGGATGCACTAGACAGACTGATCGAGAGTATGCTTCCATCTTCCAAGCTTGTACCGAGTTTCGAATCATCCGCAGGTTCAGTCTTGACGTCTTCCAAGCTCGTTGCCTGCATTGCCTCAACCAAATCGCGTGCCGTACCAATGCTCGAACTGAGCAACTTTTCATCCTGCATCTGCATCATCATCTCCGCTGTAGCACTAGCAGCTTCATGCTGCTCACTAAACTGCATGCTTTCGTCCGCCATCGAGTCCGTCTTCAGCTCGGCAAAATCCATCTCATGCGAACGTTTCATCGCTATCGGAGCGCTGCTAGCATTCGATGAGAGCTCTTCCTTGTCATCCAGCAGCAACATTTTGTCGCGCAAATCATCTTCCGAATCGTCGTGAATCAGTGCCGCATCGGACGAGTCGAAATCCACATCCATAGTTGATGGTACGAGCGTTTCGGTGGCTTCCGATTCGATGCTTGCCAAATTGCCGGAACTTTCCGAGTCGAAGCTCTTCATGCTGTCGTGCGAACTTACCGGGTAGGAGTGCAGTGTGCTTACGGCACTGTGGTACTCCGTCCCGATCGAGGTGGGAACCATCGAATGATCCTGCGCTGTTTCGTACTCGGACGACGCGTACGGCAACATTTGCTGCTCAAGGTCGGACGAGAGTGGTCTGCTACTGTCCGTATGCTCGAAGCTTTGATAATGGCTTTCGCCCGAACTGTCCACATCGGTTGCCGACCATCGGCTACCCTTTGCCTGGTGTGCTGTGTGATGCGGACCGTGTCGCAAGCGTGCTGAAATTTCCAGCTGCGAACTGTCGGAAGATCCGGCAGTTGGTGCTTCATCGATCTTTATCGGTGGTCCGGCTACCGAGGGTTTCGGTTCGGAATCGGAAAACCCACCTTCGCTCACGATGGTGGTGGTGGTAATGGCTGCCGATGTTGCGGTGGACACGGCGACCGCTTCTTCCTGGTTAGTTTCGTAAATCGGATCTTGAACGTAGCGCGTCGATGGTAGAATCTTAAATTCAAACTCCGAGGGCGACTGCTTGATTGGCGTACCGTCCGTCACGGCTTCGATAAGCTCTTCCTGCACTGCGTCCAGCGACTCCTTAACCGCTTCGAGCGTTTTGGCAATGGTGATCTCGTCGATTGTCATGTGTGAGTATTCCTCGGCGGTTGAATCGAGAATTGTCGCCTCTCCATGCTCTGTTTGTGAAGGTTTCGTAAGCGGCTGAATGGTGGGTGCCGTTACAGGTGAATGTACCACGGGAGGCTTACCGGATGATCGCAAACCAATGTCCAGCTCCTTTAGCGAATCCAGTGTAAAGCCATCCTCTTGTCTGATCTGCTGCTGGAAAGCTTCCATCGCCTCCCGTCGCGATTCATCGTCAGTGCCTTGCGAGTCTTGCGAGAACGTGTAGCCCTCGTTATCGAACGCATAATCCGATCGTTTTTCCGTTGTTGAGCGTGTAATAATGTCGCTGCTACACTCGCCGATAAAGAATTTCGCTCCAGTCGATATGTCCTCCTCGCTGGTGACCATTTCGCTAGAGTCCTTCTGGGCCACGTGCGATAAATCGTCGGACGTAATCGAACCCTGGCGCAGCGGCAGGTCCACGTCAGCACTGGAGTGCGTTGGGATCGGTTCCGGATACTGTTCGATCGAATCTTGATGGTCAAACGATTCCAGCAAGCTAGAACGTGTAGCCGTATCCGTGCGGGAAGATATGCTTGTTCGTGGCTTCGGCACGGGTTGTCCATCGTAGCTAGACGAATCTAAGCTTGGTTTTTCCGGCTCGGTAGACGTGATGGATGACGACTGTTCCTGGATGGATGAGCTAGCCAGGGTCGTGGTAGTATGTTCCTGCTTTCCCAAAACGGTAGCAGAAGCAGCAGCAAGAAGTTGGTGGTCAGCGATAGCAGCATCATTAGCGTCGGCTATGTTAGCAGTTGCCTGGGTGGTGGTTGCAGGAGCAGCAGCAGTAGTGGTAGTAGTAGTAGCACTTGCAGCGATAGCAACATTGTTCTGGCCGCTAGCGAAAGCTTCAGAAACAACTTCGCCAGCAGTGGCGGCTGCTATTGTTTGAGATTCAATGCGAGATGTTGTCTGGGGTATGTTATTTTCTGTTTGTAGTTGCAAATCTGTTTCTGTTAATAAAAGAGGAAATAAAAGCGAGGTGAAAAAAGCGTGTTAAGGTTTGCTTT
Organism: Anopheles maculipalpis; assembly: GCF_943734695.1. Taxonomy (NCBI): domain Eukaryota; kingdom Metazoa; phylum Arthropoda; class Insecta; order Diptera; family Culicidae; genus Anopheles; species Anopheles maculipalpis. The sequence goes on along the minus strand of NC_064871.1, from coordinate 42,634,901 downwards.
CATTTTTGTTGTTTGAAAGGTTTCATTATGTGCTATCACTGTGCTGTGGAGTGCAGCACTGCTGAGCTGGCATAGCATGGAAGCGTTCTTCCATCCGACATTTATTAGTGGAAGGGACTTTTTTTCCGCATTTCAGTGTTATCGCTTCATGCACTTTTTTTTGGTGTCTATGTATCTGTGTCTGTGTGAATGTGAATGTGTGTGAGTGAAAAAAGAGAAGAATAAAACAGTATAAAATTGATTCCAACTTTACAGAAACTGCGTACGCATTGAGACGTACAATTTGGAGTGTGAAAAAAGGTGTGAAGTTTCTGATTCTGATTCGACATATAAGAATTTTTTGTTTGGTGCGATATTCATGGTGGGTTAAGAGGTAAGTAAGAAATTTAGAATGCAGTATAGATTGTTGCTTGCAGCCGCTTTAAAAATTAAAGAACCAAAAACCAAAACAACCTTCAACTAAAATGCGAAATCACGGTCCTGAGTCGTACAGTTTTAGTGAGTTTAAAAAAAAGGGATCATTGCGGTTAGGGTCGCATCGCGCATAGTAGTAAGTAACTGAGTATGCAAAGCATAGTAAGTAACTGAGGTGCAGTAAAGAATTTGGCACCAGACTCTCGTCGGAACTAATATGAGAGACTAGTGTGCACTTATTGGGGCAAAACTGGGGTGAAAAGAGAGATGCACTATGAAAGAACCAGGTTGGAATGTGTATCGAAAATGGAGCTCCTGTTGCATCCAGTTGCATTAGTTAGTTATCTAGATTGATTAAATTCTCAGTTGCTTTCATCGAACAACAGGCACAAGCAGGCTTGATGGATGAAATGGTAAAGAATAGTACAGTGGATGTGATGTGGATGTGAAACACAAATCAATTGAGCCTTCGCTTCTTTGTGGCAATGAAAACTCAACAAAAAAACAGGCGGAAAGAAAACCAACTATGGTCGAATGAAACATTTTCCGAGTACGGCGGAAGATAACCGGAAGCGAAAAGACTACAGTCGCGATCTGATCGGGTATGTGGCTCAACAGGTGTGTGACATTCGTAGTAGTCTGTTCGCCTGCGAACGATTCGGCTTCGACACACACAAACATTAACGTTTCAATCGTGCACCCTCAGCCAATGCTACCTTGCAGATCATTGTCGGGCGTGCTGGAACCGAAATCTCCAGTCGTCATGGATACGCTCTCGTCCCAGCTCATTTTGGAGTATTCGCTCTGCAGCATCGACACTTCGTCTTTAATCTGTGAGATCGCCTCATCGTACTCGGGATTTTTATCGAGCAGCACCTCCGGCCCAAGGTCCGACGAAAGGCGTGCATACTTGCGATCGATCTTTTTCGCTCTCCGATCGGCAGAATCGGCAGCGGCTCGTTCTGGATCGACATGCTCACCGTCACCTGGGACAGGACGTTCGACGTCCGTCGCTGGTTTGTAGCTAGCATCGTCTGCACGACCGATGGGTGAGCAAATAGCATCAAGCTGAGCACCAGCATCATCCTCAACCATGTTCGCGACATGCGCTTGATCGTGATCTGCTTCTTCGTGTGTGTCTTGCTGCATGGTAGGGAGCGCAAGCGACTGCCCATCAGCACCGACAGCAGTCGCTCCGAAGGCGGAACCAAGTAGCAGTGGATCATACTCGGGATTGCTCATATTATCATCGAACGATTTGCCGGACATGGATTCGATGGTGGGCGATTTTACGACCGCATCCCCATCGGTAGACGACAGGATGTCGCTACGGATCGCGTACTGTTCGCTTTCGGACGGTGGCTGCAGATCACGATCGATCGTCATCGGGCCCGGCTGCGAGCTGTTGACGATCGATACACTCTGCTCCAGCACATCGTCGACCAGCCGGCCTGCCTCCGATCTGACCAGCTCTAGATACTCTTCATCGCCTGCAATGAGACAAAAAAGATCGGTATTTTGAAAGGGAAGCAGCAACAGCGGCAGCAGCAGCAGCAGCAGCAGTAGCAGCTCCATCACGGCTCCAAATTGCTAACTTGAGCCGTTCGATGGGTAAGCCTTATTGCCCCATTTTTGGATGGCTGCATGTACGGTGCCGCCAGCTACATAATTAATGCCCAATGTGTATGTGTGTATGTGAGGATGATTGAAGATTCACATGGCAAAAGTGCAGTCGTATATGACAAAATGGTAGAAAAAATTATGGCAATGACAATGATGATGATGCACCGATCGTTTAGTGGGTTTTTGGGGGGATGTAAAGAAAACAACCAATAGGACCGATTTCGCATTTTAGTTTGATGGTTTTTGTTTCTCTTTTTTCCATAAATTTTAGTGAGTTGCTGCGAGAAGATGGGTAAGATTTTCAACTTTGGTTTTCTTGTTTAGTATTTTCGTTTTAAAATTAGCATTTCGTGGGAACCTTTCGCCTCTTATGTTTTGGTAAAATTCGTACATAGAACAATGTAAATGCAACGCAACAGCACCTCACCAGCAGACCAATCGAAACCAACGCCGACACTACCTTATTCCACCACCGTCACCAGAATCAGATTTCATACCTTCCACATTCGAATCAATTCATGTCAATCATTAAAATATTGTATCGTTGGTACTGGATTGTACTGTTCTTGCTTCTTGGTGTAGTGGGTGAGATTTTGTACATGGTGCGCCACTGATCCGTGTGTAATGGGTGTGGTGTTTCGTGTGCATGTGTGTGTACTTGATCGTGTGGAGATGGTACTGTGTCGGTGTAATAAAGTGGGTGCTTGAGAGCAGAAGAAGTAGCGGAGCGTAAGCACAATATTGCAAACACGTGCCCAATGGAGGTTGCACGTGCCCAAGCTCAGCAGAAGACACGGGGGAGCAAACGACGCGACTAGGGTGGTGCGCGAGCAGCACCCACGCAATGGATCGTTGCAATTGCGATCGAGCCGCCCAGATCACCATACTAACCTTCGAATCTGGTCGACGTCTGTAATGCATCGTCGTGTTCGGTGTACGTATCTGGAATGCACAGATTGGAGAGAAGAGAGAGAGAGAGCAACAAAAGCACAATCATCAAACACACCGTACTTGGACAACAGACGCTCCGCAGGATCTCATATGCTCTTGGTATGGTGGATGGTGATCCGGATGACTAAGGAAGGTGGGAGGAAGGGGTCTGGGAGGTACACTCAGGAACATTCAGGGTAGGAACATTCAATGCTGGGTCGAGAATGTATGTTCTAAGGAGTGTTTTTTTGTTGTTGTTTTTGGTGGATAATGTTTTGAGAAGGTGTATTTGTGTTTGGGGATGAATGTTTTGTTTCATATCGGAACAACAGTGGTGTTGCAGGATACAGTGTTTCTATGTTGGTTGCATATGTACAGGAGCTTGAATGCGGGTGAACGAACGATGGGTTGAAAGTTTCAAAAGAAAGTAGTTTCTCTAAACTAGCTACGTTGCACAGTACTATGCAGATTAGGGTGCAGCGTATAAGGTGTGTACGGTGTGCAAACGGAAGCTACTTTTTAACTCAATCCAAAGCGTACGCACTTTACCTCATGTACCGAAGTAGCGGCCAGAAGCGTTCGTGTGGTGAAACGATATGCAAAACAAAACAACAACCACAATGCATGCTACGCGTTTAACTACATTACGGCTATCCATTTTCCGTAGCGAAGCCTCTAGACCGGGCATGTTCGAGCTAGCAAAACTGTATTCACCTCCAGTCTGTACAATGGTTGAAGAAGAAGCAGATACATAAAAACGCCAGAGCGCCAAACGATTGCGCTAGCGTACAGCACAGTTAAGCAACGGAAAATATAATCTAAAAACCCAACAAAAAAAAACCTTCACCCTACCGTTCCGATCGCTTCTTAATGGTCGACCTGCTGTAGCTGTAACGGGACGGAAAGATGTAACGGAATTAATCGTCATGTAGCAGCACAGCATCGACTGGCTCGTCGTCGAGAAACTCAACGTCCGTTGGCATCTCCTGCCCATCGTTCAGCGGAACACGCATCATATCCTGCCGATATCTCGACGGTGGACCAACGATCGCGTCATGTATTTCACAGCTACCACTCTCGTCTAGGGCACGCCTCAGCTCAAAGGGCGTCGCCGTCTGAGCACGCGAGATACTTTCCTGATCGGCCGCAGCGCCAAGCTTCGTCGCATCTTCCTCATCCGAAGCAACCTGTATTTCCTCACAGTCCGTGTGACAGTTGGCAGCGTCCGGGGTGGGCGATGTCTTGCAAATGGTTGGCGCCGGATGCGGACATCCGCCTCCTACAAGTCGATCACCGTGCCGGCCACCGCTGAGCCGTTCGCGGGACTTGATCGTGCTGCGAAACCCGTCCGGACATACCGTCGGCGATGGGACGGTCCGTTCCGACACGTACTCATCGCCGGACAGATACTCGATGTCGGTTTTGGCACTGTCCGCGTTTTGATTGGGCGGTACCTGAATCGTGGCACGGCGCTGTTTCGAACGATCAGTAGGTGCATCCTCATCGCTCAGATAGAGATCCTCCACGTCGGTAGTGGACGGCCCATTCTCCTGTGCCGTAGCGCTTGTGTCGAGAAACGTTTTGCCCTTGTACGATTGCGCACAGGTGCTGCCTTTCGGCTTGCGACGACGGCGCAGCTCGTTTGTGCCGAACGATACACTTACCGAGTTCGGTTTGTTCTGACCACGGTCGAAGAAGAGGTCTTCCGTGTCGGTTACTGGATCGAGAGCCTGCTCGATAATTAGGTTTTGCTTCGGAGCCATCGGAGTGTTTTCGCTCGCGTACACACTATCATTGTCCATCTCGGGCAATATGTCGCTGGTGTACTTGGAGTCGTCGTACATCTTTTCATCGTCGTTCACGTCCAGATCTTCGAAGTCGGTCAGTGCCTGCTCAATGTCGGGCGTTTTCGCTAGCAGGCAGACATGGTTCAGTGGCATTACGTTGGCCGTTTGCTCGCCCGACCCATCGCCTCGCATGATCGCTATTTCTCGCGTCGGCGATGGTAGGAAGGAATGCTCCGTACCGCCCATTTCCAGGTGCGCTTGCTCCTCGTCAACTTCCTCATCGCTCGCATTAAAATCTTCCACATCGGTCAAACCACCACCCTTGCCACCGCGTGCAACAGCGCGCGGGATAAGTCGTTTGCTTTGGTGCGGTACATCGTTATCACTGTCCGAGGAATCCAGATTCTCCACATCCGTAACCGCATCATCCGCATTCGGTTGGCAAACGAGCAAGGAGGACGGACGGGATGAGGTTTGCTTTTGCTTGGTCGGGTTTTCAATATCTATGTCATCCGTCACAAAGCATATGTTGATCTCGGGGAAGGCTGCCGATTGTTCGGTTTCGTGATCGCTCGCTTCCATGGTAATTTCATCTGCTTCGAACACCGATATCGGTCCCGGTTTGGCACACGCCGAAGATTCATCTTCTGATACGAGAATGTTCTCACAGTCGGAGGCGTTCCGGTTCGGTTCGGTAGGTGCTCCCTTCCGATGCGGTTTTCGATGCCGCACCACCTTACATTCAGGCTCGTCGGAATCTGAGCTGCTAGACTGTACCTGTTCCGTGCGCGGCAAATGTTTATCCTGACGCCGGCGAACCGCATTGTGAATGTCAACCATACCGTTGTCTGCATCAACTCGCATCAAAATATCTTCCGGACAGTCGGGTACCACATTCTCGGTGTCTGGCTCCTCATCACCCGACATGGCACAGTCCTCACAGTCCGTCAGTGCGGCACTGACATCCATGCACACTTTGAGGCTTTTGCTGGTACTCTCGGTAGCCTTGGAACAGGAGCGCGTTAGAATTTTCGGTTTCGCGCCACGTTGATCCGATTTCGTCATTTCATCCACGTAGCCTTGATCGAGAAAATCATCCAACGACATCTCGACCTCACGGGTAGGTTTTTTGTCTCGTTCTTCTTCATCGGACGTATCACTACAGTCTTCCACGTCCGTCACGGCTCCTGCCAACGGTGTTTGAAGTGCTTCCAGCAGGGACAGATCATTGGACGCTGGAGGAATCGGTGTAGATACTATCGCTTTTCGCTCTCCACGATGTCCGGCATCCATGACGAGATCTTCAGTATCGGTAAGTGCATCCTCAATGTTCATTTTATTCGTCGCACTCGAGGAGCTAAGATCTTCGTCGTCCGAGCATTCCTTCGTGATCGATATTAGCGGAATGTCTGCCATTACGGTTGCTTTGGTCGAGTATGGTGTTCGTACAGTACAATAGGCTCCTCGTGGTCGATTAACAGAAGCACATTAACTAAACGCCTGTTTGCTATCCTGTTGTCGTTGTGCGGTAGAGTTTCGGGTGAAAAAAAAAGACAAATAAAAGTGGCGCACAAAAGCCGAACATAAGTAAACCATAAGTAAACCAGCTGAGACAAAGCGCATCGAAAACGCAATGGCGAAGAAAAAACAAATAAGGCAAACACCGATCCAAAAAGGCATCATTGCAAGGCAAATAATACATAGTGACATATAGGATACGCTTGAAATGCAGTTTTTGGCAGCAACTATCACCACAAACATAACAAAGAAAGGAAAAAAAAAAACACGGCAATACAGAGTAACCGCCACGAACTATCTGACTACCAGCCTTGGGTTGGGGCCTATTCTGCGCCGGGTTCGTGCATCGAATAAGCCGGTTAAAAAACTCATCATTATCATATGTAAGAGTGCTAATCATTTTGATCGTTAACTTGCCCTCGACGGCGAAAAATGGCCGCTCTCTAGTAGTCAGATACGTGGCACGTCGCAGCTACTAGTAGGTACGAAGCGATTCAGTTTTACATTCGCCTCCGTTCTCCATTCAACGTTTACACCGTGCCATAGCATAGAGGAACGAAGAGACGTGTTGAGACATAATACTGCTATAGCATTGTTTGTATTTCCAAGTACGCAAAAGTTAACCGTCGGAACACCGTTTGGGAGAAAATTTTGACACGCAGTGGAGCGACCGAAATATAACGAGAAAATCAAGAAAAACAAACAGGAACGCAATTTTAGCGACAAACGAGCGAACGAATGAGCGAACCCGAAGTAAAATGTACCAGCGCATACAGTAATAGTAGTAGGCAAATAAACCGTTGAACCAGAAAAGCAGCAAGACAGGCAACCCGACAGACCCGACAGACTATAATAGTATTATGTCACAGTTACGAGGGCAGGGAACATGGAGTACGTGTCGTACATGAGTGCCACATTGAGGGTGACATCATGCCGCATTCTGCGAAAAGGGGTTGGTAATAACGATAGCTGGTAAAATACGATTTTGCAATAAGTATTATGTACGAAATATAAGAGATAGATAACATATGGATGGACGAATATAAAGATAATGCGATTGGATAGTTGAATTGATTTTTTTTTTGTTTGGTTTGATTTGGTTTGGTTTGTTCTTAAAGCAGATTTACCTGGAAACATAGAACTATCGTAATCAAATTTATACTTCATTCGTGGCGGTGTAGATGCCCGGAAGTCAAGTATCGGCGAGATGCTACTCTCGAGCACGATCCCATCGAGCGACGCAGTTAAACGCCGATCAGCAATGCCAGGCACCGGCGGCAGCTGGTGTTGCTGCTGCTGATGCTGCAGCTGGTAGTGCTGCTGATGGTAGTAGTACAAATCGCTGTCCTCTGAAGTATCCGGTAGCTCTTGGCTGGATGCTGGTGGGTCGGTTCGGCTCCAGATGTCCGATTTGCGGTACTTGGGATCGGCGGGCGAACGGGCCCGGGCACGCTTACCGGATGTCGTGATGCCGTGCTTGGACGGGCGCGACGGATGGTGATGAGGGTAGTGCGGGGCTTGACTCTTTTTGCTCGTCAGCGTGGTCATGGTCGTTACCGCAGACGAGGAGCTCGTTTGCTTGGGCGAACCGTCGGGACTGGCAGATCGCTTCAACTTTCCGGTAGCGTTGCTTTCCTGCTCCGAAGAAGAGGAAGGCAACGCGATCGAATCTGACAGGCTCGAGTCGGTCGTCTCGATAAAGTTCATGTCAACGTCATTGTACCGGTACTCATTGACCCTACGATACAGCTCGTGTGATGTGGACGGTTGTTTGTAGATCACTTCGATTGACTTGGACGAATCGATCGTACGGGTAAACACTTCACTAGTTAAGACATTTGTACTGTTGGAGGAACTTTTGTTCAAGCGGCTCGGGCTGGATGGAAGTGACGACGGTACTTGGGCATGATCGAACGTAACGGCATCTTTGTACGAATAATGCATGGCAGACTTGCACCGATAGGCGTCGTCCATGGTTTGCTTGGAGCTTTCCTTGTGCACCGTGCTAGTAACCTTTGGGATGGATTTGGTGATCAGCTGGACAGAGTGATCTTTTTTACCTACCGTTTTCTCCGCTACACTTGCGGGTTTGTATACTTTCTGTTCGCTTAACTTTGTGGTCGGAGCAGGTTTGGTCTTCACTTTTGGAACCCGGCTCGGAGAAGGTGTCAATTCGCGCTTGGCCGATTGAACCTTTACGGGAATTAAACTCTTGTTAACGCGGTCCTTGCTCGTCTTAACAGCAGCTGGCAGTGTCGATTTGGTGACCAGATTTGCTTGCTCTTTATCCGCTTTCTTCACTACGTGCTGTTCCTTAGAGTCGTGCTTAGCTGTTCTTCTTGTTGCCGTTGAGGATGTTGAATGAGACGATCGGCTTTGAGTGGACACAGTGCTGGATGTCGAAACGACTGTACTGGATGCTGCTCGACCACTAACAGATTTAGATTTGGCGTCTTTTACATCTGTTTTTCGCACAGTGAAACTGGAAGATCCAGCCTTTGTACTAGCAGTACCTTCATGTAAACCTTGCGTAGGATGAGCTGTTGTTTTGGGGGATTTCTTGGGCTTTCGCTCAGTAGAATGAGAAGGTGAATTATATGTGGAAGCAGTTTGCGTAGAGCTGATAGGTGCTGTGGCCGTGCGGTACGATGATTTCGAAGGCGAAGAATGCGTAGAATCGGTTAAAGTCAAAGGTCGTAGCACTTTCTGATCACGAGACAATGTCGATTGCATGTATCCGTGTGTTCGCGTAGAAGTCGTCGAGATACGACTGGATGTGGTAGCTGATTTGGTCACGGTCACGGTAGATTCAGCGGTACCCATACGAATGTCAAGCGTTTTTGTTGCACGCTTCGAAACTTCAATCGGTGCTTGTTTGTGTAAGTTTACCTTCGTTACAGTAGTTTTTGATTTGGGACGCTTTTTTACCTGAGTGATTTCTGCTGGGACTGTTGACACTTTCCTGATGGCATCGGCCTGCAATGCTGTTGTTTCTTGATCAGTGGACGATAAATTCGGTTTAACGTCTGGTGCGTAGCTTTCTTTCGTAGCACCCTTGCTAAGAGCATCGTGGTGTATTTCTTTCTGCTTTAAGGCGCTTCCGTAATTTGTACTGTCTATAATTGAATCGACATACGATACACTTTCAGTATATTCTGTAATATCACTTTGTGGAGATGTTGAACCGTGACGTTGATCTACAGAAATCAGCTTTGTAGATTTGGCATGTTTCGGCTCGGCAGCGCTTTCCTGAGATTTCATTCCTTTACGTTTGGTAGTATACGCACTAGCATCGTACCCGTCGGATTCAGTATCATAAGGCAGGTTGTATTTGGTAGCTGACTCGGTTGAATAATCGGATGCAGCATTATCACTCAGCGAAACAGAACGGTCGTAGTCAGTAGGCAGGGCAGATTGAAGAGCACTACCAATGTTAACACACTTTTCAACATCATGCGAAATTGACTCGATATATTCACTGGTAGTTGTTGTAAATGACATACACGACCCAGGCGACGGAATTTCGAGTCTCTTTTCATCAGCAGGTACGCTGCTACCAATTTTCAAGAAATTCAACGAAGGTTCACCAGCCATTAGCTCCAAAGAGGAGGAATCTATCCGATCGCTGACGTACGTAATCGAAGAAGTGGTGAAATCCGTAAGTAATGGCGAGTCATCGTCTAAAGTGGAAACTTCAACTGCAGAAAGTGAACTTTTTCTTGTATCAAAAACACTCAATTCCTCTTTGAGCAGGCAAACCTTTTCATCACTTTCTACATGCTCCACTGAACCAGAGCAATCAGAACCATCCTGCTTATCGGGACTAACCACGATTCCTGGCGATGTTTTTTCAAAACAATTGTTTGCCAGCAAAGCATCAACTTTTTCAAAACGAATTTCAGAAAAAGGTTTTCGTTGTGGTTCTGGTTTGTCATCTGGCTTGGCTTCAACCTTCTCGACTACGGTCTCGGTAACCTTTTCCTCAACAACCTCGGTCACCTTCTCTTCAACAACGTCAGAGACAGGCTCCGATGGCTCGGGCTGTTCGTCTTGATCTGGTTTGTCATCTGGCTTGGCCTCCACCATCTCGACTACGGTCTCGGTAACCTTTTCCTCGACCACCTCGGTCACCTTCTCTTCAACAACGTCAGAGATAGGCTTCGATGGCTCGGGCTGTTCGTCTTGCTGTGGTTTGTCATCTGGCTTGGCCTCAACCTTCTCGACTACGGTCTCGGTAACCTTTTCCTCGACCACCTCGGTCACCTTCTCTTCAACAACGTCAGAGATAGGCTTCGATGGCTCGGGCTGTTCGTCTTGCTGTGGTTTGTCATCTGGCTTGGCCTCAACCTTCTCGACTACGGTCTCGGTAACCTTTTCCTCAACAATCTCGGTCACCTTCTCTTTAACAACGATAGAGACAGGCTCCGATGGCTCGGGCTGTTCGTCTTGATCTGGTTTGTCATCTGGCTTGGCCTCAACCTTCTCGACTATGGTCTCGGTAACCTTTTCCACAACATCCTCGGACATTTTCTCTTCAACAACGTCAGAGATAGGCTCCGATGGCTCGGGCTGTTCGTCTTGCTCTGGTTTGTCATCTGTCTTGGCCTCCACCTTCTCGACTACGGTCTCGGTAACCTTTTCCTCGACCACCTCGGTCACCTTCTCTTCAACAACGTCAGAGACAGGCTCCGATGGCTCGGGCTGTTCGTCTTGCTCTGGTTTGTCATCTGTCTTGGCCTCAACCTTCTCGGCTACGGTCTCGGTAACCTTTTCCTCAACAACCTCGGTCACCTTCTCTTCAACAACGTCAGAGAAAGGCTCCGATGGCTCGGGCTGTTCGTCTTGTTGTGGTTTTTCATCTGGCTTGGCTTCAAGCTTCTCGACTACGGTCTCGGTAACCTTTTCCTCAACCACCTCGGTCACCTTCTCTTCAACAACGTCAGAGACAGGCTCCGATGGCTCTGGCTGTTCGTCTTGCTCTGGTTTGTCATCTGGCTTGGCCTCAACCTTCTCGACTACGGTCTCGGTAACCTTTTCCTCAACAACCTCGGTCACATTCTCTTCAACAACGTGAGAGATAGGCTTCGATGGCTCGGGCTGTTCGTCTTGATCTGGTTTGTCATCTGGCTTGGCCTCAACCTTCTCAACTGCGGTCTCGGTAACCTTTTCCTCAACATCCTCGGTCACCTTCTCTTCAACAACGTCAGAGACAGGCTCCGATGGCTCGGGCTGTTCGTCTTGCTCTGGTTTGTCATCTGGCTTGGCTTCAACCTTCTCGACTACGGTCTCGGTAACCTTTTCCTCAACCACCTCGGTCACCTTCTCTTCAACAACGTCAGAGACAGGCTCCGATGGCTCTGGCTGTTCGTCTTGCTCTGGTTTGTCATCTGGCTTGGCCTCAACCTTCTCGACTACGGTCTCGGTAACCTTTTCCTCAACAACCTCGGTCACATTCTCTTCAACAACGTGAGAGATAGGCTTCGATGGCTCGGGTTGTTCGTCTTGCTCTGGTTTGTCATCTGGCTTGGCCTCCACCTTCTCGACTACGGTCTCGGTAGCCTTTGTATCAACAACCTCGGTCACCTTCTCTTCTACAACGTCAGAGACAGGCTCCGATGGCTCGGGCTGTTCGTCTTGCCCTGGTTTGTCATCTGGTTTGGCCTCAACCTTCTCGACTACGGTCTCGGTAACCTTTGTATCAACAACCTCGGTCACCTTCTCTTCAACAACGTCAGAGACAGGCTCCGATGGCTCGGGCTGTTCGTCTTGCTGTGGTTTGTCATCTGGCTTGGCCTCAACCTTCTCGATCTCAATCTCTGTAAACATTTCCTCAACAACCTCGGTTACCTTCTCTTCAACAACGTCAGAGACAGGCTCAAATGAATCGGGCTGTTCGTTTTGCTCTGGTTTGTCATCTGGCTTGGCCTCAACCTTCTCGGCTACGGTCTCGGTAAACTTTTCTTCAACAACCTTGGTCACCTTCTCTTCAACAACGTCAGAGACAGGCTCCGATGGCTCGGGCTGTTCGTCTTGCTCTGGTTTGTCATCTGGCTTGGCCTCAACCTTCTCGACTACGGTCTCGGTATCCTTTTCCTCAACAACCTCGGTCACCTTCTCTTCAACAACGTCAGAGACAGGCTCCGATGGCTCGGGCTGTTCGTCTTGCTCTGGTTTGTCATCTGGCTTGGCTTCAACCTTCTCGACTACGGTCTCGGTAACCTTTTCCTCAACAACCTCGGTCACCTTCTCTTCAACAACGTCAGAGACAGGTTCCGATGGCTCGGGCTGTTCGTCTTGCTCTGGTTTGTCATCTGGCTTGGCCTTAACCTTCTCGACTACGGTCTCAGTAACCTTTTCCTCAACAACCTCGGTCACCTTCTCTTCAACAACGTCAGAGACAGGCTCCGATGGCTCGGACTGTTCGTCTTGATCTGGTTTGTCATCTAGGTTGGCCTCAACTTTCTCGACTACAGTCTCGGTAACCTTTGCCTCGACAACCTCGGTCACCTTCTCTTCAACAACTTCAGAGACAGGCTCCGTTGGCTCAGGCTGATCGTCTTGATCTGGTTTGTTATTTGGCTTGGCCTCAACCTTCTCGACTACGGTCTCTGTAACCTTTTCCTCAACAACCTCGGTCACCTTCTCTTCAACAACGTCAGAGACAGGCTCCGATGGCTCTGGCTGTTTGTCTTGCTCTGGTTTGTCATCTGGCTTGGCCTCAACCTTCTCGACTACGGTCTCGGTAACCTTTTCCTCAACAACTTCGGTCACCATCTCTTCAACAACGTAAGAGACAGGCTCCGATGGCTCGGGCTGTTCGTCTTGATCTGGTTTGTCATCTCGCTTGGCCTCCACCTTCTCGACTACGGTCTCGGTAACCTTTTCCTCAATCGCCTTGGATACCTTCTCTTCAACAACGTCAGAGACAGGCTCCGATGGCTCGGGCTGTTCGTCTTGCTGTGGTTTGTCATCTAGCTTGGCCTCAACCTTCTCGACTACGGTCTCGGTAACTTTTTCCTCAACAACCTCGGTCACCTTCTCTTCAACAACGTCAGAGACAGGCTCCGATGGCTCGGGCTGTTCGTCTTGATCTGGTTTGTCATCTCGCTTGGCCTCCACCTTCTCGACTACGGTCTCGGTAACCTTTTCCTCAACCACCTCGGTCACATTCTCTTCAACAACGTCAGAGAAAGGCTCAAATGAATCGGGCTGTTCGTCTTGCTCTGGTTTGTCATCTGGCTTGGCCTTAACCTTCTCGACTTTAATCTGTGTAAACATTTCCTCAACAATCTCGGTCACCTTCTCTTCAACAACGTCAGAGACAGGCTCCAATGGTTCGGGCTGTTTGTCTTGATCTGGTTTGTCATCTGGCTTGGCTTTAACCTTCTCGACTACGGTTTCGGTAACCTTTTCCTCAACAACCTCGGTCACATTCTCTTCAACAACGTCAGAGACAGGCTCCGATGGCTCGGGCTGTTCGTCTTGCTCTGGTTTGTCATCTTGGTTGGCCTCAACTTTCTCGACTACAGTCTCATTAACCTTTTGCTCTACAACCTCGGTCACCTTCTCTTCAACAACGTCGGAGACAGGCTCCGATGACTCAGGCTGTTCGTCTTGATCTGGTATGTTTTTAGGCTTGGCCTCCACCTTCTCGACTAAGGTCTCGGTAACTTTTTCCTCAACAATCTCGGTCACCTTCTCTTCAACAACGTGAGAGACAGGCTCCGATGGCTCGGGCTGTTGGTCTTGCTGTGGTTTGTCATCTGGCTTGGCCTCAACCTTCTCGACTACGGTCTCGGTAACCTTTTCATCAACAACCTCGGTCACCTTCTCTTCAACAACGTCAGAGACAGGCTCCGATGGCTCGGGCTGTTTGTCTTGCTCTGGTTTGTCATCTGGCTTGGCCTCAACCTTCTCGACTACGGTCTCGGTAACCTTTTCCTCAACAACCTCGGTCACCTTCTCTTCAACAACGTCAGAGACAGGCTCCGATGGCTCGGGCTGTTCGTCTTGCTCTGGTTTGTCATCTGGCTTGACCTCAACCTTCTCGGCTACGGTCTCGGTAACCTTTTCCTCAACAATCTCGGTCACCTTCTCTTCAACAACGATAGAGACAGGCTCCGATGGCTCGGGCTGTTCGTCTTGCTCTAGTTTGTCATCTGGCTTGGCCTCAACCTTCTCGACTACGGTCTCGGTAACCTTTTCCACAACATCCTCGGACATTTTCTCTTCAACAACGTCAGAGATAGGCTCCGATGGCCCTGGCTGTTCGCCTTGTTGTGGTTTGTCATCTGGCTTGACCTCAACCATCTCGATTACGGTCTCGGTAACCTTTTCCTCAACAACCTCGGTCACCTTCTCTTCAACAACGTCAGAGACAGGCTCCGATGGCTCGGGCTGTTCGTCTTGCTGTGGTTTGTCATCTGGCTTGGCCTCAACCTTCTCGACTGCGGTCTCGGTAACCTTTTCCTCAACAACCTCGGTCACCTTCTCTTCAACAACGTCAGAGACAGGCTCCGATGGCTCGGGCTGTTCGTCTTGCTCTGGTTTGTCATCTGGCTTGGCCTCAACCTTCTCGACTACGGTCTCGGTAACCTTTTCCTCAACAACCTCGGTCACCTTCTCTTCAACAACGTCAGAGACAGGCTCCGATGGCTCGGGCTGTTCGTCTTGCTCTGGTTTGTCATCTGGCTTGGCCTCAACCTTCTCGGCTACGGTCTCGGTAACCTTTTCCTCAACAATCTCGGTCACCTTCTCTTCAACAACGATAGAGACAGGCTCCGATGGCTCGGGCTGTTCGTCTTGTTCTGGTTTGTCATCTGGCTTGGCCTCAACCTTCTCGACTACGGTCTCGGTAACCTTTTCCACAACATCCTTGGACATTTTCTCTTCAACAACGTCAGAGATAGGCTCCGATGGCCCTGGCTGTTCGCCTTGTTGTGGTTTGTCATCTGGCTTGACCTCAACCTTTTCGATTACGGTCTCGGTAACCTTTTCCTCAACAACCTCGGTCACCTTCTCTTCAACAACGTAAGAGACAGGCTCCGATGGCTCGGGCTGTTCGTCTTGCTGTGGTTTGTCATCTGGCTTGGCCTCAACCTTCTCGACTACGATCTCGGTAACCTTTTCCTCAACAACCTCGGTCACATTCTCTTCAACAACGTCAGAGACAGGCTCCGATGGCTCGGGCTGTTCTTCTTGTTGTGGTATGTCATCTGGCTTGGCCTCAACCTTCTTGACTACGGTCTCGGTAACCTTTTCCTCGACAACCTCGGTCACCTTCTCTTCAACAACGTCAGAGACAGGCTCCGATGGCTCGGGCTGTTCGTCTTGCTCTGGTTTGTCATCTGGCTTGGCCTCAACCTTCTCGACTACGGTCTCGGTAACCTTTTCCTCAACAACCTCGGTCACCTTCTCTTCAACAACGTCAGAGACAGGCTCCGATGGCTCGGGCTGTTCGTCTTGCTCTGGTTTGTCATCTGGCTTGGCCTCAATCTTCTCAACTACGGTCTCTGTAAACATTTCCTCAACAGCCTCGGTTACCTTCTCTTCAACAACGTCAGAGACAGGCTCCGATGGCTCGGGCTGTTCGTCTAGCTGTGTTTTGTCATCTGGCTTGGCCTCAACCTTCTCGACTACGGTCTCGGTAACCTTTGCCTCGACAACCTCGGTCACCTTCTCTTCAACAACGTAGGAGAAAGCCTCCGATGGCTCGGGCTGTTCGTCTTGCTCTGGTTTGTCATCTGGCTTGGCCTCAACTCTCTCAACTGCGACCTCGAAAACCTTTTCCTCAACAACCTCGGTCACCTTCTCTTCAACAACGTCAGAGACAGGCTCCGATGGCTCGGGCTGTTCGTCTTGCTCTGGTTTGTCATCTGGCTTGGCCTCAACCTTCTCGACTACGGTCTCGGTAACCTTTTCTTCAACAACCACGGTCACCTTCTCTTCAACAACGTCAGAGACAGGCTCCGATGGCTCGGGCTGTTCGACTAGCTGTGTTTTGTCTTCTGGCTTGGCCTCAACCTTCTCGACTACGGTCTCGGCAAACTTTGCCTCGACAACCTCGGTCACCTTCTCTTCAACAACGTCAGAGACAGGCTCCGATGGCTCGGGCTGTTCGTCTTGCTCTGGTTTGTCATCTGGCTTGGCCTCAACCTTCTTGACTACGGTCTCGGTAACCTTTGTATTAACAAACTCGGTCGCCTTCTCTTCAACAACGTCAGAGACAGGCTCCGATGGCTCGGGCTGTTCGTCTAGCTGTGGTTTGTCTTCTGGCTTGGCCTCAACCTTCTCGACTACGGTCTCGGTAACCTTTTCCTCGACAACCTCGGTCACCTTCTCTTCAACAACGTCAGAGACAGGCTCCGATGGCTCGGGTTGTTCGTCTTGCTCTGGTTTGTCATCTGGCTTGGCCTCCACCTTCTCGACTACGGTCTCGGTAGCCTTTGTATCAACAACCTCGGTCACCTTCTCTTCAACAACGTCAGAGACAGGCTCCGATGGCTCGGGCTGTTCGTCTTGCTGTGGTTTGTCATCTGGCTTGGCCTCAACCTTCTCGATCTCAATCTCTGTAAACATTTCCTCAACAACCTCGGTTACCTTCTCTTCAACAACGTCAGAGACAGGCTCCGATGGCTCGGGCTGTTCGTCTAGCTGTGTTTTGTCTTCTGGCTTGGCCTCAAACTTCTCGAATACGGTCTCGGTAACCTTTTCCTCAACAACCTCGGTCACCTTCTCTTCAACAACGTCAGAGACAGGCTCCGATGGCTCGGGCTGTTCGTCTTGCTCTGGTTTGTCATCTGGCTTGGCTTCAACCTTCTCGACTATGGCCTCAGTAATCTTTGCTATGACAACCTCGGTCATGTTCTCTTCAACAACGTCAGAGACAGGCTCCGATGGCTCGGGCTGTTCGTCTTGCTCTGGTTTGTCATCTGGTTTGGCCTCAACCTTCTCGACTGCGGTCTCGGTAACCTTTTCCTTAACAACCTCGGTCACCTTCTCTTCAACAACGTCAGAGACAGGCTCCGAAAGCTCGGACTGTTCGTCTTGCTGTGGTTTGTCATCTAGCTTGGCCTCAACCTTCTCGACTACGGTCTCGGTAACTTTTTCCTCAACAACCTCGGTCACCTTCTCTTCAACAACGTCAGAGACAGGCTCCGATGGCCCGGGCTGTTCGTCTTGCTCTGGTTTGTCATCTGGCTTGGCCTCGACCTTCTCGACTACGGTCTCGGTAACCTTTTCCTCAACAACCTCGGTAACCTTCTCTTCAACAACGTCAGAGACAGGCTCCGATGGCTCGGGCTGTTCGTCTTGCTCTGGTTTGTCATCTGACTTGGCCTCAACCTTCTCGACTACGGTCTCGGTAACCTTTTCCTCGACAACCTCGGTCACCTTCTCTTCAACAACGTCAGAGACAGGCTCCGATGGCCCGGGCTGTTCGTCTTGCTCTGGTTTGTCATCTGGCTTGGCCTCAACCTTCTCGACTACGGTCTCGGTAACCTTTTCCTCAACAACCTCGGTCACCTTCTCTTCAACAACGTCAGAGACAGGCTCCGATGGCTCGGGCTGTTCTTCTTGCTGTGGTTTGTCATCTGGCTTGGCCTCAACCTTCTCGACTACGGTCTCGGTAACCTTTTCCTCAACAACCTCGGTCACCTTCTCTTCAACAACGTCGGAGACAGGCTCCGATGGCTCGGGCTGTTCGTCTTGTTGTGGTTTGTCATCTGTCTTGGCGTCAACCTTCTCGACTACGGTCTCGGTAATCTTTTCCTCAACAACCTCGGTCACCTTCTCTTCAATAACGTCAGAGACAGGCTCCGATGGCTCGGGCTGTTCGTCTTGCTGTGGTTTGTCATCTGGCTTGGCCTCAACCTTCTCGACTACGGTCTCGGTAACCTTTTCCTCAACAATCTCGGTCACCTTCTCTTTAAAAACAACAGAGACAGGCTCCGATGGCTCGGGCTGTTCGCCTTGCTGTGGTTTGTCATCTGGCTTGGCCTCAACCATCTCGACTACGGTCTCGGTAACCTTTTCCTCGACAACCTCGGTCACCTTCTCTTCAACAACGTCAGAGACAGGCTCCGATGGCTCGGGCTGTTCGTCTTGATCTGGTTTGTCATCTGGCTTGGCCTCAACCTTCTCGACTACGGTCTCGGTAACCTTTTCCTCAACAACCTCGGTCACCTTCTCTTCAACAACTTCAGAGACAGGCTTCGATCGCTCGAACTGTTCGTCTTGCTCTGGTTTGTCATCTGGCTTGGCCTCAACCTTCTCGACTAAGGTCCCGGTAACCTTTTCCTCAACCACCTCGGTCACCTTCTCTTCAACAACGTCAGAGACAGGCTCCGATGGCTCGGGCTGATCGTCTTGGTCTGGTTTGTCATCTGGCTTGGCCTCAACCTTCTCGACTACGGTCTCGGTAACCTTTGTCTCGCCAACCTCGGTCACCTTCTCTTCAACAACGTCAGAGACAGGCTCCGATGGCTCGGGCTGTTCGTCTTGCTCTGGTTTGTCATCTGGCTTGGCCTCAACCTTCTCGACTACGGTCTCGGTAACCTTTTCCTCAACATCCTCGGTCAACTTCGCTTCAATAATGACAGAGACAGGCTCCGATGGCTCGGGCTGTTCGTCTTGCTGTGGTTTGTCATCTGGCTTGGCCTCAACCTTCTCGACTGCGATCTCGGTAATATTTTCCTTAACAACCTCGGTCACCTTCTCTTCAACAACGTCAGAGACAGGCTCCGATGGCTCGGGCTGTTCGTCTTGCTCTGGTTTGTCATCTGGCTTGGCCTCAACCTTCTCGACTACGATCTCGGTAACCTTTTCCTCAACCACCTCGGTCACCTTCTCTTCAACAACGTCAGAGACAGGCCCCGATGGCTTTGGCTGTTCGTCTTTCTGTGGTTTGTCATCTGGCTTGGCCTCAACCTTCTCGACTACGGTCTCGGTAACCTTTGTCTCGACAACCTCGGTCAACTTCGCTTCAGCAATGACAGAGACAGGCTCTGATGACTCGGGCTGTTCGTCTTGCTCTGGTTTGTCATCTGGCTTGGCCTCAACCTTCTCGACTACGATCTCGGTAATCTTCTCTTTAACAACCTCGGTCACCTTCTCTTCAACAACGTCAGAGACAGGCTCCGATGGCTCGGGCTGTTCGTCTTGCTGTGGTTTGTCATCTGGCTTGGCCTCAACCTTCTCGACTACGGTCTCGGTAACCTTTTCCTCAACAACCTCGGTCACCTTCTCTTCAACAACGTCAGAGACAGGCTCCGATGGCTCGGGCTGTTCGTCTTGCTCTGGTTTGTCATCTGGCTTGGCTTCAACCTTCTCGACTACGGTCTCGGTAACCTTTTCCTCAACCACCTCGGTCACCTTCTCTTTAACGACGTCAGAGACAGGCTCCGATGGCTCGGGCTGTTCGTCTTCTTCTGGTTTGTCATCTGGCTTGGCGTCAACCTTCTCGACTACGGTCTCGGTAACCTTTTCCTCAACAACTTTGGTAACCTTCTCTTCAACAACGTCGGAGACAGGCTCCAATGGCTCGGGCTGTTCGTCTTGCTCTGGTTTGTCATCTGGCTTGGCCTCAACCTTCTCGACTACGGTCTCGGTAACCTTTGCCTCGACAACCTCGGTCACCTTCTCTTCAACAACATCAGAGACAGGCTCCGATGGCTCGGGCTGTTCGTCTTGCTGTGGTTTGTCATCTGGCTTGGCCTCAACCTTCTCGACTACGGTCTCGGTAACCTTTTCCTCGACAACCTCGGTCACCTTCTCTTCAACAACATCAGAGACAGGCTCCGATGGCCCGAGCTGTTTGTCTTGCTGTGGTTTGTCATCTGGCTTGGCCTCAACCTTCTCGACTACGGTCTCGGTAACCTTTTCCTCAACAACCTCGGTCACCTTCTCTTCAACAACGTCAGAGACAGGCTCCGATGGCTCGGGCTGTTCGTCTTGCTCTGGTTTGTCATCTGGCTTCGCCTCAACCTTCTCGACTACGGTCTCGGTAACCTTTTCCTCGACAACCTCGGTCACCTTCTCTTCAAAAACGTCAGAGACAGGCTCTGATGACTCGGGCTGGTCGTCTTGCTCTGGTTTGTCATCTGGCTTGGCCTCAACCTTCTCGACTACGGTCTCGGTAACCTTTTCCTCAACCACCTCGGTCACCTTCTCTTCAACAACGTCAGAGACAGGCTCCGATGGCTCGGGCTGTTCGTCTTGCTCTGGTTTGTCATCTGGCTTGGCCTCAACCTTCTCGACTACGGTCTCGGTAACCTTTTCCTCTACAACCTCGGTCACCTTCTCTTCAACAACGTCAGAGACAGGCTCCGATGGCTCGGGCTGTTCGTCTTGTTGTGGTTTGTCATCTGGCTTGGCCTCAACCTTCTCGACTACGGTCTCGGTAACCTTTTCCTCAACAACCTCGGTCACCTTCTCTTCAACAACGTCAGAGACAGGCTCCGATGGCTCGGGCTGTTTGTCTTGCTCTGGTTTGTCATCTGACTTGGCCTCAACCTTCTCGACTACGGTCTCGGTAACCTTTTCCTCAACAACCTCGGTCACCTTCTCTTCAACAACATCAGAGACAGGCTCCGATGGCTCGGGCTGTTTGTCTTGCTGTGGTTTGTCATCTGGCTTGGCCTCAACCTTCTCGACTGCGGTCTCGGTAACCTTTTCCTCAATCGCCTTGGATACCTTCTCTTCAACAACGTCAGAGACAGGCTCCGATGTCTCGGGCTGTTCGTCTTGCTCTGGTTTGTCATCTGGCTTGGCCTCAACCTTCTCGACTACGGTCTCGGTAACCTTTTCCTCTACAACCTCGGTCACCTTCTCTTCAACAACGTCAGAGACAGGCTCCGATGGCTCGGGCTGTTCGTCTTGTTGTGGTTTGTCATCTGGCTTGGCCTCAACCTTCTCGACTACGGTCTCGGTAACCTTTTCCTCAACAACCTCGGTCACCTTCTCTTCAACAACGTCAGAGACAGGCTCCGATGGCTCGGGCTGTTTGTCTTGCTCTGGTTTGTCATCTGACTTGGCCTCAACCTTCTCGACTACGGTCTCGGTAACCTTTTCCTCAACAACCTCGGTCACCTTCTCTTCAACAACGTCAGAGACAGGCTCCGATGGCTCGGGCTGTTCGTCTTGCTGTGGTTTGTCATCTGGCTTGGCCTCAACCTTCTCGACTACGGTCTCGGTAACCTTTTCCTCAACAACCTCGGTCACCTTCTCTTCAACAACATCAGAGACAGGCTCCAATGGCTCGGGCTGTTCGTCTTGCTCTGGTTTGTCATCTGGCTTGGCCTCAACCTTCTCGATTACGGTCTCGGTAACCTTTGCCAAAACAACCTCGGTCACCTTCTCTTCAACAACGTCAGAGACAGGCTCCGATGGCTCGGGCTGTTCGTCTTGTTGTGGTTTTTCATCTGGCTTGGCCTCAACCTTCTCGACTACGGTCTCGGTAACCTTTTCCTCAACAACCTCGGTCACCTTCTCTTCTACAACGTCAGAGACAGGCTCCGATGGTTCAGGCTGTTCGTCTTGCTGTGGTTTGTCATCTGGCTTGGCTTCAACCTTCTCGACTATGGCCTCAGTAATTTTTGCTATGACAACCTCGGTCACCTTCTCTTCAACAACGTCAGAGACAGGCTCCGATGGCTCGGGCTGTTCGTCTTGCTGTGGTTTGTCATCTGGCTTGGCCTCAACCTTCTCGACTACGGTCTCGGTAACCTTTGCCAAAACAACCTCGGTCATCTTCTCTTCAACAACATCAGAGACAGGCTCCGATGGCTCGCGCTGTTCGTCTTGCTGTGGTTTGTCATCTGGCTTGGCCTCAACCTTCTCGACTACGGTCTCGGTAACCTTTTCCTCTACAACCTCGGTCACCTTCTCTTCAACAACTTCAGAGACAGGCTCCAAAGGCTCGGGCTGTTCGTCTTGCTCTGGTTTGTCATCTGGCTTGGCCTCAACCTTCTCGACTACGGTCTCGGTAACCTTTTCCTCAACAACCTCGGTCACCTTCTCTTCAACAACATCAGAGACAGGCTCCGATGGCTCGGGCTGTTCGTCTTGCTCTGGTTTGTCATCTGGCTTGGCCTCAACCTTCTCGACTACGGTCTCGGTAACCTTTCCCTCGACAACCTCGGTCACCTTCTCTTCAACAACGTCAGAGACAGGCTCCGATGGCTCGGGCTGTTCGTCTTGTTGTGGTTTTTCATCTGGCTTGGCCTCAACCTTCTCGACTACGGTCTCGGTAACCTTTTCCTCAACAACTTTGGTAACCTTCTCTTCAACAACGTCAGAGACAGGCTCCAATGGCTCGGGCTGTTTGTCTTGCTCTGGTTTGTCATCTGACTTGGCCTCAACCTTCTCGATTACGGTCTCGGTAAGCTTTTCCTCGACAATCTCGGTCAACTTCTCTTCAAAAACGTCAGAGACAGGCTCCGATGGCTCGGGCTGTTCGTCTTGCTGTGGTTTGTCATCTGGCTTGGCCTCAACCTTCTCGACTACGGTCTCGGTAACCATTTCCTCGACAACCTCGGTCACCTTCTCTTCAACAACGTCAGAGACAGGCTCCAAAGGCTCGGGCTGTTCGTCTTGCTCTGGTTTGTCATCTGGCTTGGCCTCAACCTTCTCGATCTCAATCTCTGTAAACATTTCCTCAACAACCTCGGTCACCTTCTCTTCAACAACGTCAGAGACAGGCTCCGATGGCTCGGGCTGTTCGTCTAGCTGTGTTTTGTCTTCTGGCTTGGCCTCAACCTTCTCGACTACGGTCTCGGTAACCTTTGCCTCGACAACCTCGGTCACCTTCTCTTCAACAACGTCAGAGACAGGCTCCGATGGCTCGGGCTGTTCGTCTTGCTCTGGTTTGTCATCTGGCTTGGCCTCAATCTTTTCGACTACGGTCTCGGTAACCTTTTCCTCAACAACCTCGGTCACCTTCTCTTCAACAACGTCAGAGACAGGCTCCAATGGCTCGGGCTGTTCGTCTTGTTCTGGTTTGTCATCTGGCTTGGCCTCAACCTTCTTGACTACGGTCTCGGTAACCTTTGTATTAACAAACTCGGTCGCCTTCTCTTCAACAACGTCAGAGACAGGCTCCGATGGCTCGGGCTGTTCGTCTAGCTGTGGTTTGTCATCTGGCTTGGCCTCAACCTTCTCGACTACGGTCTCGGCAAACTTTGCCTCGACAACCTCGGTCACCTTCTCTTCAACAACGTCAGAGACAGGCTCCGATGGCTCGGGTTGTTCGTCTTGCTCTGGTTTGTCATCTGGCTTGGCCTCCACCTTCTCGACTACGGTCTCGGTAGCCTTTGTATCAACAACCTCGGTCACCTTCTCTTCTACAACGTCAGAGACAGGCTCCGATGGCTCGGGCTGTTCGTCTTGCCCTGGTTTGTCATCTGGTTTGGCCTCAACCTTCTCGACTACGGTCTCGGTAACCTTTGTATCAACAACCTCGGTCACCTTCTCTTCAACAACGTCAGAGACAGGCTCCGATGGCTCGGGCTGTTCGTCTTGCTGTGGTTTGTCATCTGGCTTGGCCTCAACCTTCTCGATCTCAATCTCTGTAAACATTTCCTCAACAACCTCGGTTACCTTCTCTTCAACAACGTCAGAGACAGGCTCCGATGGCTCGGGCTGTTCGTCTAGCTGTGTTTTGTCTTCTGGCTTGGCCTCAAACTTCTCGAATACGGTCTCGGTAACCTTTTCCTCAACAACCTCGGTCACCTTCTCTTCAACAACGTCAGAGACAGGCTCCGATGGCTCGGGCTGTTCGTCTTGCTCTGGTTTGTCATCTGGCTTGGCTTCAACCTTCTCGACTATGGCCTCAGTAATCTTTGCTATGACAACCTCGGTCATGTTCTCTTCAACAACGTCAGAGACAGGCTCCGATGGCTCGGGCTGTTCGTCTTGCTCTGGTTTGTCATCTGGTTTGGCCTCAACCTTCTCGACTGCGGTCTCGGTAACCTTTTCCTTAACAACCTCGGTCACCTTCTCTTCAACAACGTCAGAGACAGGCTCCGAAAGCTCGGACTGTTCGTCTTGATCTGGTTTGTCATCTAGCTTGGCCTCAACCTTCTCGACTACGGTCTCGGTAACTTTTTCCTCAACAACCTCGGTCACCTTCTCTTCAACAACGTCAGAGACAGGCTCCGATGGCCCGGGCTGTTCGTCTTGCTCTGGTTTGTCATCTGGCTTGGCCTCAACCTTCTCGACTACGGTCTCGGTAACCTTTTCCTCAACAACCTCGGTCACCTTCTCTTCAACAACGTCAGAGACAGGCTCCGATGGCTCGGGCTGTTCGTCTTGCTCTGGTTTGTCATCTGACTTGGCCTCAACCTTCTCGACTACGGTCTCGGTAACCTTTTCCTCGACAACCTCGGTCACCTTCTCTTCAATAACGTCAGAGACAGGATCCGATGGCTCGGGCTGTTCGTCTTGCTGTGGTTTGTCATCTGGCTTGGCCTCAACCTTCTCGACTACGATCTCGGTAACCTTTTCCTCGACCACCTCGGTCACCTTCTCTTCAACAACGATAGAGACAGGCTCCGATGGCTCGGGCTGTTCGTCTTGTTCCGGTTCGTCTTCTGTCTTGGCGTCAACCTTCTCGACTACGGTCTCGGTAACCTTTGCCTCAACAACCTCGGTCACCTTCTCTTCAACAACGTCAGAGACAGGCTCCGATGGCTCGGGCTGTTCTTCTTGCTGTGGTTTGTCATCTGGCTTGGCCTCAACCTTCTCGACTACGGTCTCGGTAACCTTTTCCTCAACAACCTCGGTCACCTTCTCTTCAACAACGTCAGAGACAGGCTCCGATGGCTCGGGCTGTTCGTCTTGTTGTGGTTTGTCATCTGTCTTGGCGTCAACCTTCTCGACTACGGTCTCGGTAATCTTTTCCTCAACAACCTCGGTCACCTTCTCTTCAATAACGTCAGAGACAGGCTCCGATGGCTCGGGCTGTTCGTCTTGCTGTGGTTTGTCATCTGGCTTGGCCTCAACCTTCTCGACTACGGTCTCGGTAACCTTTTCCTCAACAATCTCGGTCACCTTCTCTTTAAAAACAACAGAGACAGGCTCCGATGGCTCGGGCTGTTCGCCTTGCTGTGGTTTGTCATCTGGCTTGGCCTCAACCTTCTCGACTACGGTCTCGGTAACCTTTTCCTCGACAACCTCGGTCACCTTCTCTTCAACAACGTCAGAGACAGGCTCCGATGGCTCGGGCTGTTCGTCTTGATCTGGTTTGTCATCTGGCTTGGCCTCAACCTTCTCGACTACGGTCTCGGTAACCTTTTCCTCAACAACCTCGGTCACCTTCTCTTCAACAACTTCAGAGACAGGCTTCGATCGCTCGAACTGTTCGTCTTGCTCTGGTTTGTCATCTGGCTTGGCCTCAACCTTCTCGACTAAGGTCTCGGTAACCTTTTCCTCAACCACCTCGGTCACCTTCTCTTCAACAACGTCAGAGACAGGCTCCGATGGCTCGGGCTGTTCGTCTTGGTCTGGTTTGTCATCTGGCTTGGCCTCAACCTTCTCGACTGCGGTCTCGGTAACCTTTGTCTCGCCAACCTCGGTCACCTTCTCTTCAACAACGTCAGAGACAGGCTCCGATGGCTCGGGCTGTTCGTCTTGCTCTGGTTTGTCATCTGGCTTGGCCTCAACCTTCTCGACTACGGTCTCGGTAACCTTTTCCTCAACATCCTCGGTCAACTTCGCTTCAACAATGACAGAGACAGGCTCCGATGGCTCGGGCTGTTCGTCTTGCTGTGGTTTGTCATCTGGCTTGGCCTCAAGCTTCTCGACTGCGATCTCGGTAATATTTTCCTTAACAACCTCGGTCACCTTCTCTTCAACAACGTCAGAGACAGGCTCCGATGGCTCGGGCTGTTCGTCTTGCTCTGGTTTGTCATCTGGCTTGGCCTCAACCTTCTCGACTACGATCTCGGTAACCTTTTCCTCAACCACCTCGGTCACCTTCTCTTCAACAACGTCAGAGACAGGCCCCGATGGCTTTGGCTGTTCGTCTTTCTGTGGTTTGTCATCTGGCTTGGCCTCAACCTTCTCGATTACGGTCTCGGTAACCTTTGCCAAAACAACCTCGGTCAACTTCGCTTCAGCAATGACAGAGACAGGCTCTGATGACTCGGGCTGTTCGTCTTGCTCTGGTTTGTCATCTGGCTTGGCCTCAACCTTCTCGACTACGATCTCGGTAATCTTTTCTTTAACAACCTCGGTCACCTTCTCTTCAACAACGTCAGAGACAGGCTCCGATGGCTCGGGCTGTTCGTCTTGCTGTGGTTTGTCATCTGGCTTGGCCTCAACCTTCTCGACTACGGTCTCGGTAACCTTTTCCTCAACAACCTCGGTCACCTTCTCTTCAACAACGTCAGAGACAGGCTCCGATGGCTCGGGCTGTTCGTCTTGCTCTGGTTTGTCATCTGGCTTGGCTTCAACCTTCTCGACTACGGTCTCGGTAACCTTTTCATCAACCACCTCGGTCACCTTCTCTTTAACGACGTCAGAGACAGGCTCCGATGGCTCGGGCTGTTCGTCTTCTTCTGGTTTGTCATCTGGCTTGGCGTCAACCTTCTCGACTACGGTCTCGGTAACCTTTTCCTCAACAACTTTGGTAACCTTCTCTTCAACAACGTCGGAGACAGGCTCCAATGGCTCGGGCTGTTCGTCTTGCTCTGGTTTGTCATCTGGCTTGGCCTCAACCTTCTCGACTACGGTCTCGGTAACCTTTGCCTCGACAACCTCGGTCACCTTCTCTTCAACAACATCAGAGACAGGCTCCGATGGCTCGGGCTGTTCGTCTTGCTGTGGTTTGTCATCTGGCTTGGCCTCAACCTTCTCGACTACGGTCTCGGTAACCTTTTCCTCGACAACCTCGGTCACCTTCTCTTCAACAACATCAGAGACAGGCTCCGATGGCCCGGGCTGTTTGTCTTGCTGTGGTTTGTCATCTGGCTTGGCCTCAACCTTCTCGACTACGGTCTCGGTAACCTTTTCCTCAACCACCTCGGTCACCTTCTCTTCAACAACGTCAGAGACAGGCTCCGATGGCTCGGGCTGTTCGTCTTGCTCTGGTTTGTCATCTGGCTTGGCCTCAACCTTCTCGACTACGTTCTCGGTAACCTTTTCCTCTACAACCTCGGTCACCTTCTCTTCAACAACGTCAGAGACAGGCTCCGATGGCTCGGGCTGTTCGTCTTGTTGTGGTTTGTCATCTGGCTTGGCCTCAACCTTCTCGACTACGGTCTCGGTAACCTTTTCCTCAACAACCTCGGTCACCTTCTCTTCAACAACGTCAGAGACAGGCTCCGATGGCTCGGGCTGTTTGTCTTGCTCTGGTTTGTCATCTGACTTGGCCTCAACCTTCTCGACTACGGTCTCGGTAACCTTTTCCTCAACAACCTCGGTCACCTTCTCTTCAACAACATCAGAGACAGGCTCCGATGGCTCGGGCTGTTTGTCTTGCTGTGGTTTGTCATCTGGCTTGACCTCAACCTTCTCGACTGCGGTCTCGGTAACCTTTTCCTCAATCGCCTTGGATACCTTCTCTTCAACAACGTCAGAGACAGGCTCCGATGTCTCGGGCTGTTCGTCTTGCTCTGGTTTGTCATCTGGCTTGGCCTCAACCTTCTCGACTACGGTCTCGGTAACCTTTTCCTCAACCACCTCGGTCACCTTCTCTTCAACAACGTCAGAGACAGGCTCCGATGGCTCGGGCTGTTCGTCTTGCTGTGGTTTGTCATCTGGCTTGGCCTCAACCTTCTCGACTACGGTCTCGGTAACCTTTTCCTCAACAACCTCGGTCACCTTCTCTTCAACAACATCAGAGACAGGCTCCAATGGCTCGGGCTGTTCGTCTTGCTCTGGTTTGTCATCTGGCTTGGCCTCAACCTTCTCGATTACGGTCTCGGTAACCTTTGCCAAAACAACCTCGGTCACCTTCTCTTCAACAACGTCAGAGACAGGCTCCGATGGCTCGGGCTGTTCGTCTTGTTGTGGTTTTTCATCTGGCTTGGCCTCAACCTTCTCGACTACGGTCTCGGTAACCTTTTCCTCAACAACCTCGGTCACCTTCTCTTCTACAACGTCAGAGACAGGCTCCGATGGTTCAGGCTGTTCGTCTTGCTGTGGTTTGTCATCTGGCTTGGCTTCAACCTTCTCGACTATGGCCTCAGTAATTTTTGCTATGACAACCTCGGTCACCTTCTCTTCAACAACGTCAGAGAAAGGCTCCGATGGCTCGGGCTGTTCGTCTTGCTGTGGTTTGTCATCTGGCTTGGCCTCAACCTTCTCGACTACGGTCTCGGTAACCTTTGCCAAAACAACCTCGGTCATCTTCTCTTCAACAACATCAGAGACAGGCTCCGATGGCTCGCGCTGTTCGTCTTGCTGTGGTTTGTCATCTGGCTTGGCCTCAACCTTCTCGACTACGGTCTCGGTAACCTTTTCCTCTACAACCTCGGTCACCTTCTCTTCAACAACATCAGAGACAGGCTCCAAAGGCTCGGGCTGTTCGTCTTGCTCTGGTTTGTCATCTGGCTTGGCCTCAACCTTCTCGACTACGGTCTCGGTAACCTTTTCCTCAACAACCTCGGTCACCTTCTCTTCAACAACATCAGAGACAGGCTCCGATGGCTCGGGCTGTTCGTCTTGCTCTGGTTTGTCATCTGGCTTGGCCTCAACCTTCTCGACTACGGTCTCGGTAACCTTTTCCTCGACAACCTCGGTCACCTTCTCTTCAACAACGTCAGAGACAGGCTCCGATGGCTCGGGCTGTTCGTCTTGTTGTGGTTTTTCATCTGGCTTGGCCTCAACCTTCTCGACTACGGTCTCGGTAACCTTTTCCTCAACAACTTTGGTAACCTTCTCTTCAACAACGTCAGAGACAGGCTCCAATGGCTCGGGCTGTTTGTCTTGCTCTGGTTTGTCATCTGACTTGGCCTCAACCTTCTCGATTACGGTCTCGGTAAGCTTTTCCTCGACAATCTCGGTCAACTTCTCTTCAAAAACGTCAGAGACAGGCTCCGATGGCTCGGGCTGTTCGTCTTGCTGTGGTTTGTCATCTGGCTTGGCCTCAACCTTCTCGACTACGGTCTCGGTAACCATTTCCTCGACAACCTCGGTCACCTTCTCTTCAACAACGTCAGAGACAGGCTCCAAAGGCTCGGGCTGTTCGTCTTGCTGTGGTTTGTCATCTGGCTTGGCCTCAACCTTCTCGACTACGGTCTCGGTAACCTTTTCCTCAACAACCTCGGTCACCTTCTCTTCAACAACATCAGAGACAGGCTCCGATGGCTCGGGCTGTTCGTCTTGCTCTGGTTTGTCATCTGGCTTGGCCTCAACCTTCTCGACTACGGTCTCGGTAACCTTTTCCTCAACAACCTCGGTCACCTTCTCTTCAACAACATCAGAGACAGGCTCCGATGGCTCGGGCTGTTCGTCTTGCTCTGGTTTGTCATCTGGCTTGGCCTCAACCTTCTCGACTACGGTCTCGGTAACCTTTTCATCAACAACCTCGGTCACCTTCTCTTCAACAACATCAGAGACAGGCTCCGATGGCTCGGGCTGTTCGTCTTGCTCTGGTTTGTCATCTGGCTTGGCCTCAACCTTCTCGACTACGGTCTCGGTAACCTTTGCCACAACATCCTTGGACATTTTCTCTTCAACAACGTCAGAGATAGGCTCCGATGGCTCGGGCTGTTCGACTTGCTGTGGTTTGTCATCTGGCTTGGCCTCAACCTTCTCGACTACGGTCTCGGTAACCATTTCCTCAACCACCTCGGTCACCTTCTCTTCAACAACGTCAGAGACAGGCTCCGATGGCTCGGGCTGTTCGTCTTGCTCTGGTTTGTCATCTGGCTTGGCCTCAACCTTCTCGACTACGGTCTCGGTAACCTTTTCCTCGACAACCTCGGTCACCTTCTCTTCAACAACATCAGAGACAGGCTCCGATGGCTCGGGCTGTTCGTCTTGCTCTGGTTTGTCATCTGGCTTGGCCTCAACCTTCTCGACTACGGTCTCGGTAAACTTTTCCTCAACAACCTCGGTCACCTTCTCTTCAACAACGTCAGAGACAGGCTCCAATGGCTCGGGCTGTTTGTCTTGCTCTGGTTTGTCATCTGACTTGGCCTCAACCTTCTCGACTACGGTCTCGGTAAGGTTTTCCTCGACAATCTCGGTCAACTTCTCTTCAAAAACGTCAGAGACAGGCTCCGATGGCTCGGGCTGTTCGTCTTGCTGTGGTTTGTCATCTGGCTTGGCCTCAACCTTCTCGACTACGGTCTCGGTAACCTTTTCCTCAACAACCTCGGTCACCTTCTCTTCAACAATGATAGAGACAGGCTCCGATGGCTCGGGCTGTTGGTCTTGCTGTGGTTTGTCATCTGGCTTGGCCTCAACCTTCTCGACTACGGTCTCGGTAACCTTTTCATCAACAACCTCGGTCACCTTCTCTTCAACAACGTCAGAGACAGGCTCCGATGGCTCGGGCTGTTTGTCTTGCTCTGGTTTGTCATCTGGCTTGGCCTCAACCTTCTCGACTACGGTCTCGGTAACCTTTTCCTCGACAACCTCGGTCACCTTCTCTTCAACAACGACAGAGACAGGATTCGATGGCTCGGGCTGTTCGTCTTGCTGTGGTTTGTCATCTGGCTTGGCCTCAACCATCTCGGCTACGGTCTCAGTAACCTTTGCCTCGACAACCTCGGTCATCTTCTCTTCAACAACATCAGAGACAGGCTCCGATGGCTCGGGCTGTTCGTCTTGCTGTGGTTTGTCATCTGGCTTGGCCTCAACCTTCTCGACTACGGTCTCGGTAACCTTTTCCTCAACCACCTCGGTCACCTTCTCTTCAACAACGTCAGAGACAGGCTCCGATGGCTCGGGCTGTTCGTCTTGCTCTGGTTTGTCATCTGGCTTGGCCTCAACCTTCTCGACTACGGTCTCGGTAACCTTTGCCTCGACAACCTCGGTCACCTTCTCTTCAACAACATCAGAGACAGGCTCCGATGGCTCGGGCTGTTCGTCTTGCTGTGGTTTGTCATCTGGCTTGGCCTCAACCTTCTCGACTACGGTCTCGGTAACCTTTTCCTCGACAACCTCGGTCACCTTCTCTTCAACAACATCAGAGACAAGCTCCGATGGCTCGGGCTGTTCGTCTTGCTCTGGTTTGTCATCTGGCTTGGCCTCAACCTTCTCGACTACGGTCTCGGTAACCTTTTCCTCGACAACCTCGGTCACCTTCTCTTCAACAACATCAGAGACAGGCTCCGATGGCTCGGGCTGTTCGTCTTGCTCTGGTTGGTCATCTGGCTTGGCCTCAACCTTCTCGACTACGGTCTCGGTAACCTTTTCCTCAACAACCTCGGTCACCTTCTCTTCAACAACGTCAGAGACAGGCTCCGATGGCTCGGGCTGTTCGTCTTGCTCTGGTTTGTCATCTGGCTTGGCCTCAACCTTCTCGACTACGGTCTCGGTAACCTTTTCCTCAACAACCTCGGTCACCTTCTCTTCAACAATGATAGAGACAGGCTCCGATGGCTCGGGCTGTTCGTCTTGTTGTGGTTTGTCATCTGGCTTGGCCTCAACCTTCTCGATTACGGTCTCGGTAACCTTTTCATCAACAACCTCGGTCACCTTCTCTTCAACAACGTCAGAGACAGGCTCCGATGGCTCGGGCTGTTCGTCTTGCTCTGGTTTGTCATCTGGCTTGGCCTCAACCTTCTCGACTACGGTCTCGGTAACCTTTTGCTCTACAACCTCGGTCACCTTCTCTTCAACAACGTCAGAGATAGGCTCCGATGGCTCGGGCTGTTCGTTTTGCTCTGGTTTGTCATCTGGCTTGGCCTCAACCTTCTCGACTACGGTCTCGGTAACCTTTTCCTCAACAACCTCGGTCACCTTCTCTTCAACAACATCAGAGAAAGGCTCCGATGGCTCGGGCTGTTTGTCTTGCTGTGGTTTGTCATCTGACTTGGCCTCAACCTTCTCGACTACGGTCTCGGTAACTTTTTCCTCGACAACCTCGGTCACCTTCTCTTCAACAACATCAGAGACAGGCTCCGATGGCTCGGGCTGTTCGTCTTGCTGTGGTTTGTCATCTCGCTTGGCCTCAACCTTCTCGACTACGGTCTCAGTAACCTTTGCCTCGACCACCTCGGTCACCTTCTCTTCAACAACATCAGAGACAGGCTCCGATGGCTCGGGCTGTTTGTCTTGCTGTGGTTTGTCATCTGGCTTGTCCTCGACCTTCTCGACTACGGTCTCGGTAACCTTTTCCTCAACCACCTCGGTCACCTTCTCTTCAACAACGTCAGAGACAGATGGCTCGGGCTGTTCGTCTTGCTGTGGTTTTTCATCTGGCTTGGCCTCAACCTTCTCGACTACGGTCTCGGTAATCTTTTCCTCAACAACCTCGGTCACCTTCTCTTCTACAACGTCAGAGACAGGCTCCGATGGTTCAGGCTGTTCGTCTTGCTCTGGTTTGTCATCTGGCTTGGCTTCAACCTTCTCGACTATGGCCTCAGTAATCTTTGCTATGACAACCTCGGTCATGTTCTCTTCAACAATGTCAGAGACAGGCTCCGATGGCTCGGGCTGTTCGTCTTGCTCTGGTTTGTCATCTGGCTTGGCCTCAACCTTCTCGACTACGGTCTCGGTAACCTTTGCCAAAACAACCTCGGTCACCTTCTCTTCAACATCGTCAGAGACAGGCTCCGATGGCTCGGGCTGTTCGTCTTGCTGTGGTTTGTCATCTGGCTTGGCCTCAACCTTCTCGACTACGGTCTCGGTAACCATTTCCTCGACAACCTCGGTCACCTTCTCTTCAACAACATCAGAGACAGGCTCCGATGGCTCGGGCTGTTCGTCTTGCTCTGGTTTGTCATCTGGCTTGGCCTCAACCTTCTCGACTACGGTCTCGGTAACCTTTTCCTCAACAACCTCGGTCACCTTCTCTTCAACAACGTCAGAGACAGGCTCCAATGGCTCGGGCTGTTTGTCTTGCTCTGGTTTGTCATCTGACTTGGCCTCAACCTTCTCGATTACGGTCTCGGTAAGGTTTTCCTCGACAACCTCGGTCAACTTCTCTTCAAAAACGTCAGAGACAGGCTCCGATGGCTCGGGCTGTTCGTCTTGCTGTGGTTTGTCTTCTGGCTTGGCCTCAACCTTCTCGACTACGGTCTCGGTAACCTTTTCCTCAACAACCTCGGTCACCTTCTCTTCAACAATGATAGAGACAGGCTCCGATGGCTCGGGCTGTTCGTCTTGCTGTGGTTTGTCATCTGGCTTCGCCTCAACCTTCTCGACTACGGTCTCGGTAACCTTTTCATCAACAACCTCGGTCACCTTCTCTTCAACAACGTCAGAGACAGGCTCCGATGGCTCGGGCTGTTTGTCTTGCTCTGGTTTGTCATCTGGCTTGGCCTCAACCTTCTCGACTACGGTCTCGGTAACCTTTTCCTCGACAACCTCGGTCACCTTCTCTTCAACAACGACAGAGACAGGCTCCGATGGCTCGGGCTGTTCGTCTTGCTGTGGTTTGTCATCTGGCTTGGCCTCAACCTTCTCGATTATGGTCTCGGTAAGCTTTTCCTCGACAACCTCGGTCACCTTCTCTTCAACAACGTCAGAGACAGGCTCCGATGGCTCGGGCTGTTTGTCTTGCTCTGGTTTGTCATCTGGCTTGGCCTCAACCTTCTCGACTACGGTCTCGGTAACCTTTTCCTCGACAACCTCGGTCACCTTCTCTTCAACAACGACAGAGACAGGCTCCGATGGCTCGGGCTGTTCGTCTTGCTGTGGTTTGTCATCTGGCTTGGCCTCAACCTTCTCGATTATGGTCTCGGTAAGCTTTTCCTCGACAACCTCGGTCAACTTCTCTTCAAAAACGTCAGAGACAGGCTCCGATGGCTCGGGCTGTTCGTCTTGCTGTGGTTTGTCATCTGGCTTGGCCTCAACCTTCTCGACTACGGTCTCGGTAACCTTTTCCTCGACAACCTCGGTCACCTTCTCTTCAACAACATCAGAGACAGGCTCCGATGGCTCGGGCTGTTTGTCTTGCTGTGGTTTGTCATCTGGCTTGGCCTCAACCTTCTCGACTACGGTCTCGGTAACCATTTCCTCAACCACCTCGGTCACCTTCTCTTCAACAACGTCAGAGACAGATGGCTCGGGCTGTTCGTCTTGCTGTGGTTTGTCATATGGCTTGGCCTCAACCTTCTCGACTACGGTCTCGGTAACCTTTTCCTCAACAACCTCGGTCACCTTCTCTTCTACAACGTCAGAGACAGGCTCCAATGGTTCAGGCTGTTCGTCTTGCTGTGGTTTGTCATCTGGCTTGGCCTCAACCTTCTCGACTGCGGTCTCGGTAACCTTTTCCTCAACCACCTCGGTCACCTTCTCTTCAACAACGTCAGAGACAGGCTCAAATGAATCGGGCTGTTCGTTTTGCTCTGGTTTGTCATCTGGCTTGGCCTCAACCTTCTCGGCTACGGTCTCGGTAACCTTTTCCTCGACAACCTCGGTCACCTTCTCTTCAACAACATCAGAGACAGGCTCCGATGGCTCGGGCTGTTCGTCTTGCTCTGGTTTGTCATCTGGCTTGGCCTCAACCTTCTCGACTACGGTCTCGGTAACCTTTTCATCAACAACCTCGGTCACCTTCTCTTCAACAACGTCAGAGACAGGCTCCGATGGTTCAGGCTGTTCGTCTTGCTCTGGTTTGTCATCTGACTTGGCCTCAACCTTCTCGACTACGATCTCGGTAAGCTTTTCCACGACAATCTCGGTCAACTTCTCTTCAAAAACGTTAGAGACAGTCTCCGATGGCTCGGGCTGTTCGTCTTGTTGTGGTTTGTCATCTGGCTTGGCCTCAACCTTCTCGATTATGGTCTCGGTAACCTTTTCCTCAACAACCTCGGTCACCTTCTCTTCAACAATGATAGAGACAGGCTCCGATGGCTCGGGCTGTTCGTCTTGCTCTGGTTTGTCATCTGGCTTGGCCTCAACCTTCTCGACTACGGTCTCGGTAACCTTTTCATCAACAACCTCGGTCACCTTCTCTTCAACAACGTCAGAGACAGGCTCCGATGGCTCGGGCTGTTCGTCTTGCTCTGGTTTGTCATCTGGCTTGGCCTCAACATTCTCGACTACGGTCTCGGTAACCTTTTGCTCTACAACCTCGGTCACCTTCTCTTCAACAACGTCAGAGACAGGCTCCGATGGCTCGGGCTGTTCGTCTTTCTGTGGTTTGTCATCTGGCTTGGCCTCAACCTTCTCGACTACGGTCTCGGTAATCTTTTCCTCGACAACCTCGGTCACCTTCTCTTCAACAACATCAGAGACAGGCTCCGATGGCTCGGGCTGTTCGTCTTGCTGTGGTTTGTCATCTCGCTTGGCCTCAACCTTCTCGATTACGGTCTCAGTAACCTTTGCCTCGACCACCTCGGTCACCTTCTCTTCAACAACATCAGAGACAGGCTCCGATGGCTCGGGCTGTTTGTCTTGCTCTGGTTTGTCTTCTGGCTTGTCCTCAACCTTCTCGACTACGGTCTCGGTAACCTTTTTCTCAACCACCTCGGTCACCTTCTCTTCAACAACGTCAGAGACAGATGGCTCGGGCTGTTCGTCTTGCTGTGGTTTTTCATCTGGCTTGGCCTCAACCTTCTCGACTACGGTCTCGGTAACCGTTTCCTCAACAACCTCGGTCACCTTCTCTTCTACAACGTCAGAGACAGGCTCCGATGGTTCAGGCTGTTCGTCTTGCTGTGGTTTGTCATCTGGCTTGGCTTCAACCTTCTCGACTATGGCCTCAGTAATCTTTGCTATGACAACCTCGGTCATGTTCTCTTCAACAACGTCAGAGACAGGCTCCGATGGCTCGGGCTGTTTGTCTTGCTCTGGTTTGTCATCTGGCTTGGCCTCAACCTTCTCGACTACGGTCTCGGTAACCTTTGCCAAAACAACCTCGGTCGCCTTCTCTTCAACAACGTCAGAGACAGGCTCCGATGGCTCGGGCTGTTCGTCTTGCTGTGGTTTGTCATCTGGCTTGGCCTTAACCTTCTCGACTACGGTCTCGGTAACCATTTCCTCGACAACCTCGGTCACCTTCTCTTCTACAACGTCAGAGACAGGCTCCGATGGCTCGGGCTGTTCGTCTTGCTCTGGTTTGTCATCTGGCTTGGCCTCAACCTTCTCGATTACGGTCTCGGTAACCTTTTCCTCGACAACCTCGGTCACCTTCTCTTCAACAACATCAGAGACAGGCTCCGATGGCTCGGGCTGTTCGTCTTGCTCTGGTTTGTCATCTGGCTTGGCCTCAACCTTCTCGACTACGGTCTCGGTAACCTTTTCCTCAACAACCTCGGTCACCTTCTCTTCAACAACGTCAGAGACAGGCTCCAATGGCTCGGGCTGTTTGTCTTGCTCTGGTTTGTCATCTGACTTGGCCTCAACCTTCTCGATTACGGTCTCGGTAAGGTTTTCCTCGACAATCTCGGTCAACTTCTCTTCAAAAACGTCAGAGACAGGCTCCGATGGCTCGGGCTGTTCGTCTTGCTGTGGTTTGTCATCTGGCTTGGCCTCAACCTTCTCGACTACGGTCTCGGTAACCTTTTCCTCAACAACCTCGGTCACCTTCTCTTCAACAATGATAGAGACAGGCTCCGATGGCTCGGGCTGTTCGTCTTGCTGTGGTTTGTCATCTGGCTTGGCCTCAACCTTCTCGACTACGGTCTCGGTAACCTTTTCATCAACAACCTCGGTCACCTTCTCTTCAACAACGTCAGAGACAGGCTCCGATGGCTCGGGCTGTTTTTCTTGCTCTGGTTTGTCATCTGGCTTGGCCTCAACCTTCTCGACTACGATCTCGGTAACCTTTTCCTCAACAACCTCGGTCACCTTCTCTTCTACAACGTCAGAGACAGGCTCCGATGGCTCGGGCTGTTCGTCTTGCTCTGGTTTGTCATCTGGCTTGGCCTCAACATTCTCGACTACGGTCTCGGTAACCTTTTGCTCTACAACCTCGGTCACCTTCTCTTCAACAACGTCAGAGACAGGCTCCGATGGCTCGGGCTGTTCGTCTTGCTGTGGTTTGTCATCTGGCTTGGCCTCAACCTTCTCGACTACGGTCTCGGCAAACTTTGCCTCGACAACCTCGGTCACCTTCTCTTCAACAACGTCAGAGACAGGCTCCGATGGCTCGGGCTGTTCGTCTTGCTGTGGTTTGTCATCTGGCTTGGCCTCAACCTTCTCGACTACGGTCTCGGTAACTTTTTCCTCAACAACCTCGGTCACCTTCTCTTCAACAACGTCAGAGACAGGCTCCGATGGCTCGGGCTGTTTGTCTTGCTGTGGTTTGTCATCTGGCTTGGCCTCAACCTTCTCGACTACGGTCTCGGTAACCTTTTCATCAACAACCTCGGTCACCTTCTCTTCAACAACGTCAGAGACAGGCTCCGATGGCTCGGGCTGTTCGTCTTGCTCTGGTTTGTCATCTGGCTTGGCCTCAACATTCTCGACTACGGTCTCGGTAACCTTTTGCTCTACAACCTCGGTCACCTTCTCTTCAACAACGTCAGAGACAGGCTCCGATGGCTCGGGCTGTTCGTCTTGCTGTGGTTTGTCATCTGGCTTGGCCTCAACCTTCTCGACTACGGTCTCGGTAACCTTTTCCTCAACAACCTCGGTCACCTTCTCTTCTACAACGTCAGAGACAGGCTCCGATGGCTCGGGCTGTTCGTCTTGCTGTGGTTTGTCATCTGGCTTGGCCTCAACCTGCTCGACTGCGGTCTCGGTAAGCTTTTCCTCGACAATCTCGGTCAACTTCTCTTCAAAAACGTCAGAGACAGGCTCCGATGGCTCGGGCTGTTTTTCTTGCTCTGGTTTGTCATCTGGCTTGTCCTCAACCTTCTCGACTACGATCTTGGTAACCTTTTCCTCAACAACCTCGGTCACCTTCTCTTCAACAATGATAGAGACAGGCTCCGATGGCTCGGGCTGTTCGTCTTGCTGTGGTTTGTCATCTGGCTTGGCCTCAACCTGCTCGACTGCGGTCTCGGTAAGGTTTTCCTCGACAATCTCGGTCAACTTCTCTTCAACAACGTCAGAGACAGGCTCCGATGGCTCGGGCTGTTCGTCTTGCTGTGGTTTGTCATCTGGCTTGGCCTCAAACTTCTCGACTACGGTCTCGGTAACCTTTTCATCAACAACCTCGGTCACCTTCTCTTCAACAACGTCAGAGACAGGCTCCGATGGCTCGGGCTGTTCGTCTTGCTCTGGTTTGTCATCTGGCTTGGCCTCAACCTTCTCGACTACGGTCTCGGTAACCTTTTCCTCAACAACCTCGGTCACCTTCTCTTCAACAATGATAGAGACAGGCTCCGATGGCTCGGGCTGTTCGTCTTGCTGTGGTTTGTCATCTGGCTTGGCCTCAACCTTCTCGACTACGGTCTCGGTAACCTTTTCATCAACAACCTCGGTCACCTTCTCTTCAACAACGTCAGAGACAGGCTCCGATGGCTCGGGCTGTTTGTCTTGCTCTGGTTTGTCATCTGGCTTGGCCTCAACCTTCTCGACTACGGTCTCGGTAACCTTTTCCTCGACAACCTCGGTCACCTTCTCTTCAACAACGACAGAGACAGGATCCGATGGCTCGGGCTGTTCGTCTTGCTGTGGTTTGTCATCTGGCTTGGCCTCAACCTTCTCGACTACGGTCTCGGTAAGCTTTTCCTCGACAATCTCGGTCAACTTCTCTTCAAAAACGTCAGAGACAGGCTCCGATGGCTCGGGCTGTTCGTCTTGCTGTGGTTTGTCATCTGGCTTGGCCTCAAACTTCTCGACTACGGTCTCGGTAACCTTTTCATCAACAACCTCGGTCACCTTCTCTTCAACAACGTCAGAGACAGGCTCCGATGGCTCGGGCTGTTCGTCTTGCTCTGGTTTGTCATCTGGCTTGGCCTCAACCTTCTCGACTACGGTCTCGGTAACCTTTTGCTCTACAACCTCGGTCACCTTCTCTTCAACAACGTCAGAGACAGGCTCCGATGGCTCGGGCTGTTCGTCTTGCTGTGGTTTGTCATCTGGCTTGGCCTCAACCTTCTCGACTACGGTCTCGGTAACCTTTTCCTCAACAACCTCGGTCACCTTCTCGTCAACAACATCAGAGAAAGGCTCCGATGGCTCGGGCTGTTTGTCTTGCTGTGGTTTGTCATCTGGCTTGGCCTCAAACTTCTCGACTACGGTCTCGGTAACCTTTTCATCAACAACCTCGGTCACCTTCTCTTCAACAACGTCAGAGACAGGCTCCGATGGCTCGGGCTGTTCGTCTTGCTCTGGTTTGTCATCTGGCTTGGCCTCAACCTTCTCGACTACGGTCTCGGTAACCTTTTCCTCAACAACCTCGGTCACCTTCTCTTCAACAATGATAGAGACAGGCTCCGATGGCTCGGGCTGTTCGTCTTGCTCTGGTTTGTCATCTGGCTTGGCCTCAACCTTCTCGACTACGGTCTCGGTAACCTTTTCATCAACAACCTCGGTCACCTTCTCTTCAACAACGTCAGAGACAGGCTCCGATGGCTCGGGCTGTTCGTCTTGCTCTGGTTTGTCATCTGGCTTGGCCTCAACCTTCTCGACTACGGTCTCGGTAACCTTTTCCTCAACAACCTCGGTCACCTTCTCTTCAGCAATGATAGAGACAGGCTCCGATGGCTCGGGCTGTTCGTCTTGCTGTGGTTTGTCATCTGGCTTGGCCTCATCCTTCTCGACTACGGTCTCGGTAACCTTTTCATCAACAACCTCGGTCACTTTCTCTTCAACAACGTCAGAGACAGGCTCCGATGGCTCGGGCTGTTTGTCTTGCTCTGGTTTGTCATCTGGCTTGGCCTCAACCTTCTCGACTACGGTCTCGGTAACCTTTTCCTCAACAACCTCGGTCACCTTCTCTTCAACAACGACAGAGACAGGATCCGATGGCTCGGGCTGTTCGTCTTGCTGTGGTTTGTCATCTGGCTTGGCCTCAACCTTCTCGACTACGGTCTCGGTAAGCTTTTCCTCGACAATCTCGGTCAACTTCTCTTCAAAAACATCAGAGACAGGCTCCGATGGCTCGGGCTGTTCGTCTTGCTGTGGTTTGTCATCTGGCTTGGCCTCAAACTTCTCGACTACGGTCTCGGTAACCTTTTCATCAACAACCTCGGTCACCTTCTCTTCAACAACGTCAGAGACAGGCTCCGATGGCTCGGGCTGTTCGTCTTGCTCTGGTTTGTCATCTGGCTTGGCCTCAACCTTCTCGACTACGGTCTCGGTAACCTTTTGCTCTACAACCTCGGTCACCTTCTCTTCAACAAAGTCAGAGACAGGCTCCGATGGCTCGGGCTGTTCGTCTTGCTGTGGTTTGTCATCTGGCTTGGCCTCAACCTTCTCGACTACGGTCTCGGTAACCTTTTCCTCGACAACCTCGGTCACCTTCTCTTCAACAACGTCAGAGACAGGCTCCGATGGCTCGGGCTGTTCGTCTTGTTGTGGTTTGTCATCTGGCTTGGCCTCAACCTTCTCGACTACGGTCTCGGTAACCTTTTCCTCGACAACCTCGGTCACCTTCTCTTCAACAACATCAGAGATAGGCTCCGATGGCTCGGGATGTTCGTCTTGCTCTGGTTTGTCATCTGGCTTGGCCTCAACCTTCTCGACTACGGTCTCGGTAAACTTTTCCTCAACCACCTCGGTCACCTTCTCTTCAACAACGTCAGAGACAGATGGCTCGGGCTGTTCGTCTTGCTGTGGTTTTTCATCTGGCTTGGCCTCAACCTTCTCGACTACGGTCTTGGTAACCTTTTCCTCAACAACCTCGGTCACCTTCTCTTCAACAACGTCAGAGACAGGCTCCGATGGTTCAGGCTGTTCGTCTTGCTGTGGTTTGTCATCTGGCTTGGCTTCAACCTTCTCGACTATGGCCTCAGTAATCTTTGCTATGACAACCTCGGTCATGTTCTCTTCAACAACGTCAGAGACAGGCTCCGATGGCTCGGGCTGTTCGTCTTGCTGTGGTTTGTCATCTGGCTTGGCTTCAACCTTCTCGACTACGGTCTCGGTAACCTTTTCCTCGACCACCTCGGTCACCTTCTCTTCAACAACATCAGAGACAGGCTCCGATGGCTCGGGCTGTTCGTCTTGCTGTGGTTTGTTATCTGGCTTGGCCTCAACCTTCTCGACTACGGTCTCGGTAAACATTTCCTCAACAACCTCGGTCACCTTCTCTTCAACAACGTCAGAGACAGGCTCCGATGGCTCGGGCTGTTTGTCTTGCTGTGGTTTGTCATCTGGTTTGGCCTCAACCTTCTCGACTACGGTCTCGGTAAACATTTCCTCGACAACCTCGGTCACCTTCTCTTCAACAACGACAGAGACAGGATTCGATGGCTCGGGCTGTTCGTCTTGCTGTGGTTTGTCATCTGGCTTGGCCTCAACCTTCTCGACTACGATCTCGGTAACCTTTTCCTCAACAACCTCGGTCACCTTCTCTTCAACAACGTCAGAGACAGGCTCCGATGGCTCGGGCTGTTCGTCTTGCTGTGGTTTGTCATCTGGCTTGGCCTCAACCTTCTCGATTACGGTCTCGGTAAGGTTTTCCTCGACAATCTCGGTCAACTTCTCTTCAAAAACGTCAGAGACAGGCTCCGATGGCTCGGGCTGTTCGTCTTGCTGTGGTTTGTCATCTGGCTTGGCCTCAACCTTCTCGACTACGGTCTCGGTAACCTTTTCATCAACAACCTCGGTCACCTTCTCTTCAACAACATCAGAGAAAGGCTCCGATGGCTCGGGCTGTTTGTCTTGCTGTGGTTTGTCATCTGGCTTGGCCTCAACCTTCTCGACTACGGTCTCGGTAACCTTTGCCTCGACCACCTCGGTCACCTTCTCTTCAACAACATCAGAGACAGGCTCCGATGGCTCGGGCTGCTTTTCTTGTTGTGGTTTGTCATCTGGCTTGGCCTCAACCTTCTCGACTACGGTCTCGGTAACCTTTTCCTCAACCACCTCGGTCACCTTCTCTTCAACAACGTCAGAGACAGGCTCCGATGGCTCGGGCTGTTCGTCTTGCTCTGGTTTGTCATCTGGCTTGGCCTCAACCTTCTCGACTACGGTCTCGGTAACCTTTTCCTCGACAACCTCGGTCACCTTCTCTTCAACAACATCAGAGACAGATGGCTCGGGCTGTTCGTCTTGCTGTGGTTTGTCATCTGGCTTGGCCTCAACCTTCTCGACTACGGTCTCGGTAACCTTTTCCTCAACAACCTCGGTCACCTTCTCTTCAACAACGTCAGAGACAGGCTCCGATGGCTCGGGCTGTTCGTCTTGCTCTGGTTTGTCATCTCGCTTGGCCTCAACCTTCTCGACTACGGTCTCGGTAACCTTTTCCTCGACAACCTCGGTCACCTTCTCTTCAACAACGTCAGAGACAGGCTCCGATGGCTCGGGCTGTTCGTCTTGCTCTGGTTTGTCATCTGGCTTGGCCTCAACCTTCTCGACTACGGTCTCGGTAACCTTTTCCTCGACAACCTCGGTCACCTTCACTTCTACAACGTCAGACACAGGCTCCGATGGCTCGGGCTGTTCGTCTTGCTGTGGTTTGTCATCTGGCTTGGCCTCAACCTTCTCGACTACGGTCTCGGTAACCTTTGCCAAAACAACCTCGGTCACCTTCTCTTCAACAACGCCAGAGACTGGCTCCGATGGCTCGGGCTGTTCGTCTTGCTCTGGTTTGTCATCTGGCTTGGCCTCAACCTTCTCGACTACGGTCTCGGTAACCTTTTCCTCAACAACCTCGGTCACCTTCTCTTCAACAACATCAGAGACAGGCTCCGATGGCTCGGGCTGTTTGTCTTGCTGTGGTTTGTCATCTGGCTTGGCCTCAACCTTCTCGACTGCGGTCTCGGTAACCTTTTCATCAATCGCCTTGGATAACTTCTCTTCAACAACGTCAGAGACAGGCTCCGATGTCTCGGGCTGTTCGTCTTGCTCTGGTTTGTCATCTGGCTTGGCCTCAACCTTCTCGACTACGGTCTCGGTAACCTTTTCCTCAACCACCTCGGTCACCTTCTCTTCAACAACGTCAGAGACAGGCTCCGATGTCTCGGGCTGTTCGTCTTGCTCTGGTTTGTCATCTGGCTTGGCCTCAACCTTCTCGACTACGGTCTCGGTAACCTTTTCCTCAACCACCTCGGTCACCTTCTCTTCAACAACGTCAGAGACAGGCTCCGATGGCTCGGGCTGTTTGTCTTGCTCTGGTTTGTCATCTGGCTTGGCCTCAACCTTCTCGACTACGGTCTCGGTAACCTTTTCCTCGACAACCTCGGTCACCTTCTCTTCAACAACATCAGAGACAGGCTCCGATGGCTCGGGCTGTTCGTTTTGCTGTGGTTTTTCATCTGGCTTGGCTTCAACCTTCTCGACTATGGCCTCAGTAATCTTTGCTATGACAACCTCGGTCACCTTCTCTTCAACAACGTCAGAGACAGGCTCCGATGGCTCGGGCTGTTCGTCTTGCTCTGGTTTGTCATCTGGCTTGGCCTCAACCTTCTCGATTACGGTCTCGGTAACCTTTGCCAAAACAACCTCGGTCACCTTCTCTTCAACAACGTCAGAGACAGGCTCCGATGGCTCGGGCTGTTCGTCTTGCTGTGGTTTGTCATCTGGCTTGGCCTCAACCTTCTCGACTACGGTCTCGGTAACCATTTCCTCGACAACCTCGGTCACCTTCTCTTCTACAACGTCAGAGACAGGCTCCGATGGCTCGGGCTGTTCGTCTTGCTCTGGTTTGTCATCTGGCTTGGCCTCAACCTTCTCGACTACGGTCTCGGTAACCTTTTCCTCGACAACCTCGGTCACCTTCTCTTCAACAACATCAGAGACAGGCTCCGATGGCTCGGGATGTTCGTCTTTCTCTGGTTTGTCATCTGGCTTGGCCTCAACCTTCTCGACTACGGTCTCGGTAACCTTTTCCTCGACAACCTCGGTCACCTTCTCTTCAACAACGACAGAGACAGGATCCGATGGCTCGGGCTGTTCGTCTTGCTGTGGTTTGTCATCTGGCTTGGCCTCAACCTTCTCGACTACGGTCTCAGTAACC
Organism: Anopheles maculipalpis; assembly: GCF_943734695.1. Taxonomy (NCBI): domain Eukaryota; kingdom Metazoa; phylum Arthropoda; class Insecta; order Diptera; family Culicidae; genus Anopheles; species Anopheles maculipalpis. Next base: position 42,590,495 of record NC_064871.1, on the reverse strand, counting down.
TTTGCCTCGACAACCTCGGTCACCTTCTCTTCAACAACGTCAGAGACAGGCTCCGATGGCTCGGGCTGTTCGTCTTGCTCTGGTTTGTCATCTGGCTTGGCCTCAACCTTCTCGACTACGGTCTCGGTAACCTTTTCCTCAACCACCTCGGTCACCTTCTCTTCAACAACGTCAGAGACAGGCTCCGATGGCTCGGGCTGTTCGTCTTGTTGTGGTTTGTCATCTGGCTTGGCCTCAACCTTCTCGACTACGGTCTCGGTAACCTTTCCCTCGACAACCTCGGTCACCTTCTCTTCAACAACATCAGAGACAGGCTCCGATGGCTCGGGCTGTTTGTCTTGCTGTGGTTTGTCATCTGGCTTGGCCTCAACCTTCTCGACTGCGGTCTCGGTAACCTTTTCCTCAACCACCTCGGTCACCTTCTCTTCAACAACGTCAGAGACAGGCTCAAATGAATCGGGCTGTTCGTTTTGCTCTGGTTTGTCATCTGGCTTGGCCTCAACCTTCTCGGCTACGGTCTCGGTAACCTTTTTCTCGACAACCTCGGTCACCTTCTCTTCAACAACATCAGAGACAGGCTCCGATGGCTCGGGCTGTTCGTCTAGCTCTGGTTTGTCATCTGGTTTGGCCTCAACCTTCTCGACTACGGTCTCGGTAACCTTTTCCTCAACAACCTCGGTCACCTTCTCTTCAACAACGTCAGAGATAGGCTCCGATGGCTCGGGCTGTTTGTCTTGCTCTGGTTTGTCATCTGACTTGGCCTCAACCTTCTCGACTACGGTCTCGGTAACCTTTTCCACGACAATCTCGGTCAACTTCTCTTCAAAAACGTCAGAGACAGGCTCCGATGGCTCGGGCTGTTCGTCTTGCTGTGGTTTGTCATCTCGCTTGGCCTCAACCTTCTCGACTACGGTCTCGGTAACCTTTTCCTCAACAACCTCGGTCACCTTCTCTTCAACAATGATAGAGACAGGCTCCGATGGCTCGGGCTGTTCGTCTTGCTCTGGTTTGTCATCTGGCTTGGCCTCAACCTTCTCGACTTCGGTCTCGGTAACCTTTTCATCAACAACCTCGGTAACCTTCTCTTCAACAACGTCAGAGACAGGCTCCGATGGCTCGGGCTGTTCGTCTTGCTCTGGTTTGTCATCTGGCTTGGCCTCAACCTTCTCGACTACGGTCTCGGTAACCTTTTGCTCTACAACCTCGGTCACCTTCTCTTCAACAACGTCAGAGACAGGCTCCGATGGCTCGGGCTGTTCGTCTTGCTGTGGTTTGTCATCTGGCTTGGCCTCAACCTTCTCGACTACGGTCTCGGTAACCTTTTCCTCAACAACCTCGGTCACCTTCTCTTCAACAACATCAGAGACAGGCTCCGATGGCTCGGGCTGTTTGTCTTGCTGTGGTTTGTCATCTGGCTTGGCCTCAACCTTCTCGACTACGGTCTCGGTAACCTTTTCCTCGACAACCTCGGTCACCTTCTCTTCAACAACATCAGAGACAGGCTCCGATGGCTCGGGCTGTTCGTCTTGCAGTGGTTTGTCATCTCGCTTGGCCTCAACCTTCTCGACTACGGTCTCAGTAACCTTTGCCTCGACCACCTCGGTCACCTTCTCTTCAACAACATCAGAGACAGGCTCCGATGGCTCGGGCTGTTTGTCTTGCTGTGGTTTGTCATCTGGCTTGGCCTCAACCTTCTCGACTACGGTCTCGGTAACCTTTTCCTCAACCACCTCGGTCACCTTCTCTTCAACACTGTCAGAGACAGGCTCCGATGGCTCGGGCTGTTCGTCTTGCTCTGGTTTGTCATCTGGCTTGGCCTCAACCTTTTCGACTATGGCCTCAGTAATCTTTGCCTCGACAACCTCGGTCACCTTCTCTTCAACAATGATAGAGACAGGCTCCGATGGCTCGGGCTGTTCGTCTTGCTGTGGTTTGTCATCTGGCTTGGCCTCAACCTTCTCAACTACGGTTTCGGTAACCTTTGCCTCGACAACCTCGGTCACCTTCTCTTCAACAACGTCAGAGACAGGCTCCGATGGCTCTGGCTGTTCGTCTAGCTCTGGTTTGTCATCTGGCTTGGCCTCAACCTTCTCGACAACGGTTTCGGTTACCTTTTCCTCAACCACTTCGGTCACCATCCCTTCAACAGCGATAGAGACAAGCTCCAATGGCTTGGGCTGTTCGTCTTGTTGTGGTTTGTCATCTGGCTTGGCCTCAACCTTTTCTACTATGGACTCAGTAATCTTTGCCTCGACAACCTCGGTCACCTTCTCTTCAACAACATCAGAGACAGGCTCCGATGGCTCGGGCTGTTCGTCTTGTTGTGGTTTGTCATCTGGCTTGGCCTCAACCTTCTCGACTACGATCTCGGTAACCTTTGCCTCGACAACCTCGGTCACCTTCTCTTCAACAACGTCAGAGAGTGGCTCTAATGGCTCGGGCTGTTCGTCTTGCTCTGGTTTGTCATCTGGCTTGGCCTCAACCTTCTCGACTACGATCTCGGTAACCTGTTCCTCATTCACTTCGGTCACCTTCTCTTCAACAACGTCAGAGACAGGTTCCGATGGCTCGGGCTGTTCGTCTTGTTGTGGTTTGTCATCTGGCTTGGCCTCAACCTTCTCGACTACGGTCTCGGTAACCTTTGCCAAAACAACCTCTTTCACCTTCTCTTCAACAACATCAGAGACAGGCTCCAATGGCTCGGGCTGTTCGTCTTGCTCTGGTTTGTCATCTGGCTTGGCCTCAACCTTTTCTACTATGGACTCAGTAATCTTTGCCTCGACAACCTCGGTCACCTTCTCTTCAACAACATCAGAGACAGGCTCCGATGGCTCGGGCTGTTTGTCTTGCTCTGGTTTGTCATCTGGCTTGGCCTCAACCTTTTCTACTATGGACTCAGTAATCTTTGCCTCGACAACCTCGGTCACCTTCTCTTCAACAACATCAGAGACAGGCTCCGATGGCTCGGGCTGTTCGTCTTGTTGTGGTTTGTCATCTGGCTTGGCCTCAACCTTCTCGACTACGATCTCGGTAACCTTTGCCTCGACAACCTCGGTCACCTTCTCTTCAACAACGTCAGAGAGTGGCTCTAATGGCTCGGGCTGTTCGTCTTGCTCTGGTTTGTCATCTGGCTTGGCCTCAACCTTCTCAACTACGGTCTTGGTAACCTTTTCCTCAACCACCTCGGTCACCTTCTCTTCAACAACGATAGAGACAGGCTCCGATGGCTCGGGCTGTTCGTCTTGTTGTGGTTTGTCATCTGGCTTGGCCTCAACCTTTTCTACTATGGACTCAGTAATCTTTGCCTCGACAACCTCGGTCACCTTCTCTTCAACAACATCAGAGACAGGCTCCGATGGCTCGGGCTGTTCGTCTTGTTGTGGTTTGTCATCTGGCTTGAACTCAACCTTCTCGACTACGGTTTCGGTAACCTTTTCCTCAACAACCTCGGTCACCTTCTCTTCAACAACGTCAGAGACTGGCTCCAATGGCTCGGGCTGTTCGTCTTGCTCTGGTTTGTCATCTGGCTTGGCCTCAACCTTCTCGACTACGATCTCGGTAACCTTTTCCTCATTCACTTCGGTCACCTTATCTTCAACAACGTCAGAGACAGGTTCCGATGGCTCGGGCTGTTCGTCTTGTTGTGGTTTGTCATCTGGCTTGGCCTCAACCTTCTCGACTACGGTCTCGGTAACCTTTGCCAAAACAACCTCTTTCACCTTCTCTTCAACAACATCAGAGACAGGCTCCAATGGCTCGGGCTGTTCGTCTTGCTCTGGTTTGTCATCTGGCTTGGCCTCAACCTTATCGACTACGGTCTTGGTAACTTTTGCCTCGACAACCTCGGTCACCTTCTCTTCAACAACGTCAGAGACAGGCTCCAATGGCTCGGGCTGTTCGTCTTGCTGTGGTTTATCATCTGGTTTGGCCTCAACCTTCTCGACTATGGCGTCCGTAATCTTTGCCTCGACAACCTCGGTCACTTTCTCTTCAACAACGTCAGATATAGGTTCCAATGGCTCGAGCTGTTCGTCTTGTTGTGGTTTGTCATCTGGCTTGGCCTCAACCTTCTCGACTACGGTCTCGGTAACCTTTTCCTCAACCACCTCGGTCACCTTCTCTTCCACAACGTCAGAGACAGGCTCCGATGGCTCGGGCTGTTCGTCTTGTTGTAGTTTGTCATCTGGTTTGGCCTCAACCTCCTTGACTTCGGTCTCGGTAACCTTTTCCTCAACAACCTCGGTCACCTGCTCTTCAACAACGTCAGAGACAGGCTCCGATGGCTCGGGCTGTTCGTCTTGTTGTGGTTTGTCATCTGGCTTGGCCTCAACCTTCTCGACTACGATCTCGGTAACCTTTGCCAAAACAACCTCGGTCACCTTCTCTTCAACATCGTCAGAGAGTGGCTCCGATGGCTCGGGCTGTTCGTCTTGCTCTGGTTTGTCATCTGGCTTGGCCTCAACCTTCTCAACTACGGTCTCGGTAACCTTTTCCTCAACCACCTCGGTCACCTTCTCTTCAACAACGATAGAGACAGGCTCCGATGGCTCGGGCTGTTCGTCTTTTTGTGGTTTGTCATCTGGCTTGGCCTCAACCTTTTCAACTATGGACTCAGTAATCTTTGCCTCGACAACCTCGGTCACCTTCTCTTCAACAACATCAGAGACAGGCTCCGATGGCTCTGGCAGTTCGTCTAGCTCTGGTTTGTCATCTGGCTTGGCCTCAACCTTCTCGACTACGGTTTCGGTAACCTTTTCCTCAACAACCTCGGTCACCTTCTCTTCAACAACGTCAGAGACTGGCTCCGATGGCTCGGGCTGTTCGTCTTGCTCTGGTTTGTCATCTGGCTTGGCCTCAACCTTCTCGACTACGATCTCGGTAACCTTTTCCTCATTCACTTCGGTCACCTTCTCTTCAACAACGTCAGAGACAGGTTCCGATGGCTCGGGCTGTTCGTCTTGCTGTGGTTTGTCATCTGGCTTGGCCTCAACCTTCTCGACTACGGTCTCGGTAACCTTTGCCAAAACAACCTCTTTCACCTTCTCTTCAACAACATCAGAGACAGGCTCCAATGGCTCGGGCTGTTCGTCTTGCTCTGGTTTGTCATCTGGCTTGGCCTCAACCTTATCGACTACGGTCTTGGTAACTTTTGCCTCGACAACCTCGGTCACCTTCTCTTCAACAACGTCAGAGACAGGCTCCAATGGCTCGGGCTGTTCGTCTTGCTGTGGTTTATCATCTGGTTTGGCCTCAACCTTCTCGACTATGGCGTCCGTAATCTTTGCCTCGACAACCTCGGTCACTTTCTCTTCAACAACGTCAGAGATAGGTTCCAATGGCTCGGGCTGTTCGTCTTGTTGTGGTTTGTCATCTGGCTTGGCCTCAACCTTCTCGACTACGGTCTCGGTAACCTTTTCCTCAACCACCTCGGTCACCTTCTCTTCCACAACGTCAGAGACAGGCTCCGATGGCTCGGGCTGTTCGTCTTGTTGTAGTTTGTCATCTGGTTTGGCCTCAACCTCCTTGACTTCGGTCTCGGTAACCTTTTCCTCAACAACCTCGGTCACCTGCTCTTCAACAACGTCAGAGACAGGCTCCGATGGCTCGGGCTGTTCGTCTTGTTGTGGTTTGTCATCTGGCTTGGCCTCAACCTTTTCGACTATGGCCTCAGTAATCTTTGCCTCGACAACCTCGGTCACCTTCTCTTCAACAACATCAGAGAAAGGCTCCGATGGCTCGAGCTGTTCGTCTTGCTCTGGTTTGTCATCTGGCTTGGCCTCAACCTTCTCAACTACGGTCTTGGTAACCTTGTCCTCAACAACCTCGGTCACCTTCTCTTCAACAACGATAGAGACAGGCTCCGATGGCTCGGGATGTTCGTCTTGTTGTGGTTTGTCATCTGGCTTGGCCTCAACCTTTTCGACTATGGCCTCAGTAATCTTTGCCTCGACAACCTCGGTCACCTTCTCTTCAACAACATCAGAGACAGGCTCCAATGGCTCGGGCTGTTCGTCTTGCTCTGGTTTGTCATCTGGCTTGGCATCAAACTTTTCGACTACGGTCTCGGTAAGCTTTTCCTCAACCACCTCGGTCACCTTCTCTTCAACAACGTCAGAGACAGGCTCCGATGGCTCGGGCTGTTCTTCTTGCTGTGGTTTGTCATCTGGTTTGGCCTCAACCTTCTCGACTATGGCTTCAGTAATCTTTGCCTCGACAACCTCGGTCACCTTCTCGTCAACAACATCAGAGAAAGGCTCCGATGGCTCGGGCTGTTCGTCTTGTTGTGGTTTGTCATCTGGTTTGGCCTCAACCTTCTCGACTACGGTCTCGGTAATCTTTGCCAAAACAACCTCGGTCACCTTCTCTTCAACAACGTCAGAGAAAGTCTCCAATGGCTCGGGCTGTTCGTCTTGCTCTGGTTTGTCATCTGGCTTGGCCTCAACCTTATCGACTACGGTCTTGGTAACTTTTGCCTCGACAACCTCGGTCACCTTCTCTTCAACAACGTCAGAGACAGGCTCCAATGGCTCGGGCTGTTCGTCTTGCTGTGGTTTATCATCTGGTTTGGCCTCAACCTTCTCGACTATGGCGTCCGTAATCTTTGCCTCGACAACCTCGGTCACCTTCTCTTCAACAACATCAGAGACAGGCTCCAATGGCTCGGGCTGTTCGTCTTGCTCTGGTTTGTCATCTGGCTTGGCCTCAACCTTCTCGACTACGGTCTCGGTAACCTTTGCCAAAACAACCTCGGTCACCTTCTCTTCAACAACGCCAGAGACTGGCTCCGATGGCTCGGGCTGTTCGTCTTGCTCTGGTTTGTCATCTGGCTTGGCCTCAACCTTCTCGACTACGGTCTCGGTAACCTTTTCCTCGACAACCTCGGTCACCTTCTCTTCAACAACGTCAGAGACAGGTTCCGATGGCTCGGGCTGTTGGTCTTGTTGTGGTTGGTCATCTGGCTTGGCCTCAACCTTCTCGACTACGGTCTCGGTAACCTTTGCCAAAACAACCTCTTTCACCTTCTCTTCAACAACATCAGAGACAGGCTCCAATGGCTCGGGCTGTTCGTCTTGCTCTGGTTTGTCATCTGGCTTGGCCTCAACCTTATCGACTACGGTCTTGGTAACTTTTGCCTCGACAACCTCGGTCACCTTCTCTTCAACAACATCAGAGACAGGCTCCAATGGCTCGGGCTGTTCGTCTTGCTGTGGTTTATCGTCTGGTTTGGCCTCAACCTTCTCGACTATGGCCTCAGTAATCTTTGCCTCGACAACCTCGGTCACCTTCTCTTCAACAACATCAGAGACAGGCTCCAATGGCTCGGGCTGTTCGTCTAGGTCTGGTTTGTCATCTGGCTTGACCTCAACCTTCTCTACTACGGTTTCGGTAACCTTTTCCTCATTCACTTCGGTCACCTTCTCTTCAACAACGTCAGAGACAGGCTCCGATGGCTCGGACTGTTCGTCTTGCTCTGGTTTGTCATCTGGCTTGGCCTCAACCTTCTCGACTATGGTCTCGGTAACCTTTTCCTCAACCACCTCGGACACCTTCTCTTCTACAACGTCAGAGACAGGCTCCGATGGCTCGGGCTGTTCGTCTTGCTCTGGTTTGTCATCTGGTTTGGCCTCAACCTTCTCGACTACGGTCTCGGTAATCTTTGCCAAAACAACCTCGGTCACCTTCTCTTCAACAACGTCAGAGAAAGTCTCCAATGGCTCGGGCTGTTCGTCTTGCTCTGGTTTGTCATCTGGTTTGGCCTCAACCTTCTCGACTACGGTCTCGGTAATCTTTGCCAAAACAACCTCGGTCACCTTCTCTTCAACAACGTCAGAGAAAGTCTCCAATGGCTCGGGCTGTTCGTCTAGCTCTGGTTTGTCATCTGGCTTGGCCTCAACCTTCTCTACTACGGTTTCGGTAACCTTTTCCTCATTCACTTCGGTCACCTTCTCTTCAACAACGTCAGAGACAGGCTCCGATGGCTCGGACTGTTCGTCTTGCTCTGGTTTGTCATCTGGCTTGGCCTCAACCTTCTCGACTATGGTCTCGGTAACCTTTTCCTCAACCACCTCGGTCACCTTCTCTTCAACAACGTCAGAGACAGGCTCCGATGGCTCGGGCTGTTCGTCTTGCTGTGGTTTGTCATCTGGCTTGGCCTCAACCTTCTCGACTATGGCTTCAGTAATCTTTGCCTCGACAACCTCGGTTACCTTCTCTTCAACAACGTCAGAGACAGGCTCCGATGGCTCGGGCTGTTCGTCTTGCTGTGGTTTGTCATCTGGCTTGGCCTCAACCTTCTCGACTATGGCTTCAGTAATCTTTGCCTCGACAACCTCGGTCACCTTCTCTTCAACAACGACAGAGACAGGATCCGATGGCTCGGGCTGTTCGTCTTGCTGTGGTTTGTCATCTGGCTTGGCCTCAACCTTCTCGACTATGGTCTCGGTAACCTTTTCCTCAACAACTTCTGTCACCTTCTCTTCAATAACGTCAGAGACAAGCTCCGATGGCTCGGGCTGTTCGTCTTGCTTTGGTTTGTCAACTGGCTTGGCCTCAACCTTCTCGGCTACGGTCTCGGTAACCTTTTCCTCGACAACCTCGGTCACCTTCTCTTCAACAACGTCAGAGATAGGTTCCAATGGCTCGGGCTGTTCGTCTTGCTGTAGCTTGTCCTCAACCTTCTCGGCAACGGTTTTCCTTTCCGATAGACTTTCTATTTTTTGTAGGTTTTCTTCTTTATCGGCGACGATTTGTGTTGACGTTGCTTTAGATTTGATCGGTTTGTCAGATACATATTTTGCCTTGTTTGATTCATAGTATTCGATTTTGGAATTTGTATCGTTAATTTCAAATAGCCTTATGATATTATTATCAATTTTAGAAATGTCTCGTTTCGTACGTGTTCGATCCATTATTAGTTGGTGTGATTTTTGTTGCGTTTTCGATTCCTGAGAAGTAGCTGCAAGCGCTTGTTTTGTGCTTTGTGTTGTAGTTACTTGTTTAGCTGCTTTTTGATTAGCTTCTTGTATAATTTCAAATCTTGCCTTTAGTTCTTGAATGTTTTTCATTTTATAGTCTTCTTCCACAGTACCATCGTAAGCAGATGATAGTTCGGAAGTTTTCATTTGATATTGAGTTTTATCAGAAACGGATAGATGGTCGCTTATTTCAGTTCTACTATGGTCAACTTCATCAATCTTCTGGTCGATAAATTCTTTTTTATCCTTTTCTTCTGCAGAGACATATGATGAAGACATTTTATGACTTACACTAGGCAAATGCTTCCGCTTAGGACTGCTCTTAACAATTTCTTCAGTTGATGTTTGTTTCATTTCAAACATTTTTATAAGGTCATTTGTCTTTCTTAGTTCGTTATCTTCTTCCTCCAAATCATCCTTTACGAGATCAGGAATTATTTTACGTTCCACAAGCTTCTCGCAAACCAGTTCATCAAGCGCAGCTCTCTGCTCGGCATTCAGTTTTTCTAGTTCTAATTGCTTGGCTTTTTCTTCCTGTAAGCCTAGGCTTTGCACTCCATGTACAAGTTTGGATATTTGTTGCTCTTTCTCCGTCAAAGTCTCTGGCACCTTTGTCATTTTTACGGGTATTATTTGAGAATCAATATCGTCGACATCAACATCAACACGTTTGGATAACATTTCTCCTCGAGTAGAGCTTTCTAGCTGATCAACAGCAATTTTGCGATCCACTTGATGAACAGCAATCCTTTTTTCCAGCTGCTTAATTACCTCCTGAATAGGTGGTATTGACTCCGACATAACGTTCGATTCAACGGGTTCTTCCTCTTCACCGAATATCTTGCGCAGTTCTGTTATTTTTCCCGAAGCTTTCTGCCGTTTCGGTGAGTCCTGTCTTTCTATCTTTAACTGATGCTCCTCAAACTCTACCTTCTTCTTTGGAGAGCTTTGCACACTGTGAGCTTTCTGATTCTGTTCAAGCATCTTTATTTTGGCCTTCACATCACCCGATCCGCGCCGACCCGTCAACAGCTCTTCGTCGGTGAGCTTGCTGACGTCCCGCTTTAGGATGGATGTGATGGGCACATCGAGCGGACTGTTGGACGCATCTTTCGTTTCTACTCGATCAGTAAGCGTCGCTGCCTCGGATGTGTCCAGTGCAGCTGATACTGATTGCTCCTCGAAATCCATCGGGCTCGTACCCGTGTGTGCAAAGTGGACATCCTCTTCCGCCATCTGGAAATCGGCCGTCACATCTGTCTCGTCTGGCAGTATAGGACTAAGGCCAGCATCAGTAAGCTCTAGCTCCTCTATTTCCACATCCACGGCAGTGTCTGTGACGATGCTTACTTTCTTATTTTTCTCCTCTGCAGAGGAAGATATAACACCTGGTGAAGTCATGGTTTCAGTGAATCCTCTCGTTAAGGATATTCCCGTATCAGTCACATGCTGCGAAACACTCGTCTCAGTGATGGGCGATCCAGAACTAGAATCGAAGCTTCCGAAAAGATACACGCTCTTTTTCTTTGAAAACGATACCGTGTCGTCGCGTTTGCGTTCCGTTTGCTCCGAGTCTGGATCGTCCACTAGTTTGAACTGTTTGTAGCGCTTGCCGGTACTCACTTCCTTCACCTCGCCACCGCTCGAGCTCATCTCGGCTGTCTTTTCCCGCCCATCCTTCGAGGTATGCGTAGTCGTTAGACTGATGGTCGATTGCGAACTGATCGATATCTCCACATCCTTGTGACCGTACACCGTGAGGCGGCTTTCCGTTATGGCCGATGTGTCGGAAGTTTTGATCTCTTTACGTCCAATCACGAGCTTAATCGCAGGCGAGTCACCCCGCCCGAAACGTGCACTGTGCACACTGTCGGGCGATTCAATGATCTCATTCATCGGCGATGTACCGCGATTTGAATGACTGTCGGGCTTGTAACCCTTCTCAAAGGTAGTCGTCTTGCGTGCTTTTGTCGCTGTAGTCGTCGAAGTCGTCGTCGTGGTCGTCTTGGTCGAGGTAGCGTCCATGTCTAAGTCAAGATTAAAGTGCTTGCGCGACGATTTGATCGCGCTTGCGGTCGCTCCCGTTGTCGTCGTCGTCGTCGCCGCCGCTGCACCGGGACAACCCTCATCACCTGTGCTGCTTCCTTCCTCCGGAAGCGTCAACTTTCGCCCATCGCTCACATCGGCCGACAGTGGGCTGAGCGTGTCCAAATCCTCGAGCGACGCGAGCGCCACCACGGCGGCCATCGTTGCGTCGCGGATCGGTGTCGACGTTCGGGCCATGCCGTGCCGATGACCCACTGGGCCGGCCGCATCCGGTGTATCCAACCAGTGGTACTCGCGGAATGCTTCGAAATCGGTCGTCGACATGTCATCGGGCACGGATGAGTTTGCATCCTCTGGTGGGCGATCGTGTTCGTTTCACGCAAACGGAGAAGATTCACGGATCGTTCACGGGTTTTGCACATCATAGACAGATTGACCAATTAATGTGTAACGTTTCGGTTGGGTTTCAAATGTGGAACACCAGCGGATACGTGATGTGTTTTTGTTTTAATTCGAAAAATCCACACAGGTAAGAGCATTGTATGCAGCGTGTAATTAATCACAACAATTTAATAAGGATCAGAGGAAAGAGTTGAATAGAAAAATATGTTGCGACAGATGGATTGTAAACGACGCAATGAGAATGAGCTGAGTACGATTAGTACGGTTGTTATTGATGACAGAGAAACCAGTGATAGGAATAAAAACAAAACGTCGTAAAATTTCTTAAATAACTAGTACGGCCGCTCTATAATGAGAAACATAGGCCCGTACATACGTATGTTTCCCTTCAAGTGAATTCCTTTGCATGTGTCTCAAAATACTTTGCCCCGTCCGTGTGAATGAGAGTAAGTGTAGGTTGTGTGTGAATATCCGGATGTTGGTTGTGTACAATGTAACGATTATTTCACTATGTACAAATGATTCGCAACAAAACAGGATAATGGAAACATGTTCTTCCCGCTTAGATCGGCCTAGGGATGTGTAAAGTTTTAAAAATTTTGATTGAAAATAATCGTTTTTGTAGTGAAATTATTTTGCTTCTAACACACATAGAGAGATACAAAAAGCGAGACAGAGAATGCACAATAGCATGGGTTTTGAAATCGTGAGAATATGCTTTCCTGGTACCCCACGGGCTTCAGTCGTTTAATTCGATTTGGCACCGCGACGACAAGAGGTAATTTTGATAGCACGAATGTGTGTTTCACGAAATGTTCCAAAATGCAGATCAATTGTTCCTCACAGTTTCAATCCCGGTGTATTGCATTTTGCAGAGAGGAGTGCTTTAAAAATGTGTAGGGAATTTAAGCGTCGCAAAAATAAGTTTTAACACAAAAAATGGTACATCCAATTGAGAAGAAATGAGAACACAAGAGCCAAAATAAAATAGCCAAATAGAACGCAATACGGTAACACAAACTATATTGACTCTATACTGACTGGTGATAGTGGTAGATGCAGCAAGGGGATCAAAACCTCACAGCGCAAAACACAGTGCTACAAGATTTTCTGATGCAATTGTACTGTCGAATATACTTCAAGTGTCTGATCATATCATGGTTCCGCATCTTCAAAGTGCTATATAATTTTTTTATTATTATTGCATAAGAAAACTTGATAATAGAACAGCAAAAGACATCTTGGAGCGCGTCATCTAATGTTCAACATTAATCCTATCCACGTACACAGTATGATTAAAATAATAAACACAGATTCAAATTCAAATTCAATTCTATATTCAAATTCAGCGGTTTCTAATATTCGTCGTTTTTAAGGTAATTTCTACTTTTAGAAAATAAATTCTTAAAACAAAAAAAACCAAGCACAATATTGTCTCCGGATCCGAGTTGCCAAATGATTTTATCATTAGAATATCCCACGGCTATGAAATGTGTACCTTAATTATCGATATTTAATTTACCCAAAGTAAATAACATTTCAAACTATTTCTCATGTATTTTTTATCCAATACGCCACAGAAAAAACGAAAGGAAAAAATCTACACCGCGTAGTAAGAACCTGTATCTTTGCCTTGCAAGTGCCATTTCATTGATCGTTTATCTATTCAGTTATAGCTTACCGGAGGAACAATTATCCCTCGTATCTGGTTGGCAACACTTCTTCCAAGCACTTACAATAGTGATGGCTTATGGTACAGCAAAACCACTAACTTATTATCTCACTCGCGTTAGCACAAACTTTTGAAACGAACAGTTTTGCCACCCTTTAAACCAAAATCGAATTTTGCACAAAACTTGCCAGAACTTTAAAATGCTTTACTCGAACAAATTAACTGTGGCACCTGATCGATGGATAACTATCACCTCACACAAAATGATAACACAGCTCCTACTCGGTGGAAGCTACATACGCAACTAACTATCTTCCGATCGTGCAGCACAACAGGGGATTCTATTTTACGCGATTCTAGCTCCCCTATACATCTACACACGCAAAAACCTGGCCCCGATGACATTTCAGGCAGTGTAGAGACTTTGGCCGAACACTTCCGCATGCTAGCTTTCATAAGAGGATTAGACGTTCGAAGTTAGTGTCCTCTGCCCACACAGCTAACCGCACCGTTTGCGTGCGAAGGCCCACAGAGAGAGGAAAAACAGGCAGGCAGACAACGTTAGTCCGTTCGAAGCCCTATACTTCGCGCTAGAAAGTTGTGCAATCAAACGGTCGAAGGACACACGTTGGACTGGTGAGTCCAGAAATCGATTCTGTGCATGAAAATTAGTCCACGGTGACGGCATAAAACAAAACAAAAATTGTTTTTCTTGCCAATGACTACGTCCTACAAAAATGCCAGTGCCCCGGTATGCGTAATGAAATATGGTTTTTCACGATCGTTTGGAATCTAGCATTCCCTTATGAATTAAATGAAAAGCAATCGTTTGCACTAATTGCACACATATTCTAATGATAAAATCAACGCTTTCTATGAGAGGATTTTAGAGGTCCAGCCGGGGGGAATCAGCAGCAAACAATTTGATCAGTAATTTCGATAAACGTTCAACAAAAAATGGACATAAATTTTCTTACTTTTTGGACGTGGTAACGTGACACAACGGAACTATAACCGTTCCAATCTCAATTCAAGCGTATTTCTCTAATTCTGGGACAAAAAAAACACACACAACTACTAAGGGTTTGGATGAGCTTAAACAAGCTGCACACTTCATATCCAGAACACAAGTTGTTGCTGTTGGTATCGTTTAGTAAGTGTATGACGTTGTGAATTGCATGATATGCATGTGATACGAGTGTAGAAATGTAAACGTGTGTGTTGTAAATTGAAATATGTATACTAATATGTTGCAGAGCCGTTGGTGGATCGATGAACGTTTGCCAGGAAGTTTCCATGAAGTGCACGATCGATGCAAGTGATTCGTGGAGCAAAGTAGAAGAAACCCTCGCTAACCATGGGAAAAGCACGCCCAAAGCGTTACTCGCGCCCGCATGAAGGACAGATGGCAAAAAAAATGTACGAAAGAAAAATGTTAACCCTATCAGGAGCATAAAACCGAAGAGAACCGAATCTATGATGCTTTGCTGCACACCCCGTGGGTGGCGGATGAACATGTCTCGCGTGAAAACTGTTACGCCCGTAACGCGGCGTAACGCGTGCTGTGTTCGATTCGATCGCATACTGAATGCGTGCGGAGCAGAGGAAGCCATATGATGCAGGAAATTCCACCGAATTGGGTAGGTTAACCACAAGCTGTCATAACGCAACACTAACGCCAAACGAAAACATGAACCAACTGAGCAGCGGATGGCTCAGCTAATGCTGTTTGTTGCTTTTGTTTTTTCATGTGATAGACAAAGATTTTTAGGCAGGAAAGGTTCCGGCAAGAAATGCTAATTTGTGTCGCCCTTTTGAATTGGTTCACTGTTTCACGGTAACAAAAATGCTGACAAGACTGAAGGATGAAATATGGCAGCTTGGATCAATGCTTTTTTTTTTTTTGGTGAGGAAGTTTACAAGCCGAAACGGGATTGCATTCGATGTGTCTCGGTTTGCGCGATATTGCACTTGCACTTGGAAATGAGCGAAAATGAGCGGGTGAGATGGTGAAAAGAGAAGTAGAGCTTCGATGAAGATGGCTGAGCTGTTAATACATTTCTAAAGCCGTGTCTAAAACGGAACGGAAACGTGGTTCGGAGAGGCTAGTTTTGATGCCTAACGGTGCGCTGATTTGTAACGCAAAAACACACTGATAAATGCATGAATGTCAACTTGCAAACTACAACAATGGGAGTGATTGTAGAGTATTCCAATAAATGTGAATATAACAAAAGGTGGAGGGAGGTTATGGGGACACAACGGAATGTAACTAAATGTTTTTTTTTTTTTCGTAACTAAACTGTTGGTTATTTGTATCTTTTTTGCGACAACAAAACATTCGCTAAAACAACTATTCAAGGGCGGGATACGCATCCTTTTAGGGTAATCGAACCAAAACACACACACTTAGTACTCTTACTTGCTGTCGATCGATAGTCGGGCGTGTGTTTTATCTATGCTAAAATCAAACCAACTCAAAACAGTACCGCTAGGTGTGTCTAATTATTATTTAAAAAAAAAAACACACAATTTACACTAACAAGAAGGTACGTTAAACATAGGATCTACGAGATTTTTTATTTACTAACAATTTTACCGTAACCGAACGATCAAAAAAAGGAAAGAAGTAAACCGAAACCAAGTTTTGAACAGTGCCGATTTAATCAAACGAACTATAAACGGTGAAGTGTAAACAAACATCTTAAACCGTTCCACTTACGAAAAGAGGGTCGAAAACATAAAGTAACAAAGCTCAAATTGTACAACAAACAGGAAGAAATAGTGAGCAAACAAAACGCTAATTCATGAGGATGAAATGATGTTAGGCAGAGTTTTGATCCGTTGTTTTGATTTGTTGTGGTAATGTTTCTTTTTTGCTTTGTTTTTGAAAACTAAATCCAATTACCCAATTCATGTTCGGAACGTCGAGATGCATGTGAAAGCAAAACATGAACAGAAAATCGAAACAAACAGTAATTTGAGACAAAGTTAAACAATCTTCAAAGTGTCAATTACGAAAAAAACAAAACAGAAACAAAACAAACAGAGAAACACAATAAAATAGAAACCATAACGATAAAAGCGATGTTCGCAAACGGGGACGAAAAGAGGGATAGAAGAAGGTGGTGAGGAGAGAAACGTAAAGTCGTGGTACACAATCGAAAAAGAATTCATTTTTATCACTCAATAGCTTAGAGGGATGCAAGAAGGGATCCATACAGTTTATCATGAGATTGTGTGGGTTGAGCTTGGCTGTAGCTTTGTCGCTTCATTGAGGCTCTGGGCATCCGTGTGATTGGGTGCATTCTCGTAATAATCATAACAAACACGGTGGGGTTTTAGTGTGATGTTGTGAGTTGTTTTTTCCTACCCCATTCCTTCGAAACGCTCGGCGATCGAGCGATCGAGGGTTGGCAGAGGTTACCAAAAACGGTCCGAATGTGCGGACAGTGAAATCTGGAGATTTTTGATGATACTAAATTGTGTCATATCGCGCCACCTACCTTTCCATCTGTCGTGTTCCGGTTCGTCATCGTCGATGGTAGCATTCGCGTCGTATGCAACCCGTCCTGCTTCGGAGATGTACTCCTGCATCGGGTAGGCAGATTTGTCGAACGATTCTGTAAGGCAAGGCACAGTTGTAGGTTATTACCACGATCCGAAGGATGCACACCAATTTCAGCGGCTACGAACCTTCTTCCGAGTGGCTTAGATCCAGCGTACCGACCGTCACCTCAGCCGACTGAAGCTGCTGCACCTTGTCCTGCGCTTCATCGATAATCTCGTCGATGAAATCGTCCGGTGTTACGGCACGATGATCCTCGGTAATGATTTCGGTCACTGCACGTTCGCTACCGTACGCGGTAGCAGACATGATCTCCTCATCCTCCTCGCGGTGCATTTGCTCCGTCAATGATTCTTCGACGCACAACTTATCCTCTTCGAGCTCTTCGATCGATTTTTGTACGATAACCGTATCGCACGAATCGCTCGAAAACTGTTCCGACACTTTACGATCCTTGAGGATCGGAATTTTCGACAGGCCGGAGGTATCCGGTTCGGGTGACTTGACCGTCGCAACCGCTTCCGGTTTGGCTGGTTGTTGTGGCTTTGCTGTACCGAAGCGTGGAATCTTCGAAACCACCGATTCAACCTGTTCGGTGACGGATTCTACCACTTCCTCAGCAAGTGACGTTACTTCGGTCAGCTTTGGGGATTCGTCCAGCTTCATTGATTGCTCGTCGGGCTTTGGCTGTGCAGCTGGGGGTGATGTAGGATAGTGTTCCTTCGCTTCCGGTGAGCTTTTCTTTGACGGTACCGGTATCTTGGAGGTAATTTCTTGCGAAATAGTACGCGAAACCGATTCCATCACCGACGGCTTGTCAGCCGACTTGTCGGACGTTTTCTCTTCCACCCGGCGCACTTCTTCCTCCTTTTCGACTATCTTCTCACTGACCGTATCCTCACCCTGGGTTACGCCCGTTTCAATGCTGGAAATTGTTTTGCCACTGCGTTCCGCTACCATACCCATTGCATCCTTGCTGATCGTCTCCGACTGTAACCCATCGTAGCTCTCGACGGTGTAAGCTTCCGACGAGGACACCTGTGGCATGGTACCATCCGCTGGCTGTACCGTTTCCTTCGTCATTAGGGCAGCCATTTTGTCGGAAGTTTCCTTCACCTCGCGATGCATGTCGTGTTTCTCGACCACCGGTTCCTGGTCACGAACTTCACGCACAACCGATTCTACCTTCCGATCGACGAAACTACTGCTCTCGGCACTGCGCGCCACAAACTCCTCGCGCACAATCGTTTCATCGTCCTTGGCGAACGCGAATTGTTCCTGCAGTTTATCCTGCATCATTTTGGAGGCCATTGTTGTTGACATCTTGGTGACCGTCTCTTCCACCTTGCTCACGGTTTCGGACTTAAAGTGTTGCGAAATGCTTTCCTCGCGTTTGGAAGTGCTGGTGGTTTCCGAAAGTGATGACGGCTCAGAATCTTGGTCCTTCAATCGGGACACATCGGTGACAGCGAAGTCTTTAAAGTGACCTTCTTGCTCAACTGTGCGTGAAACACCGTGCATTTTCACCTCTTCAACAGTGGTGCTTGCCTGATGTGTTGTCATCTTTGAAACTTCATCAACCATGCGCGAATGGGTCGTGATATCATCCTTCTGACCTATCAATGGTGCGTGTTCCGAATCTTCTTCGGATATCTGTTCCGATTCGGTGCGCTTGGTATCACTGGACTGTCGCTGTTCCGCACGACACTCTTCACTCCACGAGTCACGTCCGCTGGTAGTATCCACCGAAGACTGCTTACTATCCGTGAGTGATTCACTCTTGGATTTGGTCTCGAACGAGCTAATGCGTTGCTTCACATCTTTAATCGATTCCTCAACAACGCCCTGGAATTCTTCCGGTTCCTTGGTGAGGCTGGTACGCTTGGCCGGTACCGGTGCACGCTCTTTCGGTACCGGAGTTACACTTTCGACCATCTGTTCCACAGTTGTAGAGTCTTGCGGAGCAGGCACACGATCCTCGACCTTCTTCTTTATCTCTTCCACGACGCGCGGCGACGGCACAACGGTGACTTCCGTGGCCATGTGCTCCAGTACCTCAGACTTATGCTCAAACTCTTCAACGTTTTTCAACGTAGCCTTAAACTTGTCCTGCAACTCTTGCTCGAACTCGTCCTTCCGGACAACGGGACCATCCTTAACGACGGTTGTTTTTAGCTTCACCACCGGTTCTGGCATGGTGGACGATTTGTACGTGTTGTCGATCGGTTTTTGCAGTAAAATTTCTTCCTCATGCTTCGCGCGCGTATCGTCTATAACGCTTTGCCGCTTGATGGTGATAATTTCCTCGACCAGCTCCTTCTTCTGCGTGGAGGCCGGTATCGATCGATCCGCCGACAACCGTTTCTCGATCTGTTTCCTTCGCTCCGCCACCGTTTTCTTCACCATTTCCTCCTCCGATTCTTCCGACTCTTCAACGGTTTTCTCTTCACCCGAATATTTGGTGGATTCCGTTTTGGAGAGGCGATCTGAAATTGATAAGCGAACCATAAACCATCTGTGCCACATCCCCAAAACACACCCAATCCCCATCCTACCTTCTTTTTGTGCCATCTTTACTATGGAATCCGTTTCGGAGAAGATTTCCACCGCGTCGACGTTACGCTTGCCGATGGAGAAGGAAGATTTGTTGCGCATGGTCACGGTGGTCGTGGTGCCGGTGGTGGTCGCACTGCGTATGCACCGTTCCACGATGTCATCCCGGTGGATGGTCCGCAGCCCGTTTTCGAGGATGTTGAAGTCATTGTTCGGTTTCGACTGGAATTGCTTCAGCATGGCTTGGGCCTGCTGTGCCGTGCTGGTCGGTATTTGGGCCACAATGTTTTCCACATCCGTCTCACTAACACCGATTTCCGGCGCTAGCTTGATCCAATCTTCTCCCAGCAGGTTCGATATGTCCACTATGCGCAGCTCGCCCAGATAGTTCTGATCGTCGACCAGCTGGCGCGGAGGCACGACTGCCCGGGAACGTCCAACACGCAGCATAATTTCGTGCGAGTCCGAGATCGTGGTCGTCTGCTCGGGTATGATCGTTTCCGGTAGGACGATGTTCAGTATGCAGATTGGCTGCTGTGGTGGTTCACCCTTAGCTATCTTCGGTTCGCGCATAAAGAGCGTACGGCCAACGATGTCGGCGTGCTGGTCCTTTACGCGTACTGCGAACGGTAGCCGATTCTCGCGGAACGCTTTGAATGGAAGGGCCAGCTGTTCGCCCGACTTCGTTACCGGCACGAGATTGCCCGCCAGCTCAATGTACTGCGGTTTGTCTTCCAGCACTTCCACGTCCCTGCTCTTGGCGACCTCCGTAAAATGTTCCTGGTGCTCGAGCGTTTTGTCCTCACGATCATCTGTCATGCAGAAGACACGGAGACGCGCCTCTAGCGGATCGGTGCGCTTCGCGAACACGACAAACTTAGCCATAAACGGCACGTGTATGGCTTCTCTGTAAGGGATTGAGAACACAGAAAGCATACCGTTGCAGGTACGGTGGTACAGTTAATAGCCGGAAAACCCGCGATGCGATGCGTTCTTACTTGTACAGCTCGGTTGCCATCTTGGTTGCGTCGGCAATGTTGCGACAGTCCATCAGCCAGAACCGTGCAGAAACGGTGGTCGTGAACGAGACGCAATCGTTCACGAACGTGAGCGGCGTCGACCCAGTAACATCTTCCCATTGTGCACGTGTCGTACCACCTAGTTTTGTATTGATGAATATGTGTATGGTTTTTGAGGGGGTGGGGAGGGGTATAGATCAGCATTCAAGTTGCATACGTGTACGTTTTGATTTTTGTTATTGACAAGTAAGAATGAACCGTTGTTGTAACGCAATCGAGAAAGAGATACATGAACGTGGTAGCCAGAATGTGTGCGAAATTTTGGTGCATGTTGTAAAGAGTGTAGCGATAGCGATATATTATCGTGTTTTTTTATGTGATGTATGTGAGTGTGTATCCGTGTATTATGGTTGTGTATATGTTGATTTATGCGTAATTTAAATGCAAGTGTATATGGGTAGAGTAAAATGAAAAGAGAAGCAAGACATGGTATCGAACAATTAGCATCACACTTTTGCTCACAAAATCAGTCAGCAATCGCAAGCAGAGCGAGAGTAATGAAAACTAAACTAAAGAAAAAATAACATTCAGTATGCAGATATGAATATTGAAAGCTTTTCGTTCCCCCGGTACCGGTTTTATCGTTCTCATGGATTGATTAATTTTGGGGAATGAAACTATGAAAACGAAGGATACGCTTCGATCGACATTCGATCTCGGCACAATTATTCTACTTAAACTCCCGGGCTGTGCCATCGATTCTACTCCGATGCACGCTGCTGCACGAAACCAGACCAAAAACTATAAACGCAAAATAGCAAAACCGAAATCATCCCACGAAACGAAATATCTCAATCTCAATGAAATGGACACAAATAAATTAAGGGCTTTTATTTCTGGATAGAACAAAACAGTCAAACATTCAAAATCAGTTCGAATCAAACAGGCTACAAAACAACACAGGATAATGCCTTCGCAATTACACGTGTTAAGCATATAAAAAAGTAGAACGAAAATGAACCCTGATGAACGGCGATGACGGTGGTGATGGCGATGATGATGCTGAATGAACATAATTTAGCATAAAGGCTGTGATGGTGATCGTCGAAGCAGGTGCAAAAGATGAGTAGAGATTGAGGCTAGCAAATGATAGATAGCTCATAGGGAAGAGGGGCAGAAAATGTATAGGAATCAAACAATTGAAAATTGATTTTTTTTTTTTTTGACTAAATATATTCCATTAAAACTTTCTCATTTTTTGTTTTCTAACTAAATGGAAATGTACTATATGCTGAATCAGATAACTGTTCGAAACCATTACTATCCACCGGTTGTTTTTTTTTCTGGTAATCTTTTTTTATCGTGCCCTATAAACTCATAACAAAAACCAAACGTGATAGGTGTTTACTTTTCAAACTATGACAGAACAATACTCAAACTGTGCAAAACTACACAATATCGGTAGAATCGAACAATGACATAGACGATCGATGGAATACAACTTCTACACGATACACTGCTCTAGATTTAGTAGCTTAATACATGATGCAGAGACACGCACGTTACGCGAAATGTAATGGTGAAAAATCTAGTGAGTGGAATGGAATGGAATTGAGTAAATTAAACAGACGAAATTATATCACATTCCGCTCTAGAACCGATTGCACTGAGCATTCCTGCACTCGGGACTGTGTGAATGAGTGTAAACATGTGAGAAATGGTTGATAAGGCCCAAGTGGATGAGCGTTAAGCTTTCACTGAGTGTCGTGGCTTGTCGGAAGGACATTAAACCCTTGCTCAAAACATAACAACAGATATCCTTATGAATGATATGAAGTTATACTAACGCTAGAATCATGAACATTCGAACCAGCGCAGATGAATAAGGATGGAAAGGGGCAAGTGATGATGGGCTTTACAAACAGTGTAGGTGTGCTTGGTGTATGGGGTAAGGGTTTATAAATCGAATGGTGGTTACTCAACGACCATTACTTCCTAAACCATGTGCTCAGAAACGATCGGGACACGGTTCTCTAGTGGGACATGACTTTTGGACGAAAGTCAACGAACAGAGCACGACGCACCGAAAGCGACTTTCGACACACTGGCTTTTAGCAACGGTTTCAGAAAAGTTCTCCTGTGGGCAACTAACACAGTCATTTTGTTTAACTTTTTTCTCGTATTTTTTCTCTCTGTCTCTCTCTCTCTTTCTCTCTTACTTTATTATTCAATAACTAAAAAGCATTGGTTTACGCTCATTCATTTATGCTATAGCTTACTGCTTGCAAGAGAGAACGTAAAACATTGTGAACCTTAAACCAATCCCAGTGAAACTAAAGTTGCTTCAAACTAAAAACCGTTTTCTAACGTAACGCGCAACACAAGATGTACAGTTTTCTCCTTCTGTAGGCAGATTGGTATTTTCCACAAGACATGAGTCCCATTTTGATTACAAAACATGGCCATAATTTCCATCCTGCTTACAAAGGGTGTGTACAACGTACCCGAACAGTAATCAACATAATATAAAACTTCAACAAAAACAGTAAACTGTAGCGGCCTTTCGTACAACTGATGAACCGGTTCTAGTAGGAGACACAACTCGGAAAGCGGAAGCCTTGCAAAAACGAACTAAATTGCGAGAAAGGAATCAAGAACGGGGTTGCTTATAGAACTTATTGTGACAAAACCGAAAACAGAAAGGAAGACAAAACCGAAACATTTGGAATACTGGTGGATAAGTGAGATTCTAGGATAATGCTAGGGGAAATGCTATCGAAGTTTGCAAATTAATCCAACACTCGGAGGGTGAAAACAAGGTGTGTATCTTATGAAATTGTTTTCTCGCTGATGACGGTGATGTGGAAAGAAAAGGTAAAGCTCTCATAACCGCAAACATGAGGTTTGCGAAACAACAGGCATAACAACCTGTCAAACAAAGGGACACAAAAAAATTGATTCGATCCGTTTTTGTTTTTGTGTTTTTTTGAAATAAATAAAATAGTACGCAAAATGTAAAACAGCACAACAAGAGCAGGACAGAAAAGTGGATAGTCATCGGTTCGGTTCTGAAGCGTATTCTCTGGTTTGTAAATAAATTTAAAACATGATTGATAATATCAAACTGTACCGGCAAACAGCGTATCTTGCTCGTATCGGAATTGGTGCATTAATTATTGTGGGTGAAAAGTTTTTTTTCTACACGCTCAAATATTGTTTGTGCTTAGTTAAGTGATTTGTACGAGATAAGGTAACTAAGGTAAGAAAGGAACAGTTTCATCTGCAAGCTATCTTTTAAAAAGTGTTCTTTAAACGCAACCGATTGCAATGGTAATAAGTCTCACAGCGGGCAACCGAAAACGCGTCATTAGACTGCCCCTTTAACTACACAAAAACACATATCCACAATTCGACAATTGCTCGGGCGCAACTGTTTCTAATCGAACCGCGACTAGCAGTGCCAAAAAAGCAGAAGACAAGAGGTAACATATTTTCAGTAAATTCAATGTTGATAAACAAATCCATACACACAGCAATAAATTATGGCAACAACATACATCGGTAGGGGGGAGGGGGGAGGGAAGAAAATGGAATTCAAAAAAGGAAAATATGAAAGAAGAAGAGGAGCATTCTAAAACAAAATTATAGAACGAAACACACGCCAACGAAACCGGAAGACATTGACACAATCATCAGCTCCAAAAAACGTATCCAAGAAACAAACACAACAACGCAAAACAAACGAAGTCAAATCAGCACAAACATTAACGAGTTAGGATTAGTACTTGAGCGAACAGAGCACGCCGTTTAAAATGTTTAAAACAAAAAAAGTCGTAATGACAGTGATGAAATGTTGTCGTTAAAACACACACCGCAAACCATCTAGCGAACAACTCAACAAACTGGACCAACGTAAAGTGATACCAAACGCAATCCGAAACGAACTGATTGGAAAATGGAACTTAAAACGGTAAGAACGTAATAGACAAAATAGAAGAATAGATCCGAACGGGAGGGAGCACACAGCGGCGATGTGCAAACCCCTTAACAAGTCATTCTTAGAGGTATGAAAACAACAAAACCGGAGCGATCATAGCATAGTGAAGGTGTGAAAGACAGAGTATATAGTAAAGAAGGATTTATAGAAAAAAAAAAACTGGGCAAAAGTTTCCAATTCGAAGGTAGGAAGGTAGTACACGTTTGTACCGCAAATCTTTTATATTTTAATGTTTTATGCTTTAGAAAACTTTAATCGGTTTGGCATTGCTTTTCGTTTAATTGCTTAATATAAAAAAATAAAGGTAAAAAGGGGGAGTAACAAAAAAAAAACTGCAATGAATCCAAGAGAGGGCGCCCTCCTGGCGTTCGTTTTCATATTGCTGTTTTCTGTTTTGATTGTTTTGCTTGGTTTTGTTTTATTTTATTTTTTGTTTTGTTTTTTTTTTTTGTTTTTTGTTAGTTACCTTTCAGAGATCTTTTCCGAAACACACCTTCATGGTAGAGCGCAATATGGGAATGCGTGCAGTAACAGGCATATTGTCGAGGTATTAGTACGAAATCGGAACAAATTGTATATGGAAATGTATAATGTATTTTAAGGATTGATTTTGATGTTAGAGTTGTGATGTGTTTTAATAAATCTGGTCACTTTCTAGCTCTCTTTTCTGCTTCTTCTTTTCCTTTCTTTTTCTTTCTATCTTTCTCTGGCAATACAACAAATGGATGATGCTCTTAAATGGATGATTCTGTTTGCTGGTAAATGGCGCTTGTATTGCAGCAATGCTTGCAACCTCTACACAATGTGACACAAGATTGCGGATTGGTGTGTGTTTGCAGATGTATAGTTTTGTGTGTATGTGTGTCTTTGTTGTCTAATAAAACATGAAAAAAAACCGTTTACTAAAATAAATGTATCATCACACTGCCACCCAGCACATCGCATCGCATGAACCCTATTAATCCATCATCATACAAGAACACAAGGGTAGTATATGGTAAGAAAATTAACAATAAAATTTGAAACACAAAAACACATCACCAAAAACAAAACCACGTAAAATGGAAACCTAAGAAACAGGTACAAAAACTAGTGAGTTGTGGTTTAAAAAGCCAATGGTAAAGTTCACGAATCACACGATTTACACTCCGCGGAACAGGAACAAAATTTGTGGTAACGAAATTGTACAACGTTAAAGCACGATACACGAGAAAAACGAACCAAACACGTGTCAATTTCCCAAAAAAATAAAATATAAAACGAAACAGAAACTATTTCAATTAGCGGTCAATACAACACACAGTATGTAAAATATACACGCACACAGTGAGCTAGCGAGACGAAACGTATGAGAATTCAAAATGGACATAATGGCAGTACCAATCGCAACACAGTACGAGCAATGGAAGTACATGTTTGAAATTTTATGATCGATATCGAGGATCGATCAGGTGAAGAACTGGAGGGTTGGATACTTTGCTCGTAAAATCTATTCCCTCGGCACAGAAAATCTCACTGGAAGAAAACCTCAAAGCAACAGATTTGTTCCTTGAACGGGGCGTGTAATCTGTTGCATTTCATGCTTGTTTGTTTAAAGACTATTTGGAACGACGGACCATGTGTAAATAAAGAACAAGAGTAGTAAAGGATAAAACGAATGACATTAAATCATAGCACCGCTTTTGGAGGTTAGGCCAAGGACAATAAGTTCTCAACAGTATAAAATTTTACCTTAAATTCGATTTTTTTACAGCGTTGAGTTAACAAAAGATCTGAGGTGTATAAACTGAATTAAACTAAATTCAATCATCTGATATCAGGAACAGCTAACGCTATGCCACAGCAATTTCTTGTTTGTACTCTGTTGCGTTTGTTAGAACACAGAACCATAGAAACTATTATGAGGCTTTATGTGGTGTACTACTGAGAAGTATGAGCATGACTTGTGACAGTGTTTTGCCGTCGCGCCCAATCGTTAGCTAGAACATGATGAGACTATTGAGTTTACGACACGGATGTGGTACGTTTGCGTGTGTAGGGACAGTAGTAGTTGCTATTAACAACAGACGGATATGATGCCTAATCTGAAGGAGGAAGTTTAAGTATGAATACGGATGGACACTACGGGGCTTGACATGATAATTGTAAAGAAAACAACCAACGGCACTGTAGCGCAAAACAACGTACAGCGCAGCTAGCGAAATCAAGACACACCGTTCACAAGAGATGGGATATCCGTCCAGGAAAAGAAAAACACACATACACACACACACGTAATTCAAACAGCAATGCGTACGTACCGGTGATGGAGCATAGCAACCGCAACGTTGGGGCACTGCCCGAATATTGATTTATCATCCCCTGGCTGTGGGCTCTCGGTGCCGGCATGCTGAGCGTGATTGCCTTGTGGAATTTGCGACGCCTCGGTTCGACCGTCACGACGGGCGAGACGGCCACTCCACGGCCCAAAAGCTTCGCCGTTAGGTCTGGATCGATCGGTTGTGCCTGCAAGGTTGGTATAGAAGGCAAATGAAGGTGTTTTTTTTATGGTTAGAGATTGCGCTTGTTGCACCGTGAGACCTGATCAAGTGTGAAGTGGACTCTGGAAGTATTAAAGTAGGGTAAAGGTAGCAATATTCACTACAACAGTTTGTACCAGCTGTATCGCTAGAAAAATTCATGAAAAGGCTGCACGAAAAGCTACCGAAATACTGTGGCCAACAACCTGAAAGAAAACGAAAGCCCCAACCCGAAGATGTTGTAGCAGCCCATCACACATCGCAACTAACCTGTGTCGAAAGTGGTCGAATTCATAACCTTACCGTCTACTTTATCCAACCGAGGGTCCACTTCACTTAAAGTTTGTAACAAACTATGTTTAAAACATGTGAAACTAATCCGGCAGCCACCAAATCCGACGGAAACGTTCTCTGTATTTTAATGCTGGTAAATGTGTGTTTTTGGATCGCACTTTTGTTTTTGAATATCTAGATACACTCGCAGAGCAAAATATAACTTGAAAATGAAACGTTTTCAAGCACATACAAACAATAGAAGCAAGGCGCAAAATTTCGTTTTCTATTTTACTTTTCTGAATGTGAGTCTTGATGGGAATTTGTTTTTTTTTTGTTTTTGGTTTTGAAAGTGTTGCATTAGAGACTCGTGCGTTTAGCATGGCTGCAGCTCAGACAATTCTTGCGAGTAAAGCTGTACAAAATTATATCACCAAACAAGCAAATGATAAGTAAAAGTTGATCACAGTTGATCGTTACAGTGTGGCACAACGAAAAGAACAAAACTTAAACCATATAAAACAATACACCGTACACTAATACAACTTTGTTCAGCTCCGTAGGACGGAGGAAAGAAGTTAATTCTATCAAATTTTTTATCAAATTTTTATCCTTGCCATGTACTGGTGCACACTGATCGTATTTCTCGTGTAACGCATAACTTCTGTTCGCACAATCGCATCCAAGGCGTAGTTGCCCTGTTATGTTCCCTCAAACGGTTCCATTTACAGTGTACAACACCGAGCCATTATTTAAGCGCAACAAAACATAACCAACATTAATCGCTTGATCGGACAAGTGTGCCTTAAGGTTGTACCTAATTTTCAGTCACCCTCCTTCAGCTAGCTTCTGCTAACGAGACGAACGAAACGTACAGTGTTCGTGCGCGAAACTCTGAGCATGTGAGGATGCCCAATAAATTTAGTACATTTCTTGTGAGATTCAATTTTGATTATCGACTCTGCATTATTTTGAGATTTCAGACTGAGATCAAACTCCAATTCGATTGTTGCATTTCTTTCAGTTCACCGCTACTTTTGTTGCTATGCAGTTTGTTCGTTAGTAAACCAAATTGTTGCTCCTTCGTGTCGCTTTCGCTTCTGCTTCCTACTTGCACTGAGCCAAGAGTCACTAAACCGCACATCCAACGACCGTTTTTCTTCAGAAAGTAATTTTGGTCAAAATAGACAAACAAAAAACAAACAATCTAAACTAAAAGTTAAAAGTGTAGTGAGTCACTTTTTTGCCACCCTGCCTCTATCGTTTGATTTTAAGGATTTTGCTTTACTTCACAGCCTAGAGTGTATCATCATCATTAACATCATTTTCTGAGACTTTCCGATCGATTGGTGACACCGCCAAAAAACACAAAACACAAGCAAGAAATGAAACAATTTAGTTGCAAAGCAGCAGCGCTTGGTTTTTTTTTTTCATTTTCATCACATGAACTAAATTTATTGGGCACTCAAATCAGTGTGTGTTGCTGTCGTTACTACTCAGTAATGGGGCTATCAATCGTGATTTTGAAACAATCCCCTTTCTACAGTTGCTATTTGCTTCGAACTTGTATCATCATTTTTGGATCGTGTGTAGAGCACAAGTGTGTTATCCTTAAACCTTTTGAAAACTGTTAGAAGATTAATACAAATACTTTCGAACGCGTTCAACTTTGGTTGCGTTTATGCTGACGTAGTTTATCGTCTTTTTTCTTTCCTGCGAAAGCACCTATTTCTCGCTCTCTCGGCACCAAACATTTTTTTGACTGCAATAAATTAACGACCAGTTTAAACATTGTTACATCCTAGCTTATGTACTGCATCGGCACCTGCATTTTTGTAAGATCTTGCCCTACATTTACTTTCGATACACCAGCTTTCGGGCAGTACTTGCGAATACTGTTTTGAGGATGCTAGTTTTCTCAACTCAAAGGTCAAAGTTGTTTTTCAGCCCAACCACTTTCTGTTTTCCTTTCACGTGCAAAGTTATCTGATTACATCGTTTAAGCTGATTGTTCTTTTTTCGTGTAAGTAGATTAAGTATGTTGAACAAAGTTTTAGATTAAATTTGGCAACAAATTTAAGCAAAACTTGGATCTTAGAAGGCTTCCCATTATACTTATGTGTAATTATTGTATGCTCATGAAAACACGAACGGAGTCCCTCGTTTCGTTGCGACATTTAACAGCACCTAGCATTGCTAAGCTATAGCAATTGGCCGTTAAGATTTAGGAAAAGAGTGTATTTTTGTATGATAACGCAAATCTTAGTTCGTTTCTGTTCGTTTTGTTCATTTGTTACTTTTCATATGCATCGGACTAGCATGTATGATTCGAACATGTATGTATTTAAACATTATTGTAACGCGATAAACCGTATTGTGTTATCAAGTATATTATAAGGTTTTGTAAAAGATGAAAGATGTGTAGAAACTTAGCTGATTTTTACCTTCGTTTTTCTGTAGTTATTATTGCATTGGTGAGAAATACAGTTCTGTCTAGTTTCCTTCCTTTAAGAAACTGGTTTTATGATAGTGATCATATTGCGATTGTAAGTTAACAGTATTGAGATAGTTTAGATAGTAACGATAAATGTTAGGAAAACTTTAAAATAAAGCACAATATACCGAACAGAGAATCACTCCATCCAAAAAGAAGCACATTGTGAGTGTTAAAACGTCCGATCATCATCTGAGTTTAATCAAGAGTATTAAAAACTACAGTAAAAATAAAACAATAATGGATTCGACTTAAGAAGCAACTACTAATAAAGCATTGATTTTTAAAACAATAAGTAAAGTTTACATGCAATTAGTTTTGATTTCGTTTTCAGGTGAGTTTTGGTTGACTAGCGTTGGTGAAGAAAGTTTGAGCAAAAACTGAACAAGAGGAGAAAGTAAACATGTACACAAGAGTGTGTAGAAGCAAACATCTCCTTCTATCTCGTATGCTTTTGCCTTGATGTGTGTTGTGGTGAGTGTATGGGTTTTTTGTCAATGAGTTGCATGTAGCATTTGTAACATTTGTCGTCTTTCGTTCAGTAGAAGCACGCGCAAAGCTTTAGATCGTTTTGACCAGCAAACATTCCGCCGTTCGGTGCAACGTGACACCTGACATGATGGCTCTGTGCATTTTACCAGATCAACGAGAAACGTTTCTTCTTCGGCACGTGGTTGACGCTTATCTTTCGCAACTTTTCCGGCGCCACACCTTTGCGTGGTTTGAACAGATTTACCTGAAGCCCCACTTTGATCTTCTTCGTCAGTGCACCCTGCGGGAAGACGGCCTGCACCTGCGGTACGACGGTGCTCGACACCATGCCACCCTCCGGTCCGATGGCATGTACCTCCTGGCGGATGCGCGAAATCACCGCAAAGTACTGGGGGAAGTCGTACGTTACGAAGCGACAGATACGTCCACCGCCCAGCTCGTCCAGCTGTGCCAGATCTGAAACAACACACCAAAAGCGAGCAACAAAAATCATTAGCTCACCTTTGCAAAATTGGCACATCCGAATAGGTAACGTTTCGTCACGTTATCCATCCATCCGTATATCATTTATCATCACCAACATCATTACCTTCCGGTTCGAAACATTCGTTCAGCACATCGTGGATGATTTCGTCCGACATGTCAATGTTGTGCTCGCGCCATGTTTCTCCATTATCCGATCGAAGTATTACGATTTCGCGCTCCTTGCCACGAAGTGATGCAAAGTGTGGTACTTCCATGATGACGGGTCCCAGGAACTTGGCACCGACTGGGCCAAGCTCAAGCACGCGGCTAGCCAGCGCTTCTCCTTCCATCAGTGGTGGTGGATGCATGGTACGCTGGGGCTTCACATAACGGCAGGTGATGCGTGTTGGTTGGGCTGCCGAGCGAGCCGGTACGATGATACGTACACCACTGTGGCGACAGCCTCGCATGGCTCCACCGCGTGCATCGACGAGGAAGGAAACCAGGAAGCTAGAGTGGGATACAGCAACCAAACAAAGGACAAACATCCGTTTAGTGGTCGTTATCAAACGGGACACATTTACACAGAAAAGTCCTAACCCTAACACACCCTGTCCCCAAAATGGTGGTAAAATTTAAAAACATACGAAACTTACTTCTTCCAGTGCAGTTTTCTGTGAAATTGTAATGCACATTCATTAAGCATCCACCGCAGGTATTAGTAGGTAAGCAGAAAATCAAATGCAATAAGCCGTGATTAGTAGATTGCCATTTCTGGTTAGTAGACAGTAGGCTTCCTTGCCGCACCGCAAAATCTCACTTACCCTACATGCGAGTGACGCTCGATATTGATGTTGTCGGTAAAGTCGGTCGCCGAGATACCGGACTGTACCATCGATGCATGCTGCGGGCTTATCGAGTCTTCCAGCGCCGTTGGCGGGAACTGATGCGAATCGGTACTCTGAACCATCTTGTTAGAGTCCATTCGCTCATCGCGTGTCACGTCGATCGGCAGCGAATCATCGCCGAGCGACTTCATCTCATCGACCGTCAGGTAACGGTACGGTTGATCAGACAGTACTGTATCTTCACCTACAGATGGAGAAAATAAAGCATACAAGAAGCAATTAGAAAAGGTCTTCTTTTTCGGGACAGTTCCCACTATCCATACCTCCTTCCTCTTCCGAATCGGACATAAATGTTTCGTGCATCGCTTCCGGGGCGACGACACGATACTTCTCCTCTGACGGTGGCTGATCCGGTGTGGCCTTCGAATCCGTCACCGATTTCAGCGAGTCGAGCACACTGATGTAGCCCAACTTTTGTGCAATCTTCAGCGAAGTTTGTCCATTCTGTTTACATGCAAATATGAGATAAAACATAAATATTATACTGGTCTTTGATAGAGCATCAGAATTAGCTTCGAAATGGGCTGCTTTACTTACATTTGTAATAGCATTAGGATCAGCTTTATTTTCCAGCAAAATGTTAACAATGTGGCAGTGTCCTTGCTGCGAAGCTTGATGCAATGGCGTATAACCGATGCCAGTGGACGTGTTCACATCCACGTTCTGCTCAATCAGGTAGCGTACCATGTTGGCCTGTCCAAAGTGGGAAGCGACGTGAAGTGGCGTGTAGCCTGCCTTGGTGGCTGCCTGCATATTGGCACCATGCTTTACCAACACCTGCGCCACGCTGACCCGATCCTCCTGGGCGCACAGATGCATCGGCGTCAATCCGTTCCGTGCCTGGTGGTCCGGATTGGCCTTATGCTCTAGCAGCAGTCCGGACATCTCCGTATGTCCCTCCTGGGCGCTCAGATGCAGCGGTGTAAAGCCGGCCTTACTTTCCGCATTGGCCTGCGCCTCGTACTTCAGCAGCGTGTTGGCAATGTCTATCTGGTTCTTGCGAGCCGCAATATGTAACGGTGTGTGACCGTTCTTTGCAGTGGCATGCGGACTGGCACCCTTCTCCAGCAGAAGCATAGCAACGTTCTGATGATCATAGTGACTGGCGACGTGCAGCGGTGTTACACCATTCTTGCCCTGCGCATCCACCGGTGCGTTCTTCTCCAGCAGCAGTTCCGCAACCTTCATGTGACCGTACTTGGCTGTCAGGTGCAACGGCGTGAAGCCCTTCTTCGTGGTCGCATCGATCTGGGCCCCGTTGTTCAACAAAACACCCGCAACCTATGATGAAGAAGGAAAGTGTTTAGAGCTTCTACGCAACATTGTACCATTATTCCTCAGTGTGTCCATTCGGAAAATGCACCCTAAACCCACGAGAGGGACTGATACATGTTCAGCATTGGACCGTGGGCCTACCGAGTGTAAAAAAATAATGTCAATTCAAACAGTAACACATTAGGCATTCGAAACAAGCGGTTATTCAATCAAACAAAACGTTAACCAACAAACGATAGTAATTCAAACTCAAACAGAAACAGAATAACAAAGAAAACGAAAACTGAAACATAACACTACACTCTCGCTATACCTGCCTGGTCTGATGTGCTAGATGATTTTTCCAAAACAGGAAAAAGCGACAAACCTGCGTCTTATCTCAACACTCTGTTCTCCTTTAAAACATGTATTTTTTTAATGAAAATTGAAACCTCTTTTTGCTTTCTTTTCTGTTTGCATCGATTGGAACATTTTGTGAAAACTGGAACAAATATATGCAAAATAAAATCAAGACCAAAATAATAATAGAAATACGATGGAGTCTCTGGTATTCTCCGTCGGTGGTCGCTCATTGCTGACGACGGAAAATAACCTCAAACTTATACTTTATTCCACATCCTTCAATAATACGACAAAATAATAATAATAAATAATTATAATAATCATTGGAGACACTTAAAATAAAGAATGGCGTAACCTGACGTAATTAAACAAACAAGACTGAGGCCAACTAGCCACAGATCCTACACTATCGCTTTTCGTTTTACATCTTGCTCATAGCGGTCGTTGTGCGATTGGGTTTCGGTCGATATGTTTTATAGCTAAAAGTCATTTTTGGATGCTCCACCTTCCCTTCTGTTCTGCACCATAAACAATAAAATGTGATATGTCGGATAAACTTGTAGCTCATCGCTTAGTATGTACAGCTGTACGGTCTGTCTGTAAGCGTTATAATGCTTTCCCTCTGATCCTGCCCTTCAATACCACCCTTATTGTCCAACTCCTGTCTAGTGGTTAGCTTAACTCAATCAAAATCCCCATTCTTATCGTTTCTGCTTTAAATGAAATATTCCTGGTGCCGTATCCAGAACAATTGCATCAAATAAACGGTGTCTATGTGATCCATAAGCTTTTTGGCAACAAGATTCTTTACCTCATCCTGGCCCTCCTTTGCAGCGATGTGCAGTGCGGTGTACATATCCTTGGTGACCGCATCGACCTGGGCACCGTGCTGAAGCAGCAGCATCACGATATCGACGTTACCCAGGCGTGATGCAATGTGTAGCGGTGTTTGTTGTTCTCTGGCGCGTGCATCAACTTGTGCCCCGTTGCGCAGCAAAATGCGAATAATATCGGTCTGAAAAAGACAAAAAAAAACACGAACTGTTAAAAGCATGTATCGACTGGGGACAAAGTTTGCTCAGTTAGTGTCAATCGCGCGAAATTCCAGTACCACAAATGAACTATCTCAAGAGGACATGCGAGATCTCTGACTCTTATTAGTGCAACTATTCGATAGTTCGAATTCATAGAATCTTCTGTTACTTACTGAGCTAGGAAATTATCACAAAGGTTAACTACTTTTTACTAAATCTGTTTCACACGTCGCTTCATGAGGATATTATTTTATAAATACATTGAGTGATATTTTCTGAAAAGTTGAACCACTTGTGAAAAGTTAATTCTAAGTTGACCACTCAGAATTCCAAATAACTTCAAGCTCAAAAATTCGTAAAAGATCCAGCTTAAGAGGACCCACACACCCACCTGATTGGCTCTGGCCGCAAGATGTAATGGCGTTTCGCCGCGCACCGTCGGTACGTCGGGGCTGGCATCGTGCTGCAGCAGATAGATGACAATGTTCATGCATCCCATGAACGAAGCGACATGCAACGGAGTCAAACCACTCTCGGTCGTGGCACTAATGCTGGCACCGTGCTTCAGCAACAGTTCCACCACCTTGATCCGGTTCTTCTTGCAGGCAATGTGTAGCGGCGTGAACCCGTTCAGCGCACGTGCATTCGCATCTGCATTGCGATCGAGCAAGAGCTTCGCCACACGCACATGACCACAGTGGGCCGCTACGTGCAGTGCCGTCAGATAGTCCACCGTAACCTCATCCACCGGGGCACGGTGGTAGAGCAGTATGCGGGCAGCGTCCACGTGCTCACCCTGAGCGGCCATGTGCAGCGGTGCCAATCCGTTCTTCGTCTTCGAGCTGATGGGGGCACCACGTTCCAGCAGCATGTCCACTACCTGCTCGTGTCCGGAGCGAGCAGCACAGTGAAGCGGCGTCAGGCCATCCCGTGTCTTGCTTTCGATGCTGGCGCCTTTCTCGAGCAGCAGCGCCACCATATTGGTTTTGCCCCATTTGGCGGCCACGTGCAGTGGACTGATGTTATGCTTTGCTGCGTAGTTCACGTCCGCTCCCTTCTGGATGAGCAGGTTGGCCATGGCCTCGTTCCCGTAATGCGACGCAATGTGCAGTGGAGTAAATCCCGACTTGGACGTTACGTCCGGGTTATGATCGTTCTGCAGATAAGAAAAGGGAACCATACGACAAAATTATGTAGTGAGATCGTTCTTTTTTCACTTCCTATTTAAATCACAACATGCACCATCAATTTGCGGCCAACTTCAGCCAAGTACGACACTCACCTCTAGTAGCAATGTTGCGGCCTTCACGTCGTCCTTTTTAGCGGCGATGTGCAGCGCAGGCAGACGCACCTTTCCTCTAGTATCGCTTTCCAGCAACACAGCCACCACCTTATCGTGTCCCTGCTGCATGGCGACTGCCAGCG
Organism: Anopheles maculipalpis; assembly: GCF_943734695.1. NCBI lineage: Eukaryota > Metazoa > Arthropoda > Insecta > Diptera > Culicidae > Anopheles > Anopheles maculipalpis. The sequence continues at coordinate 42,555,036 of NC_064871.1, read as the reverse complement.
GCGTAAAGCCGTCCTCGGTGGCAAGGCTCTGGTTCGCACCGTTCGACAGCAGCAGCCGAACGACCGAATCGTGGTTCTCCTGAGCTGCCATGTACAGCGGCGTGAAGCCATTCTGCGACTGCACATTAACGGAAGCATTGTGCTTGATCAGCAGCTTCACCACGTCCTCCTGGCCGGCCAGCGAAGCGATGTGCAGCGCGGTGTTGCCCTTCTTGGTGGCCGCATCAACTGTGGCACCGCGGGCCAACAGTTCCGTTACCACCGCCACATGCCCATCCTTCGACGCGAGATGCAGTGCGTTCAAGCCATTCTGTGGTGCCGAACGCCCATTCGTCAATCAATCATGAAATTTGAGAGAAAGAAAAACACCACACAAAAACTGTTAACACTTTCGGTGCACGGTTCACTTTTCGCGTAAAACCAGAAAAAAAGAACAACAATGTCCGCGCATAAGTAGGCAAGTTGTTGATTCTAAATAAAACGAAGCCTCCCGTCGTCGTGTCATAGCGCCCACATCCCTCCTCCCCCGTTTATCATCACCACAATCACCCCACCAACGCCTTGCTACCGATGACTTTCACTTTCACGAGAATTCAACATTGAACCATAACCTAACACACGCGTTCACGCTGCCGCTATCCGGTAGACGCTTGGCTATCTCGTGTCTACTATTTATGAGAGTCAGACGTCCTCAGATGTCCTCCCGCTACCTCCCCGAGTCGGGGTTGCTTCGGCGAACGGGGAACGGACGCATACGCAGGACCATCCCGAAGGATAGCGCCAACGCGTGCGCATTGAGTTGTAGTTCGAAACGAAACTTTAACTGTCAACTTCCCCAACGAATGGCAACAAGCATAGCCCACGGGCATGCGCCCAGCAGCGCCACGAAGCGAATTTTAACACATTGCGAAAAAATGCCGTACGCCGGTGGTAGTGGTGGCGACATCTAGCGGAAAACATTCGATGCAAAAGCACTATAAATCCGCGACATAAATCCTCAGCTCCTAGTTCACAAGTCTCTGCAAAAGAATGTTGTGGATTTATGCATTGTTCTGATGAAAAGTGTACTTACCGCGTTGCAAGTATTGATATCAATGTTATTTTTTAAGTGTTCCAACACTTTTTCCAGGTTGCCTGCCCTTGCGGCACGCAAGAACGATGTGTTTCCATCAGACTGTAAAGAATTTACAAGAATATGCGTACATTAATACGATGCTATAGTCGACTGAATACTGTAAAAACATGAAATTATATACGATACGATACGATTTAAACATCGTATCAAATACATTAACCGTGTAAGTAGTATACAAATGCATTTAAAATTGTTTAAAATCTTATTACCGTCATGATAGCAAAATTGTATCAACAATTGTTAAAATTCCTCGAGTTATTTGAACACTTTTCAAGAACTTCTATAACTATTTCACAATAGCTAGTATCACCGATACTTGCGGAAAACACACAAAATTCAGTAACGTTTCACATCATCAAATCAACTGAATCACAGCAGACGGATGTCCGTTTGCATCAATCTTCGAAGACTTCCAGCTACCGAATGACTGTAGGGCCCATACGAGATGTGGCATCAAGCTGTGCCCTGCTTACACTCGTGCCCACTCGGCCAACGGCAATTTTTGCCTTCAAACGCAACAAAGGCAAAGGCACGGAGTGAATCGATCCGGAGAGCCTATGTCATAATGCAGTATACCTTAGCATGTATTTTTCTTTCTTTTGCTTGGTGTTTTCTTTCGCCGAATCAACGTACCCACTTCCCGAAAGGCCTTCAAAATTGCCTTCATTTCGTGCATGAGGTGTACGCCAGCAAAAAAAAAAAGAATTGACGAAAATTCCGAGGAAAATTTAAATCTCCTTCTCAACCCAACAAAAAGCATAACTCTATTTCGCTGGTTCTGACGCGTCGTGAGATTGGCTTCGTTCGCTGTTGCCTTGCACGGCCAACGTCATCCAAATGTCCGACCCGGTAGCGAGAATTGTACTCCGTTGACGGAACAGTTCATTACATCATGCTTATAGACATTCTGTCGCACATACTCATGTTGGTGGTTATCAGCAGAAAAAAAACCGGGCCACTAGCAGCCAGGCAGTCTGGCGATCTCACCTTACTTGAGTCGTCCGGATTTCCGACCAAGCTGTGAAATGAGAAGCAATTTTTCGCTGTCTCTTGTCGTCTCACAAAACTGCACCCCGTGGGCAATTGCTCTTAGAAAACATAACGAAAAATGCTGCCAAAGGTCAATCGTACACACAGCTGGAGAAGTTCTCTCGACCGAAAAAAAAGAACCTCCAAAAGCCACGGTGCAGCTGTGTCAGCATGACCGTATGTTTATTGCGACACATAAAACTGGCTAAGTAGCTCCTACTAAAAGGACTCTATTGATCGTTTGGACAGGAAATCCAAAAAACGGCACAAACTAGTTGGCAAGCATTTCAACATTTTTATCCATATTCTTCACGCAGTCGTATCTACTTTTTGCTGGAAAGCTTATTCATTGGATTGCTTTTTTGGCGTCGGTTTTACTAACAAACAGCACACAACTCAGCATGGTTGACAAATGAACCAAATTACGTGCGTTCTTTTTCAGATTTTGAAGTTGAAGTTAGCTGCAGCTTCAGCTGGCCAAATGCCAACATATTTTGCGAACGAACTGACTGCTAATGGACAGACGGAACGACGGCAACCGTTTGGTGATTTTTTGCTAATTAGTGAGTCGTATCACGCACTGCCAGTACTTTTTTTACTGTTCAATATGCTTGTTTGAACAAATTTGTTGTGCATTTATGTTGATGCAATTAAATTTGTTTTATTGGACAAACGGCGGTTCTGCATCTATATGCTTAACGTTTCTCTAAAACAAAATTATAAATGAAATTTAAATAGTAAGAGGGGAAGTTGAATCGTTCTTCTTCTAGGCTTAACGACCTTCTAGGTCATACCGGCCATCGAATTGCTTACTAGACTTGCCGATATCCACGTAGTAGGATAGTTAGAACTCATTACGGGAAGACGGTCCGGTTGAGATTTGAACCGCGGTGCTGCCGTTTGACGACCGGCACCGCTGTCACCAACACCACTGGGCTCAAAAGTTGAATCGTTAAAGGACATATTAATATGTTTCCTTCAGTATAAAAACTAAACATACATTTGTTGTCATAATAAAGTGGTTCTCAGGCCATTAAACAAGCTTCTGCACGTTGAAAATAATATGTAGAGATAATAAAACAACAAGAATAAATCGAAGATGATGTGTATTTTTGTTATCTTGGGAGGAGCAATATTTGTTTAAGAATTTGGATACTTGTTTTATGACTACGATAACTCTAAAAGGTGTAAAAAACTGTCATTCTTAAACTCGTTTTGAATATTTCTCACTTTGAATTTCATCCTCTTTATCTTTCTTTTTTTTTTTTCTTGGCTTAATGACCTGTTATAGGACAGACTAAGTAGACCCCAGTCCTGAGATGCCCCAGTCCTGTGGTGTGAAGACTGGCGCCGCTGTCGCCGGATCACCCAGAATTTAAATTGAAGTAAATCAAATAAAAGACTGCAAATTATCGTCATTTTGAGTCGTGTTTTTTCGACTGTAAACGCTTCAAATATTACATTATAATCGTGGGAAAAAAATCAATAAACGATAGGACTCATACAGTAAAACTACCTACTAGCCCTAGTGTTTAATATGCTTCAAAAATTAGATTCACACCTGAACGTGCTCCGTGAGGCAAGTAGCAATAGATTTAAATTGAGTATATCTAGGCACGGTAAAAGTCACACAAAGCTTATACACATCCTTCACATCATTATTGATTGCAGCAAACCCTTAAATTACAGCCCTTTAGGTAACACATTCCGTAATCATGTTACACGCATGGGTTTGGAAATAAAGAACAGAAAAAATAAAACACGTTCAACCCCATCCGGCCATGAAAGCGACCGCACCCAAACATCATTTGCTCTCGATTGTGAAAACCCAAACAATACTATTCCTTCGCATACATCCAACGAGAAGCAGCCGAGCCGTGAACCTTGCGGACACATGCGGGTGTCTAAGTTACAAAGGTTAAACGGTGGTTGGAATCGTTACGCGAATGTCAAATTACCATATCGTTGGAGGGCCATTTCCACATGCACAGTGATTGATGGTCGGTTAGCCCGGCGATTAGTAGTTGCCGACGGGGACGAAGGGGAAACAGCCCAACTGTTTTTCGTCTCCTTACTAAGTCAACATTGCTAGACGACTCGGGCCTGGATTAAACATAGAATATGACCATAATACCTTCGTGACCATACCCTTTGGAATTCGTATAATCGATACGGAAGGCAACGGTTTGCCCACCAAAGGTACAAACATTAAAACACATATTTCGATAGAGCTATACTAAGCTTTTTCGAGCTCCCTTACCCATATGTCCGCTGATAACGAATCGAATCGAGCAAGAACCTTGAATTCGCGAAAATTTCTCACTTATGCCCTGCAATTGGTCTGCCATTTTGGAGTTCGGTCTAAAATGGTCCACACAAAAGCAACAAAAAAAAAACCCCAGACCCAGTGTGCATGTATGGGTGTACGTCGTCGTCCTTTATCCTGCCCGTGACACTGTTGTGTGCGTGTCAGTTCCGGTCGTGTCCGGTAGAGACCTGCCGTGGAAAAGGAAGAACCCGCGGGTGTATTTGTGTTGCCATCACTCCGAGCAGCGACAAGGGAAAGGCTGCGATTTCCCATTCGCTTTTTATTTCCGACGTGTGTTCTTGTGCTGTGCAAACGTGTGCCATTCAACAGAAACGGAAAGCCGTGTACCGGAGATGCCCTGCCAGTCGGTCGGTCGGTTTCGTATGCCCTGGGACACCCCTGCCGCTGTAGGGGTGTCAAGTGGTTGCCCAGAAATCGTACCACCCTAATCAGTTTTTCTTTTCATGCAAGAGATGTGGTTTCATTATCCTTGCTTTTGTGTGTGTGTCTCTCTCTCTCTCTCTCTCTCTCTCTCTCTCTCTCTCTTTCTTTCTGCCTCTTTCTCCAACAAATGCTGCATGCTTGTCATTTTAACATCCTGAAAGTGCTCTTAGTGCACACTGTTTCTCTCACTCTTAAAATCTGTCGCTCTCCTGGTCGCTCTTGTACGCGATTACTTTTGCTGTCTCTTTCGCTTAAGAATTGGTAGGCACACCACACGCAAGCACAACCACCAACAGACGAGCGCACCGACGAGACCATGATAGAATATCGATCGCTCTGCGGCATCGATGGCTTAATTCCTGGGAGAAAATTTTCGCTGTCTTCTTCTTTTTTCCCTTTATATCTTTCGATGCTTTAGCGTCTTTTCAATTGCATAAAATTGTACCGAAATGTATAACTGATAGAATACAATGTGTAGAATAAAAAAAAAACGAATCCTAAACTCCCCGAAGGTTCACACTTACCTGTGTACCATTTTCAGTGACCATCGCAAAAAAGGGTCCCTCGGTTTCGATCGATTAAGCTAGCAAACCGGTAGCAAACCCTCTGCCCGTGCTGCAGTGATCTGCATAAACACTAACCGATGCACCCTGCTGTTTTAGCTAACAAATTGTAGCACGAATGAGGGTGCGAATGACTTTCCTTTTTGCTTCAAGTTAATGCTACGATTGAGGACAGACTGGAAGTCTTAGAGCCGTTCTAACCACTTTTAAATCACAGACACATGCACATACACATAGACAAATACGCACACACGCACACCTTGCGGACACTTACGGTAAGTCCGTGCTAGGTGCCACTGTTGAACTTGCCACCACTAAGCAAACCCACGGTACGAATGATTGCATAATATTCCAAGCACACCCTGAATGTGGAGCAAAATGTGATACTCTTGTGTCCTATATTCGCTTGCAGAAGACGATTTATTTTTTTACAACGCTGCTCACTATGGCTATGTTATATTAACTATACAGCTACATGTATACTACACCAGAAAGTAAAAGAAACAGGAAGGTTTTGTTAAATACACTCAACAGATTTTTTCTGAAACTCCGTGCTCCACCACAAGACTGACAAACTGGCTTGCGAATCTGCTGAAAGCCACGATCAAAATGGCCGCACGGTTTTCGCTTTTCTCCACTCTAAGCAACACTGTCGACACGATTGAAAATGTCCCCTTTGAGGGAAACGGTACGATAGAGTGGGGAAGGGATAAAGGATAGAGGGGTAGGGTCCCACCCCAATATCTGCACTGAGGAAAAGATTTTTTTTTGTCGTAAGGTAGAAGAAAAATTCGGAACAACCACTCGCACAAAAGGGTGAAGAATTGTTTTAAACGAAAAACTTTAATAAACACGATTCCAAGAAGTTGAAAGGTTGTCGTTTTAGCGTTGAAAAATCTTTTCCCATTAATTTTTTTTCCTCCCTCTCCCCTGTCCCAGCCTACTCTTTGCGCTTTGTACTGCTGTCGGTAGAGATGAGACAGAACTATGGATAGAGCTATCACACTCTATCCACCCTAGGCCCACTGGGATGCTTCTTGATCCAAAAAACGGTTGGAGTTTCACAATGTTGCGGGATTACGCTTATCCGTGACGACGGTTACTTTGAGACTGAATGAAAATCCTTCCAAACCGCACAGGATATAGCGAGTTTCTCCACCTATAGGACGAACAGGTACAGGCAGGATACGCGTCTGCGCATCCGTATTCGTGTCCGTGTTCGAAAACTTCAAGCCGAAGAGCGTGTTGGCGCTCCAACCCACCAACCGTCCACTATACTTCAAGTTCGAAAAACATCGCTTCACCCTTCGCCCTAACAGGAAGTGTGCATCTGGCTATGTGTGTGTGTGTGTACATTTGGAGGACACTGTGTCAATCGGTGGCGTTGCGGCGTTTATTGCCGGCTTTCGGCACCTGTCCAGAACGTAAACAGATTTTTCCGGTGTAACGCACACTAGCACAAACAGCTATACTGTACGCTGTTCGCAAAACTCCTTGAAGTTAGTGTGCGCATCCTTCCAGGACGCACGTGCTGGCAGCGCGAATGTATTTGTAAGGGTGCGCTTTTTAAATGCATTCAAACACCCACGGCATTCGTCGTCGTCGTCGTCGTCGTCCACCCTTCATGCTCGGTTTGGCGGCGGCACTGCGTCGGGACTGTTGGGTTTTGTATTGTGCTGTTGTTTTTGTTTTCCCCCTTTTCCACGGAATCGTTAACGCAGGACACCGGAACGGTTTTCTGCAGCAGTAAGGGGGCAGCTCATAACGCAGATACTGCAAGGGGTGTTGTTGCAGTGGCTAACGTGACATCATCGTGCGGACGTGTGCTGGCCGTATTCTGATTCATTCCGTACGAATATCGGGAGGGATAATAAAATCCGTCCGTGCGGCACAATCTGCGGCTCTGGGTGCGAGTTTGACGGATGGTGTCAGCGTGAATTGGGTGTATTTCGTTCATTAATACGGCACACGCTTTTCTAAGTTTTCCTTTTTTGCACAACGAATAACGAAGGCACTTGCTCGATACAGACTAATTGAGGTGTTGTTTCTATTGATTTCTGTTCGGGCACGAACCCAAGCTAGCTGGTGGATTCAATATTTGAGCAATCAAAGGGAAAAAAGGGGTTGATTACAAGGATTTTGCTTGATTACGAGTTGTTATTCAAATAAAAAAAAACGTAACTTGTTAGTAATATTGCATGTCAAGGGTATTTGCTAACGACTTTCGTCATCGATTTTGTTTGCATGAGGGTTTGCATTCAAAAGTAAAAGGAATTTTAGGATTTTATAAGGGTTTGATGTTCGCAATTTACAAATTTTCTTTATTTTTTATTACGTATAAATGAAATCCATGATGAGTTAATGATGATAATCCAATGCATGATGAGTTGAAAATTATCCAAAACCTGATCATAATTATGTTTTATTCTGAGAGAAATGCCAGGGCTTATTATTTGGAAATAAAAATACATATTCATTGTTCATGGGCGGCTCAATGCTGTAGGCGACATTGGCGTCGGTCTTCAAACTGCTGGACCAGGGTTCAAATCTCATCCGGACTATCCACACGTAGTGAGGACTTTCGATCGTGGCATCGGCAAGTGTCGTAAGCCATTCGATGGCCAGCGTGACATTAAAAAGTCGTTAAAACAAGAAGAAGATTTATTGTTTGACTTCTCTTGTGATTGTACAACCTCAAGAGCGTCCTTTTCTAATATCACTAGTTTGCTGGACTTAGTTTACTCGTATAGTCATTGCAGAGTACAAGATGATAGTTGAGACGAGGAAAGTTAGAACAAAACCTTAACCAAACGCTAGTAACATAAACAGTTCATTAAATATTTCAGCTTTAATTATCTTTTCAGGCCAATTTTCCATAAGAAAAAGGAGAAAATTATGTCACAGAATATTGCTCATAGATTATGCCAAAGATAAATTGCGATTTTATTACCATTTTCTTTGAATTCATTTTTCTCCCTTCCCCATTTTTTCTCTTAATTCTGCACATCGCTTGCCAAGCGCGAACTGCAGAGCGTAAAAACCTTGACCTTCGGCAAAACTTTGCGATACATTGAGATACATTGACTGAAGCAAGGACAAGAACGACTCATCGTTCCAAACACCCAACCATGCGCCTGGCTGATGGACTGGGCCTTCTTCCAATGATCATCCGTCAGCGATGGTCCCTGGAGACACATTGCCACAGTTGGCATCATTATTTATGGTAAGTGTGCGTTAGTGATAATGGACTGCCGAAAACGTGTTTGTTTTTTTTTCTGGCCAACATCTCAGATTGCTTGACGTAATCATCTATTAGCTACTTTTGTATAGTAAAAAAATGTATTATATATTCATTTATAATATTTTCCGGAACGAATATACTTCATTGCTCGGCTTTTATTTTGTTTTTAATCAAAACAAAGCATTACAGATGTGTTGTTCTCTTGCTGTAAAACCTGAGCAGATGTATGCCAGCCATTTCGTGCATCCTTAATTTGTTTTTTTTCCTTTAGCTGGAAGGTCAGTCCTGAGTAGAAAATTGTGGACGATGCGGATGGGATTCGAAACTCGGCATTGCTTGGTAACTAAACGATTCCGTTCAACGACTGTCACCTTCTGTACAAGTAATTAAATAGCTCCTCCAAATAACACGACTTTCTGTGTTGATTATTGCGTTTAGTAAAATTAATTGACGCCAAAGAACTTTCTTTTCTTCTGTCCTAAGTCTTGAAAAATGTGCTTGTAGCAGTTTAAAATTTTTGGACAAAAAAAATGGATAAAGAAACAACTGAAACAAAACAAAAATACAAATTTATTTTCCCAATTAAATGTTAATATTTTTTCAGACGTTGTGTTCTTTCATCCCTTAAATATATACCTTCTAGAGCTGACCTATCGACACTTGCACTCCAACGAGTGCACCACAGCTCACCGCCTCAAACGCTCCGTTCAAACGTAGCACACTCAAGGGCCTACCCTTCAACGATTTCAAGCGCCATACTCGATATGTGTACCACCCAGCAGGAACTCGAACCAGTCAAGCACAACATAAATAGCACTTCAGGGTAAATACAAAAGCAAAACTGCCCTACCGGCATCCCGTCCCATCCAACTCTTGTCCTATCCCACAAATAGTGTGCCACACTTTCAAGGCGGTCAGATACACAAAAAACACACAAATACATTATACCCGAAAACTCTTCGATATGTTCCCGATACGTGTGTGTGTGTGTGTTGGAAAGCAGAAATAACTCATAAAAATAACGCTCAACTTACGCCAAGGCTTTGTAGTGAAGGAAATCGCTTCTTTAGTGTCAGCATCGTTTACAACGGTCGGCTGCGTTGACTTCCTTTACGGGTTGATCCTTCTTGCTCCCACTGGACGGGATGACTTTTATTTTCACAGTTATCTCACACCTCTTTGCTTTCGATCACTTTGGTTACACTTTGCTCACGCTGGAAAACACTTGCTACTCTGCTAAGGAATTACTCTTCACTGTGAAATGGCTCTTAATTAATAGCTCACGTTACAGCTCTATGTGAAGCACTCTTCAAACGACAATGACACTTTAATAAAATATTTTCACTCCAAAGAACTCAGCAGCACATTACTGTACAGCCCTAGGGAACGTTGGTATGGGTCTGTTTGACACACGTATTTAAACACTTCCACTTACAGCTGTCTACACGGCGTATGAAACGCAACCCTACTGATGAGCGATCGCGATCAAGTCCTCGTGCGACCGGGTACGATCGTTGGAAAATTCTCCCAATCTCAACCCCGAATTCTGCCACGGATTATGGTTTGTGTTGTTGTGCAGAAAGCGCCAAACGTTCGCGTAATTTGTGAAAATTGTGTCGGTGCTTGCGTGAATCAAATAGAAAGCAAAATACTAGCTACACACGCCCCTGCCATCGAGCAGTAGTATTCTGCCGTTTGTCGGTCAATTTTTCCGACCAGACAGCAGTTTCATCTCCGGCCGCCAGTTGACGTGCGCGTTTTGCCAACTGCTTCGCGTACACAAATATACAAACATTTTTTCCTACGAACGGGTCCGTGCAAGTGTACGGAAATTAACTTTAGACCGATCATCCCAGACGGAGCCGGAGGGTGCTTGGTGGTAATGTGACAGCTAAAAATAGTAAGCATAACGTGAAGCGCTGCCCATACGCAACGCGGAACGTGCTCGGAACGCGGAGCAACAGGTCTGCGGTAGTAATGAAATATTGAAAATTGGCCAAATATTAGAGAGCTAATGGGGAAACCCATAAATAACTGTATCGACCGCTTAATTGATCCGACAGGCAGGAATCTGACTCCAGGCCTTTTGCAAGAATTATTTTGAGCAACAATTTAAACTAACGATGTGATAGTGCTGGCAACGTTTGTCGTACAACCATGAACCAGTCGTGTTTGTTGTGTCTGCGATTGCGTGATAGTCAGCCAAACACTGTTGACCAAAAGATCACGTTTGCCTGCTACTGGGGAAATTTGGTATACGATGCTATGATGATTTTTGGTGGATCTACTTGCTTGTTCACTTTTCGTCACACGCATACAAGAACAAGAATAAGTTATAAGAATAAGTTAAGAATTTCCTAAAGTACTTAAGCTCTCTTCACCGGTTATAGTTATATTTATACTTCTTTTGAAGGTGCTATACAGCAGGGGTTTGGCAAACTTTTGAGGCAAAGGGTCAAATTTTGTAAATGATCGAGAGGCGCGGGCCAGGAGAATGCATTCATTTGTTCACTCAAATAATTCCATATTAAAATCTTAACTAAGTAACAACGTGTTAATCTCAATGCTCTACTTATGTAAATCAGTTAAAATTACGATCAAAAATTATGGAAGAGTACGAAGGTATGAAAAATCATACCGTAAGATGCTCAATGTTTGTAAGAGAATAGTTTCTTCCCATATTTCGAAATCAGCCAAATTCTATCAAGGGCCGGATTGCTGCCGTTGGCCGAACTTTGCTGACCGCTGCTCTACAGTAAAATGACGGTCTTGTTGATTGAATTTTGTATGATCAATTTCTTCTCCGTTTACACGTCAACACAGCAACAAAACTATAAAAACACGTGACTTTGGACTGATGGAAAACAGGTTCTGGTTGTTTTAAAACTGTATCAAACATAATTGAAATAAATAATATTGATCAAAGCATTTTTATTTAAGAATTATGTTTACTAACATACTCAGAAAGATTTAATCGTGCTGTCTAGTTTTATAAAGTTCCTCGTACTATATTATACATAAAGTACCTTCAAGAAAGTGTACATTGGAACAGCTTTAACCATAATGTCCAACACCAGACAGAAACTACAAAACAAAACTACACACCATATCGCATCGTTACTTCCTTAGCCATCATCATCATTAGTACTGTGGCCATATTCACCCGAGTCCGGTTAGTGTTGATCAGGAAACAGAGAGACCGAAAAAAAGGGGAGACATTAAACCACCAAGCATAGCCAAGCCGAGCCGCTGGATATAATTACGTTTCGCTCGTTTCCTGTCACAGCATCAACGCGCATAAATATCAATCCTCACCGTGCGTGGCACTAAAAGCGACCGACCGACACACACACACACACATAGAAAGACCGGTAAAAGCACTTACCCATTGCCCGCGAAAGGATACTAAGTCTGAGTTGTGAAAATACATGTAGAGGAGAATGTAAGAAGGGAGGTTTTTTTTCGTGTCTTAACATCCCATTTTCTTCCCTGCCAGCCCTGAAACGGGGCTGATGCTGATGGAAGTGAATTTTACTGCAGTTGAAATTTACTACCACCGTACAGTCTATCCCAACGAATAATCTTACGAAACACGGTACGTAACACGCTCTTTCGCCTCAACTAAATGGGAAAGCTAAGGCAAACAAAAAACGAAAACCTATGCAGACAACTCCCCTTCACTCTTAACCAGTTTTGAGGTCAAAGACCAATAAACAGTTTAACCCGTTGCCTTTGAAACGCCAGGGATGGGGAACCATTTCTGTATTAGTTCCACACTTCCTTTCTTCTGTTTGGTGTTACCTACAGCACCAACGGAACGCTTTTTATCCTTTCGAGTGTGAGATGATCTTTCACTTTTACCGCTTCATCGTTCCTGGAACGAACTGGTAAGAAATATTGCACATTCACAGAGCAAAACGGTTTGCGATGGGAAGGTTGATGGTGGACTACACCAACAGCAAAAAGCACAAAAAAAAACTCATTCACTAACGCACCATCATAAAGGAAAAATGGTCGGGCAAAGGGCAAGCCAGGAACTACCGGAAAAAAATCCTTTTCTCCCTTTTCCATTCCCCATTGGGAAATGTTTTTGTGTACTTTTTCTTTATTCACACTAGCACCTTTCACTCTGTATAACGTATGCTGCTTTTAAAGGCCGGGAAAAGGTGCACTAAACCGTGATTAATATTTGAAGAATGGTGTCTCGCCGAGGAAAAAATGTGCTTCGATAGCTAAATTGTTACTAGAAATACAAGGTTTATCTTTCATTTTAAAAGTTTTAATAATTGTTGCATTTTTAGCAACAAATATGCCTTCCTCTGTCCTTATGTGGTGCGTCGAATCCAATCGATGAAAACTGTACAACTAACCACCGCATCACCCACAAGCACAAGTTAAATTTCCTCGCTCCACAGATGTCACAATCGCCCATACCAATCCCTAGGGCAGTTGTTGATTTAGCAAACACTTTTCATAATAATTTCGCTCACCACCGGACAATGTCGACACCGACTTCAACACGAACGTGATGACGAAACGAGGGAAAACTACTCACTGTCACACGGTCATCACTGGCGGTAAACCAACTTTACCGAGTGTGGACCATCACACGTCACAGTGACATTCACAGAGACGAAGCTTAAATTTGCGCTATTTTTGGCACCGAGCACCGATCACGAAAACAGTGCACAAAACAGTGAACCAACCAGACAGCTGCTTGTTGTGTGCAATCTGTGTGCTAAAAATTGCGATCAACAACAGTGGCGTCACGGAACACCAGCATCCCGGGGATGGAACGCATACTGAGCTCTCTGGCACGATTCCTGCTTGAGAAGTGTCGGTCGGATGCAATCGAACGTGTAACTCAATACTATCCGATCGAGATGCAGTTTCCTCTTTTCCCTTACGCTCCCCCGTTACTGTAGTGACCCTTCCTTAAGGCAAACCCTGAGACCAGCAGTACATTCTTCTCTACGATCCGCGCTAGGCAGTGGGAAAAAGAAATCGAAACAGAATCATAACAAAACTGAGTGGTTATCCTTCCTGTCTCTACTACGAATTGCAATACACAGAGGTAGGTAATGTTTGATGATGATGTGTTGGAACAAGTGAAAACTGCATTACCGATCGTTTCATACGAAGGCTTGCGTCATGGGCCGCTGAGTGACGTGCATGATTGGTTGGCATGTTGAAATGTGTAATTGAAGCGAGTCGGTGGACAGTGAATTCAGCATTTGCTGCTGTTTGCTTTGTATCCGAATGTATACACCACAGTGATAGCATAACCTTCACGGTTTGTAATGACTCGAAAGCAATTCGAATGTACAGCATTTAGTAAAAATGCAGATGTGCTCCTTTTTAACATTAATTTGGGATGTGAATTTTTCATCCATATTGACCCATCTGTAATTAAACTAAAGCATAAATATTTTATAAGCAGAAAATTGCTTGCTTTCTTAATAAATTTGGTTGGTGGCTGAAAAACAGTAACAAAAATTTTCTATCTGTCAGAGCCATCTATTGTCAGGTAGCAGTACTAAAGCAAATGGTTCATTTTTTGGGCAGTTGGTCAGTGCGTGCGGAAAATGTGCTTTTGTAAATTGTATTTTCACCATCGCACAGATGTTAAAATTACAGTAAGCAAAAGCCTTCAATGTTATCCTTACTGAACTTATTATTAAAAAAAAAACGTTCATTTATCGCGCTTATTTCGTTTAATTACGACAGTACTTAAACAGTGCTAATTCGTACTACAATTAGCTCATAAGTTTTACTTTTTTTTTATTCATAAAGGACGGTCAGGCCGTATTGCTTACAATAAACTTAAAATTAGTATACTCCTTTCATCTTTGCTGGGAAACATTTCCTTCTCCGAGCTGTCAAAGGGCACCATATCCCGGGTGTACTCGGTTGTTCCGTTGCATATATTCCGTCCTCCAATGCCAAAGTCGTGTTCACAGCTAGGGTCTTCTTATCGTGTAAGGGCACCTTATCCCGGGGTATGTCAGGCGTTCCCATGCTCGTGTGCCAGGTGGTAGCGGGGGTCTTGATCGTTTTCCATTTCGAAGGTTCCTGATTATGTCTAAGCTTGAAGTCTTCCTCTCCTTTTCGCTGGTATGTCCATCCATAGCATCGGCCGGTGCAACTTCTTCCAAACATAAGTTTTACTTATCAAAACAAATTCTAAAGTAAAACCCGAAATAATAAAATTGTATGACTACATAAACACAGACTAGTTTCTCAAAAATCAACTAACATGCGAAAAAAACTGTTTGTTTAAAGATTGTCGGTTTAAAGGAGCTGGAGCTGGTACATATTGCGAGTATTGCGAGTATTGCGAGACAAAAAAGCTAAGACTGTAAACGTTTGAATGGTGCCAAATACAATATCGAACAAACGGCTCTCTAAAAACTATTAAATTTGAAAGTATACACAGTTTACACAGTCCAAGTTTACAAGGCTGACTAAAAACCTACCAAAGCATTCTTAAATTATAAAAATATCAAAATATATTTGACATAAACAGTTAGAATTAGTACGTCGGTGATACAGAAAATTTCTCTTATTTCATCATGGCTATAACAACGTAAACTAAAAATGCAGTTAAATAATAATCTTCATGACATCATTACACCCTTTAAATGAGGCGTGATCCCAACGACATTACCCTTAAATTATTGAGACCAGACGCTGCGATTGCAATTAAATTGCGTCTCTCATTACAACACATCACAGGATTAAACTGTTATTAAACATTTGCTGCTTATGCTTCTAATAAACATCAGCAAAATGTCATAAAAACCGTATCCCACGATCCGTTAACCTATTGAACAGTATTTTAGTATGGGTTCGGTGCCAAGTTTGACGCAGAATCTGCACCCAAGGCTAACCAGCAAAACCCATTTGCGGTTTGCATCAGTGTTACATAATATTTGCCATTTAGAGCCTATCGGGTACGTACTTCCATCGGTATAATACAAATGATCCCATCGCGAAAACTGCACCCTTGTCCACAAATAGTAGGGGGGCGAGGTCACTCCGTCTCTTATCTACATCCACCGCTCAGGCACACCAACGCTTTCCTACATCAAAGTACCGGAAACGATAAACGACCTCTGCAGAGTGACGACCACTGCAACGGCTACGCCACCAACCGTGTAGGTAGAGCAGCAGTACTTCCGGCCGGCATTCAACCATCCTGCTGAAGCATATAAATTGTGTCATACCCATAGTCGTGTCGGTGCACTTCCGTTGCACTCGTGTGCCGAAGGTAGGTCACGTAAGGTTGGCTGAGGCTTGCTCTACATTTCGTAGGGAATAGAAAACGAAAAACGAGAAAACACATAACAAATGGTACTTGGAACAACACACACACACACACAAACGGAGCACCAGAAACTTGATCTTCGTCCATCAAATGGAACGAACAGGCGGCCACAGCAAAACCCGATCACCCGTGACGCGTGATTCGGTCAGATTCCATTTCGAGATGCTGTCGAGCGCCTGGGCGGAGAGACATAAAAAATGATCTTTTTTTCCTAAGGAATCCACTGCTTTCCACATGTGAGCATACGTCTTTATTACGTTTGCCAAACATCGAACGTCAGCAAGTCGAACATGTGAGACTGCAACGTAGACCTAGGAAAACAGTATGGAACCTCAAATGGTTCCTCCAAATCACGATCAACTCGGAACGTTCAGTTCCAAATCCATAATGGAGGCGCACAAAATAAATGTTGGCACACTGCATTTCCTACTTGTACCAAACTTTTCCTCCCCCAACCAAGCATTATGCTTTCTGGCAGTGTGTCAACAAAACGCAACGAACATAAACATAATACGTAACATTTGAACATAATTAGAGTGTTGCAACGGGTAATGCATAACTTTTGCGACCAAACGCTGGGACTGCAAAAGCTAAAGTTGATAGTGACAAAAAAAAAAGCTACAACCAAAAATCAGGTCAAACAAAAACGCTTCCGTTTGATTCCGTACTGATTTGGTGCATTGGTTTTGTTATACTCCCTGTCCATTTTTTTTCGCTGGCCAATTTTGAACGTTTATCATCTTGTTACGAATTCCAGCAGCATTCTCCTTCGGCACGTGATTGTGCTCATGTGCTTAGCAGCGTTGATTTACGTGCAGAAACAATTTTACGTTGCTCTATCGGTGCTTATCCTTGCGATACGATTTACATTGGAGCGCCTTTTCCATGTTTATTCGGTTGTCAGATCGTTGGATTGTGTCCATTTAAAACAAGAGCTTAATTTTGTTTGATTTAAATGTTACAGATGTTGTTCTCAAATAATAACACAACATACATGATTCTTTCACAATTTGACAGTTGTAAAGTATAGTTGATAACCATCAACGTTGTTAGGTGCCTCACAGGTGCCTATTTGGGCTAAAGCTCGCTTCCAAATATTTGTAAACCATGGTCTTGCCTGTTGGTCAGCAACACGCCAAATAGTAATTTGCTCCCAATCGATTGCATTGGTCCATTTGCAATTGGGAACCAAACAAACAGGTCCTCCTCAAGCGGTACCATACACACTCGCAATGTCCAAAACACACGCAACGCATGCGGCCATCCGTTGGGCGAATCGTTTCTAGACTTCCAACATGACCATCCTGGTGCCTACGCGTGATCCAACCCATTGCGGATGGAATTGGTAGCGATAATTTAGTGCACACGCAAAACCAAACTCTAAACTTCTACCAATTTCCACCCATGTTTATCGTATGCTGCACGCCAACCAACTTACAACTCTTTTCCACCTCAGCTTTTGGAATTCACTCCAGGGTGTTCCAGGGTGAGAGCTCTTACAGTGTGCGAAATGGGCAGGGAATCGCTTCAGTTGGTTTAGGTTTAGGGTAGTTGTACTTCACGAAATTTGCATACCATAATGGATGGAGCAATAAATTTTCAACTTTTAATAGAATTTGTGCTTGTGAAGTTTTATCTGTGTATGTTGTCTTGCGCGCTGTGATAACGTTGCAGAAAATTTGAAGCGAGCGCAGATGTGTTTAGGTTTGTAATGCACAAACGGCTGGATGCATATTGGTATTGGATACTGGTTTGAGTTATTGATGTATTAGCTTAAATTACAGGGATTTTTCGGATTATAGCTGGGAATTTAGATAATACCATAATACGATACGACAACAATATAAGTTGGGTTCAAAATATTCACATTTCTTCGATACAACGGTTGCAGATGATGACACAATTGCACTAGAGAGTATTCTAGGTTCAGAGGTGCTCTGATGGCCATCGCTATTTCGTAAATAAATATCCTTCTTTTGTCAGCTTAACCTAATTCTTGACGATCAGCTACTATTCCATATTGCCACAGAATAACTGATGAATGGGCAGTCTAAGACGCTCAAGGAATAACTTTATAGCCATAGCTCATTTAATTTATAACACTGTAATACGATGTATGATTCAAATTGATCAGACTTGTAAGAATGACCATGTCCATGCCAGGTGAAGTTGGATAGAAAACTCTCCTTTGCTCAGTGTCCTTTGCTACCACCAAAGGCCTGCGTCAGGGAGATGGGCTCGCCTGTCTCCTATTCAACTTAGCGTTAGAGCGGGCCATCCGTGACTCGGAGGTGGAGACTTCGGGAACCATCTTCTATAGATCAACCCAGATCTTGGCATACGCTGATGATATAGACATATTTGGTTCTGCGGCTCTCCCAGGTAGCAGAAGCCTTCCAAAGGATCGAGCAGACGGCAGAAAACCTCGGGTCGCAGATTAAAGATCAGCAACCCATCTCACTGCACTCACATCTCACCTCAAGAAACCTGTCGCGACGGCCGCGTTGGAGAGGAAGATGCTCAGAAGGATTGTTGGCCCCGTGTATGTGTGGACGGACAATGGAGGAGCCGTTACAACGACGAGCTGTACGAACTGTAAGACGACCTCATCGTCGTGCAGCGAATTAGGCTCGCCAGGCTCCGATGGGCTGGGCATGTTATACGCATGGCACCAGACGACCCAGCTCCCAGAAAGTCCTTTTAGGTCGTCCACACGAACAAGGGAGGCGTCGTAGGACCAGATTGAGGTGGAAGGATGGCGTGGAATCATCCGCCATCAAGGTCGAGATAGTGGATTGGCGGACGACGGCTTGGGACCGTGAGCGGTTCCGGGTTCTACTGCGGCAGGCCAAGACCGCAAAGCGGTTGTAGCGACTGGTAAGTAAGTAAGTAAGTAAGTAAGTAAGTAATATGATGTCGTCTCTGAATGAAACACATGATTACAAAAGACAACTGACCGTTAGGTGGATCGCTGACACTCGATGTTGACCAAAGAAAGCTCAGAAAAATAGACATTTTTGATGCTAGCATTTAAGCTGTACCTATGTTAATAAATGTATGTAGCTAGAGCAAAGATAGGAACAAACCCGATGGTAAGGCGAAAACGGTAACGGATACACGATAGGACCGTGGTTCAATTCCCATTCTGACCGTTCCCTCGTAGAGAGGATTGACTATCCAAATGCTTGGTATCAGCAAGTCAAGTAAGCCATTAGATGGCCGCCGTGGCCTTAGAAGGTCGTTAAGCCAAAAAGAAGTTGGTAGAACATTATCTCCTAACCTACATTTCTTACTTTAAAAATTATAAAAATCAGTGGAAACCCAGCCATCAACAAACAATTTATCAAATTGCAATTTGATGATTCAACACATCAATAAAAATGATTGGGAAAAAGTAGACCAGAAAAACAAATGTAATCATACAAAAGCTTTGGTCGTTTACACGGTTACAACCTTTCCCCACTATAATGAACATTGCCTGCCACAGATAGCAAAACAATGCACGCCTAACCTTTGTACACATTGTAAGAACGCTTTGCAATGCTTGTGTACCAAGCAAACATCCGGGCTGCGAAAGCCATTCAATGCGGAAAGAATACACCCTCCAATCGATTCGGTATGAAAGATGTACTTACGCCCGAATGATGATGCCCGTGGCTGTGGCCATGATGGTGCTGCTGGTAGTGTAACGGTGCGTGCTGATAGTATCCTTCCACATGCTGATAGTGGGGATGATGGTGATGATGGTCGTCCGTTTTCGGTGACAGTGGCAAATGCGACGGTGCCTTATGTCCGGACGATCCCTTCGCGTTGGACATCTCTCGACTTGCACTGTGGACGAGCGTGTTCTGGGCATGGTGATGACTATGCCCATGCACATGCCCATGGCTATGACCGTGATGGGTAGGCGGCGAAGGCATATTATGCCCACTGTGCGGTAGATGGGACGTGTGCGGCACCCCCACCTGATGCCCATGATGATGCGGCACGTGCCCCTGGGAGGCTTCAATCAGCGTCGGCTGAATGTGTGTCACAAATTGGGCCATCCTAGTGCCGGTTTGTGACCACAAACAAGCTCACTTGTTAGCACTTGGCAGCAAGAAATTGATCTTTTAATGAGCGCACTATGCGTAACTGCTATTTTAACGAGTGTTGGGCTGTAACTTGAGTAGACTAGCACTGGGTTTTAGTTGGAAATTTGCAGGAAGATAGGGTTAACAATAGGATTTTCGCACTGGTTTGCGATTAATAATGGGATGATGTGTAGTGGGGATTTTCACATACACATAGATGTTGCACAATGTAAACACACATACACACACACGTATGATGGTCACTTGCTAGTGAACTTTTCACAATGATCACTGCTGGATTAGAATTACCATAAGTAACAACACTACACTAAACACATAACGATTAACTTTTTCAAGTAGAAGAATATCTGTAAAGAGAGAACAGCGTTATAAAGGTGTTATTAAGGCACAAAAAGCACAGGTATGGACAGCTAATATATAATATTCTAAATAGAAATATATTTAAGGTTTTTTATAGGTGTAGGTTTTCTATCATCAGCAGAAAGCACACGGTAGCCCTTATATTGGGCTGTAAGGCTTTATTATTTTATATTATTCACCTAATTTTTAACAGGATGTTAATCCTTACGACTGATTCAACACAGCGAATATTATTTCTCAAAATTTTCCTTTAGTAACTGTGCTGAGCTTCTTCCACGTTATCAGATCACCAATACGCTATTAAAATAGAAGCAACGAAGACTTCTCATTTATTATTCACAAATTTTTTAATCAAGCGATTCTATTTTGAACTCATCTGGCCTAAAAATACTTTACAATTATATTATTGAATCAGCGTGAAGATCAGTTAGACTGCTTTTTCGGTTTGATACAACGAAGCCTTGCGATATTTGAAGGTGAATGCAACATAGTTTGCGAAAACCGAAGAGCAACAATACAGTTTTGTCAGGATAGCCTTCATTTAGTCAAAATTAGAACTACATTCCTTTATTTTTGAACCAATCAAGCTTCGGTAACTAACGATTCGGTTTTTTCAACGAAAAAATATATTTCAAAAATATATTCAATTTCAACGTCCATCGATTACCGCTTGACACACAATTGAACTGTTTTAAATCAATGCTTCTTAAATTATGATTTGCTTTCCACTCACTCAGTAGTAAAATTATCGTTAGCACTGCTCAACTAATAAAACAATCACTCACTGAACATCGCTAGTGCGAGCTAAGCTAAGCTAAGAAAACTAAAACGCCCGACCAAGTAGGACAACTTCCAAGCAAAGTGGCGCCAAAAGGCTGCTGCCCTCCAAAAGTGCATGCAACCGTTGCAAAACCATTCAACGCACACAGTCCAGCCCCAGCCACCATTTCCTAGTGGATCCTGCGCCGAACGTATCGCATGCTGCCACACACAGCACACCCATTTTTCTCCTCTACATGACCTCTACGCAACTTGCCATTGTACGCGCTGATGGTGGCGCTACGTGTTACTTGCTGTCGCGCCAAATCATCCCCACCCGTGGCGCTTCTTCCGTACACACATCGGTACGCTTCTCACTTTTCACTCGCATCCTTTGGGCTAGCGCATCCAGGCTCCACGCTGGAACACCCGCCTGGATCCTTGGCGAGTGTCTGTGGTGGCTCTGTAACGCAATTTTCGCTTAGCCTTGTATCCTTGCTTGCAGGCAACAAAACTCCCATTCCCTTCGTACGGTCACGTGACGGCGGAACTGGTGCGTGCGTCCTTGCAGCTACTGGCAGCCGTCCGATGAACCAGCAGGGATAATAAAACTTAATTTGACTCATAATCATGGAGCCACTTTCCAACGAGCGGTGCCGTGTCCATTGCACACCGTACCGTAGGCCCGAGGGGTGGGAGTTGGTAATTGGGCCACCAGCAAACCTACCGCCAACGGTACCGCATTTCCGTGTAAGTGTGCGTGTTGAGCGATCGTTTGCAAAATTTTCTTTTTTTCCCCCCCTACGGCAGCCAGAAGCAATTGTCTGCTTCGGGAGGGAGGGGACAGCGCGAATGGACGGAAGTGGTCGACAGAACCAGGGTTTTGACCCGTTTTGCTAAGTTTGCCGAGCAGAGCGCTTACTTACTTTGCGAATTGATTGTGGCTTATTGCAGGAGCTTATTACATTATCAGACCAGCAATCCGCCAGCAAAGCCCAAGGAACAAAGCAATGCGAATATGCATCCGTACCGCACGGCCGTTTATTATTCAACCGTTCTCACTTTAACCAATTCATTACCACATTTCAGCGTCTGCTTTGTTGGGCTGTTGGCTGTAGAAAATGTCGCCGACAAGCTTGTTGTGAGCTTTAAAGGGGGAACGTTTTAAAGGGGAACGTTCAGGGAAAATTATTTTTAATTCGCTCAGTACAAAAATTTATGTGTATTTCCGTCATTTAACATTTACTTTTCAAGAAATAGTGAGGGAGTAAAATGAGACGTAAAACATTATAGAAACACAGTTAGAAAATAAAACACAAAATGTTTGGTTATGTGCATAACCATGCATCTGGTTAAGGAATTAGACTAGGCCATTGTAATCGAATAAAGAAAACCCCTTTGG
The DNA here is from genome assembly GCF_943734695.1 of Anopheles maculipalpis. Lineage (NCBI taxonomy): Eukaryota > Metazoa > Arthropoda > Insecta > Diptera > Culicidae > Anopheles > Anopheles maculipalpis. The sequence goes on along the minus strand of NC_064871.1, from coordinate 42,532,374 downwards.
TTGTATCCTTTTCCTAGTTAAGCTTACTGTTAAACTCCTTACCACGACAACAAATTGCCCGATAATAAGGTCCTGTCACAATTCTTCCTAATCTTCGTATCGCAAAATAGACTCTAGCTTTTTATTTCAAATTCCTCTCAATCCTAGCTCAATTTAAACATAAATAAAATAAAGCCACTCATCGCCATACTGCTGCACGATTAAATTACAAAGCAAGAGCGGCGCTAAACAACCCGAGAGCGTTCCGAGGTATCGGATCACACATTTAAAGTGCTTAGTCAAATGAACTTTTAATGAACCGTGAGTTGTGTTGCCACCATGCCACAATATTCCATTCAACCCTATCGACCATCGAAGCACTTCTCGAAGCAGCGTTCCGAACAGGATATGGTTGTATTGCAATGCATGCACATTGGATGTGAGTACAAAATTACGTAAACCGGCCAACCCTGCTACATCCGGGACGGCAAGCAAATTGGACCGACTTCTTCCATCTATTCGTTCCATCCTACCTCCATCAGCACGGATGCTTCCTTCCAGCTGTGTTCCAAACTTCATCCGAAGGGCAAGCATACTATCAGAGCCATCAGACATGTGTGCACCAGGCGACAATCTGGCGAATTGATCGAATTTCAATGAAACCAACATAAAACATCGAACCAAAGCCATCGGACCTGATGGGCAAATGGGCATGGCATTAGGTACATGTGGTGCAGCACAACACAACACAAAAAAAAGCAACATTAATATGGTAAAAGCACACCAGCTCCAGACCGAACAGCACCGAGCACCGAGCAGGATAAGTTGAGATGTGATGATCTAAATATAACCGGCGCTCTATCCATCCTGCCCGATAACATTTATGGTCGCTTTAATTAAAGAGCTGAGCAAGCAAACGGAACACAAACCAGACCAGATCCTTTTTTTTTTCTTTCTTTCTTTTTGGCTGCCAGTTTTTTGCTACGCTTTTGTAATTGGTTTTCAATGGCTGAAGCGATTAAATGAGACGAAGGGAAATTAATTTTCAGCCAACCGTGGGATCGTTTCATACATTTTCCGTCTATGTATAAGCCGGATAGAAGTGTACAATTTTCATTATCCTGTTACATAAGCGATATAATTATTTAGGGAAAATTTAGGGAACAGATGATAATTTTTCATCAACATGGAAAAATTATCCACTCACATAGAAAATAAAACCTTAAGTATTTAACACAGAAATAAATGTTAAAATGTAAAGAAGTTTTTTTTTACACTTTTTTAAGAAAATAGTGATCTGATTTTTATCTGCAAGAATACCTTCGAATACACTACAGAGAAAGCGAAATAAAAAGTACATCGGATAAGTATAATTCCTGTCGTAATATTATTTCGACACATTTATGCAAAACAACTGAGCATGCCCGGGATGAGGCTAAAAAAGGAGAAAATGCCTAGAGATAATTGTACAAAATCAGCTCAAAAAAAGCTACGAATAAGCCGTAATACTTAAACTAAAATTTGAAAACGAATGTATGCAAAAACGTAAATTGGTAACAAAGTAAAAGAGAACAATAAAGAAAGAGAATAAAACCATACAACTAAAAAAAAAACATGATCCGATAGCAAGTACCACAAGAAGGGGTTCATTTGCTTTTTCGTTTCATTTCATGTTTATTTCAGTGGTCAACCTATAGGCTAAACTCACCTAAAGCTAAATTAAAAATCCAACTTACCAGCTAAGGTTTTATACTAATTATAAACTAAAACACTAAAACAAAGATTACTGTACGCTCGGAGGATGTGAGGAGACAGAATTAATGAAGGAAAAATAAATTAAAGTTTGATGCTTTTAGTTGAAGCGTTTGATAAACGAAAAATATATACAGAGAGGAAGAAGTTCAAAAGAAGCGGTTGAAGATGAGGGTCGAGATAGAAAAATACTGAGAACTTCTCTATACTGAGAACGTTGACGAGGTAGATACAACGGAACACGGATTCTAATGTTTCAAAGGATAATTATGCATGAGACAAAAAAACTTCAAAAATGACAATCAAAATCAGACAATCAGACAATCAAAAACGTTCTACATACTTCGACAAATCTTATGTGTTTTGTGTCTGTTATTATGTCCAACATTGTCTGTAAACGTCAAGTAGATACTATATATACTGATTTCAAAGCAGCTTTTGATAGTTTGCCACATGATCTACTGTTTGCAAAATTGGAGAAACTTGGGTTTGGAGGACCAATCTTGTCCTGGATCGGGTCCTTTCCTTCGAATCAATCTTATTCAGTCAGATTGGAACACTCGTTTTTATCTTCATTTGTGGGCTTGTCTGGCGTTCCTCTGGGAAGTGCTCTAAGTCCTATCCTTTTTTCCCTATTCATGAATAACTGCATCAATGTTCTACCAACTGATGAACACCTTCTGTTTGCTGATGATATCAAAATCTTTCTCCCCGTGTCTTCGTCTTCCGACCTTCGAGCTCTCCAACGCTCTCTTAGTGACTTTTCTGTTTGGTGCTCTGCCCCCTAAATGTTGTGTCGTCTCTTTCGGGAGGCCTTCTGCTGATCGGCTCTTATGGAACTACTCCTTATGCGGCACCCAAATAAGTAGAGTAACCACCGTGAAAGATCTTGGGGTTACTCTACTTATTTGGTTGGATGAGGGAGTCTCATTCGATGAACACATTAACCATATAGTTAATGAAGCTAATAGAGCACTAGGCCTAGTTTTCTGAATGGCTTCTGAGATCTGAGATCCTTTATGTTTAAAGGCACTGTACTGTTGCTGGGTTCGCTCCGTTCTGGCTTATGCAATCGTAGTGTGGCCGGAGAAACCGCTGTGCAGAGAATAGAGAGGGTTCAGAGGAAGTTTACGCGGCTAGCTGTCCGCAGATTTCTACACGGCAGCCCTCATATTCTCTCCGCTTCCGTATGTTGGGTTTAATAGATATTTGCTCGCGCAGTCCTACTTCATCGCCTGTATCCTTTCCTCTGAACTCGACGTTCCTTCACCTCTATCTTCTATACCCCTGTATGCCCCTTCTCGTCGACTTCGTGATAGACCACCCATATTCATCCCTTCCCGCTGTTCGGTTTTTGGCCAGAATGATCCTTGGTTAAGATGTTGCGTCTCTTTCAACAGAGATCACGACCTGTTCGACTTCAACTTTCTTATTTGTTTTCTCAATTTCTCACCTTCTAGAGTCCACTACCTTTACTCCATAAAAGTCCTTTACCTCTAATTATTCCTTATCATAATTTTCTACCTACCCTAGTTTAAGCGTATACATTGTGTAGCCCGGAGAGGCAGACAATTTGAATTAAAATAAATAAATAAAAAAATAAAATAAAATTTTTTTAAACTCCTGGTGTTAAATAACTCAACTAAGGGGAATTACAATGATAGTTTAACGAACAATAACAAAAATATGTAAGGTTGAAAGATTTAGAAAACATTAGTAGAAGTAGAAAAATCATAAAAATACTAATTGTGGTCTGAAAAGCAAGCGCAAACAAATTTTTTTTATTAATTTTGAGTATAGCGGCGGTTGTCAGAGCGAAAATAAATAATGCACAATAAAGACCCCACTTAGTGGGCAATGTGGTGTATGCTGTATGCCTCTGCTAAATTCGTAAACATTTTTTAAAAGTTTTGTAAATAACCCTGCAGTTTTGTAACAGAATAAATCATGCTAGTAGCTTTAAGTAATTCAGAGAACCATACTCATTGTCTAGCTAAAACCTCACTCAGGTTGTTTTAGAATCTGATAAATAATAAAAACATCTTCCTGCACACCTTGTCCAATTAGCTTGCAATGAAAAACCAATGTAATAGAAGCAAATATAGTGCTACAAATTGGTTTGTTTGCATAACTCATTTAAAAAAACATTCAACAAACATGTGCCCATTATCAACATGTTATGCTTCCACTTTGCACCCATCCCGATGCGTTGAGACACACACACACACTTTAAATGAGGAGAGAACCTGTTGGGTGTCAATAAGTGGTAAAATCGCTTCCACAGTAGCGGCTAAGCAGGAGAAACCAAAACAAAACAAAAACCCATTCTCTATTGGTATTTCCAACATTTATTGGTTTGATTATCATCAGCGGCCGCACACATAACCGACCCGACCGGTGGAATAACCACCATGTTATCAACACACACGCACACAAAAAAAAACCTAGCGGTATTGTGTTTTGATGCAAAGTTGAAAGAGACGTGCAGCACAAAACGTGAAATGGCCCCGCTTCAAGCGCGTCCGCGTACCGGCTAGCTATGCAAAAACCTCGCGCCGTCCGTGAATGGAGATGCTTCGTTCGGTCGAGAATGACAGGGCGAGAAAACAGGTTTCGCTTGGGCAGAAACTGTCTGGACAGAACCGGGACTGGTAGATCAGCTTGACGACGCCACCGGTCAGTCGTTGGCGCACATCCAATCGTTTCGGAACGAGGCTGTGGCTGTGGTGCAGAGAATTTCTTTTTTTGCTGTAAAATTCAACTCTAGAGCAAGCAAGTACGACGTCACACGATGGGCAAATTAGTGTGGCATATTCTGGTGCTGTGTTCCGTCGGGTGTCTTAAGCAGTCTGCAGACGCCCAATGTACGTACTGAAACCGTCCATCGGGGAACACAGCTTTCTACTTCAAAAGTGTTGAACGTATCGATGAAATTTCTTCAGATCTTTCCAGCTGTCAAAATCCGGACGGCGAGCATGGCACCTGTGTGCTGGTACGCGAATGTCCCTTTGCCCGGGCCGTGCTGATGAAGCACAAACACTCGAACAATGACATCCGGTACCTTGAGGCGATACGGTGCGGGATGCTCGAGACAAAGGCGCTCGTGTGCTGCAACGCACCGAACATCACCCAAACGGATAAACCGGTTGACGGGGAGACGATTGCCGAACTGGTCGAAAATCGGTTCAGCACACCGGAGGAGAAAAAAAGTTTACTGCCGACGGTGTGCGGTGTCGATACGTACCGTGGCCCGGTCCGTGGGGAGCAGACGGGGCTGTTCGATTTTCCGTGGAACGTCCTGATTCAGCACCGGACAAAAGGTAAGACCTTAATTAATGGCTATTCGTTTTAAAAAATCGAACAGCTGCAATTCAGATCTTTTCAGTGAAATTTTCAGCTTGTTCTGGAAATTCTTACTTATGAGACATTTTCTATTTTCATTCTGATGAAACAAGTTGATCAAATAGGAAAACATTGGAATGTATATATTATGCCATACAATATAAGTATATTAGTACAGTATGTAATCTCAGCTCTAACTTCTTGGCTTGGTTTAGAGTAGGTCGAAATTTGACCAAGACTAGGAGCATTTTATTGATTTATAAATTACGGAGATTTGTGCCACAAATCTACTCCTAATCATTATTATAATTTCAATAACTTTGAACAGATAGTTTAGAGAGTTTATAGTGGCTGTAAGTTGAAAAAATATTATCAAGAATTGGACCAGGAACATATCTTCCTGGAGAAAGTGCTGGTAAATTAAAATATTACCAAGCTTCAAGCAAAATGTTTTTTTTTCCATGTCGATGGATTATCTCCACGTTGTCCTCCACATTCACCACCCAACTCTCCTTTCCAGATGGCGAGAATCGTTTCCATTGTGGTGGATCACTGATCAGCGATCGATACGTACTAACAGCTGCTCGCTGCATAATGGGCATCAAAAAAACCTGGACAGTGTAAGTGATGAACGAGCAAAGCGCCACCAATATCAATCGATTTGTAATGATTAATATATCACTGCCCATCACGCTTGCAGCGTATCGGTACGGGTAGGTGAATGGAATTTGCAAACCAATCCCGACTGTACCTCAACGTCCGATGACACTGAATGTGCCATCCCGGTTCAGGACATTGCTATCGAAAAAATTACCATCCCCACCAACTACACCGGCACAGGCTCACCGGCAGTGAAGCAAGACATCGCCCTGCTCCGTTTAGCGCGGAAGATAGAATTCAACGAATCAGTTGCTGCTATCTGTTTACCACTCGATACGACCTCGTGGACCAGTTATAGCACCGAGAGTGGCCAGTTTTATGAGAGCGGCTGGGGAAAAACGCCCGACGGTAGGTGTAGGCTTAATCAATCCCAGCAACGTGCATTCAACCCTGTTGTATGCCCGTTATGCATTCGTTATTAACACGTTAACGCATCCCCTTATTGTAGCCGTTGGTAGTGATCACAAATGGAACTACGCCTCGGTGGGTGTTTCGCGAGATGTTTGCCGTACCCAGTATCCACACGCCAGCATAGATGAGGAACACATTTGTGCTACGCCACAGCGGGAGCAGGATACGTGCAGGGGTGACACTGGGGGGCCACTGATGTATTCTCATACGGATCGTGCCTGGTATCTGGTCGGTGTCGGCAGCTTCCGTAAGCAGTGTGCCATTGTTGGTGAGCCTGCCGTCTATACGAATGTGGCCACCTTTACCGATTGGATTATTGACAATCTTGAGCCGTAGAAGCAATCTTTATTGGTGCGTTTTTATGTGTGTGCGTGTGTGGCTGAGAAGCTAAGACACATAGTTTACCCTTTTTTTCTAGACGACTTAATTAAATATGTACAATCGAGCTGTGTCAATGTAATCATTCAGGTATGCACAATAAAGGTGTAGAGAAGAGAAACTTGCACTGTGTTCAGTTACTATACCATGTACACTCTGCTCTGTAAATAATTCAGAATTGAAAAAAAAACTTTTTTTATTGTAGATTTTTAATCACGTTGTTTGTCTGGGATTTAGACAAATTTTGCGAATCCGAAACGCATTAATAAAGTGTTTTTCTTTGCATAACGACCTCTCCAAGGACACGCCGGCCATCGAATGGCGTACTAGACTTGCCTCACTACGGGGACACGGTCCGGATGGGATTTGAACCTCGGTCGTGTCGTATGAAGAGCGACATCTCTGTCGCCTACACCACTGGGCTGCTTCAATTAATAAAGAATGCCCCGAATTATGGGCATTGCTAGTCCCAATCCCCCAAACTTGGATAAAAAGAAGAAACAAACCTTAACAACGATCGTGTCTTAATACATCTAACATTTCTTTTTATCAAGTTTTTAAGTTTTCCCCCAAAAAGTTATTTATTGCACCGTGCTTGGCAATCCAGATAATCTGTGTCATGTTCCTGGCTACAATTCGTAGTTTTCTTCAGTGGTTCAGATCTAGCAATCCTGATTCCAATTCCAAAACTAAGGATGAACTGTTCAAGTGAAGGATGTTAGAAATAAAAGGCTAAAATATCACGAGGTTGTCATAGCAAACGAAGAAAGAAAAGATTTTTAAATTAATATGTTTCACTTAAAAATGTCTCAGGATCAAAACTATATTTAGAACTGCATTAGTCAGCTTCACCGTTGTAGCCTATCTAATAAAAAGATCCTCTTTAATAGTTTCGCAATGTCAAATCTCGCAGTCAAAATCGCAGTTTACAACTGAGTTGCTTCATTTTTTTAAACTAATTCCGTTAGTGTTTGCTCTTCAAGGTTTTCCAAAAATTTTGACTCTTTCTGATAACCGAGAACAATCTATGAGGCGAATCATTCCTTTGCTTCGAAGTCTACTCTTGGGATGCTTCTGTTTCACCTTATAGACTCAGCTCTATGGAGAACTATGAACTAATAACTCGCTAAAAATTAGCAAGGTATGTGTATTGGAACTAGACGACAATAAATCACTTTTTAGTATCTGTTTGATTGACGGATAAATTTTGAAATAATTTTTGTTCTTAAATCAACCTGCAGCTCTGCAGATTCTTTACCTCATTTATGTGTAAAACATATTTCACAACATGTTCAAAAATACCATTTTAATAAACCTGCACAATGAATAATTTGAATAAAACGTTCCTACCCCAACCATTACATTACTCCCATACCCGGTGTCACAGGTACGAACACGTTTGTCCCGTAAGCCGTCTTTAAACGCCAGTCACACTTTTATGATCAAACACATTTAAGCTATCGTTAAAGGTGGGCTCGTTAACCGTACAGTAGCTATCTAACAAATCGAGACACGCATTCCACGGGCGCGGGCACACTTCTTGCTCTTATCGCAAACTTCCGCCACATTAGTCGGATGCAAGGGGCGAAACTGGAGACTTCCATCCAGGTGGGGAATTCGATGGTGGGTGATGCACGGCGCTCTATTGTGAGATCAGTTTCACAACCAGCAACCAAAATGCGGCAGACTTTTATCTTCCGCGTTTACGTTTCACACGTAAATTGTAAAGGGCGAATGTTTTACGATCCTTTGGCAGCGGCTTGCGCGTGTGTCTGTACCACAAAACACACCTGGCCCCACTAATCGACGGAACATTTAAATGCGCACAAGCCTGAGGCCTCGGGCTCATTTATCACGAAGATTAATTTAAGATACCTTATGCGGATTGTGCTCAACAGTTTGTACATATGAAAATGGGAACCGCTTTCGCGCTCACTTGTTTACAGTTTGGCACGCTGCATGACGCATCCAGGCGCGAATGCTTGTAATTTTGATCCCATTTTTATGCACGTGGTTGGAATATGTGTCTGTCCCGAGTGCTTCCACCACTTTACCAAGACACGCGCCTCGATGTGTACGGTACGGTACGTGCGGATTGTTATTATGAAGTCAATCACTTTACATTAATTTTCATGCGAATCTATTTTCAGCACACTATTTAACATTCATGCGTGTTGCTTGGTGGGGGGAAGGGGGGGGTGTACTGCTACAGAAAATTCGATACAACTTTTTCTTATAATGTGTCAATTGAAGCAAAAAAAAGACCTGCTGTAAAAAGGTTTAAAAGATTTATTATAAATCGCCTTGTTTACACAAACCCAAGGCGCCATCGGGCAAACGATGTATTCGAAAAGAAAAGTCCTACACAAAGTTGAAACGAAAACCAAACCTTGCATGGCATGCAAATATTACCTTTTCCAACCACCAACTTAACGTCCTCTTTTACCAAAACAACAATTTAATTAAGAATCTTGCGCTGCCAACATACGAATACGAGCCAGAAGTAGAGCAGAACAGAAGCGAGTAATAAAATGTTTCATTAATCCACCGAAAAAACCTCTAACCTTCGCGTGTTGCTGGCCCGAACTACTGTCTGGAGCAGTCCACGCTACAGCACTTCAAACTACCAAACGATACAAGGGGAAATAATAATGTTGAAAGATGTGCAAGCTGAAGGCAAATATCAAAAACTGCCAACGATTTAAACCCCAAAAATTCCCACCCCTAAGGCGAACGGAACGACGATACAAACGCCTACCGTTCGTCCGTTGTTGTCGAAAAGGAAAAGAAAAACATATTTGGTTGGGTGTAAGAAAAACGGGACCACAAATGGAAAACTGGTTGTGGGTTGTTCCACATAAAGAAGAAAGAAAGAAAAAAGTCCTCCCCCCCCCCCCCAATCCCCCCCAACAAGCAAAGAGATTACAAACTTCATGGTTAGCAGATTCTTCACATTATTGGCTCACTGCTTTTACGCTGAAAAGTAGAAACAAAAAGGGAATCCTTCCCACTGAAGGTGGTTTGTTTCTTTATAAATTTAAAAAAAGGAAACCTTTTTTTTGCGCCTTCTTGGATCCCTATTAAAAATAGCTTCCAAAACACTCCCCCCAAAACACATTGTTGTGGGCAATCGACAAACGCCTTAGGGCACAGGCATGTCAACGCGTGTAAAAGTTTTTACTGAGCGAAAAGCCCCGAAAATGTGAAAAATATTTTAAAAATTTCCGTCAAAAACTTTTCGGTCACATAGATTTTTGGGTCGCTCCCCTTTTCTATCTCGCCTGCTCTCTCTCTCTCTCTCTCTCTCTCTCTCTCTCTCTCTCTCTCTCTCTCTCTCTCGGAAACCTCCATGAGGTTTCCGATAACACCGTTGAAGAGTGACAAAACTTTCTGATGGAAGACAACGGACAGACCTGCCCGTTTTCCCACTAAACTGACGCTTAACATCTAACTAGCCTTTGGTGTGACTCGTTGTAGTGTTTCGCGTCACTAAACCAGCTAAGCGGTAGCGTAGTTGGTAAAGGATTACGAAAGTCATTTATCACACCTTTATGAGAAAAACTTCTCACCACACACACACACCCACACACCCACAACGGTTAGAAGTGCTTAACAGCAAAGGAACGAACGTGATCACGCGGTCTGTTCAAACGCCCGGAAGCGTCCTTATCAATCAGCCAGATTATCCCACACTGTTTATACACCCTCACCATAATCCTGCTAAGCAATATTTGACGCGTGTCAATAATCACTTCGTCTAGGAAATAATCAGAACAGAATAGGAAAACGCATAACCGGGTACACCTACATTAACGACCTTGCGTTCTCCGTATAGAAAACTGAACTTTCACAGCACACTTTCTCATCACTAGTTTGTGTGTGACACGCACGAGGTTCTACACGCGTACGGGTATCAAACGCGCGCACATACACACGAGCGGTTGCGATCACTGCCGGTCCGCGTTTGAAGACGGATTGACGACGACTGTGACGGTTTCGTTTCGGTCTGCCCGAACCCAGCACGCGTGCTGTTTGCTACCGTTTTACTCTTAGGGAAAAGCAAGCCAAACGCTTACTCCCCCCCCCCATCCCCACGCTCAACACCCACGTCCACACCCGCACAAGCACACAGGGCAGGGCATCCCACTGTTCCATTCTCCAGGGAGTGCGGGAGTAGCATTACTCACTTCGGTATTCGTTCGGCTACTGCGACGTCGCACGCCGATAGAATCAACCGTGCAACAAGAGTCACAGTCTTCCCACAAGGGGAAGAGAGAGGCAAGCGGGATGGCCGTTTCAAGACGAAGCAAAAGTCGTCTCGGACTTCGCCTTGAAGGCGCCTGCTGAACGGTGCGATTAAAGACAGCCCGTCCTTTCGGTGTGCTAACCCCGCAAACAATGGATTACGGTGCGAAAGCAGCAGCGTGGTGGTACGAATAGAGATGGGAAGCATTCATGATGCACCGGGAATGTAACGCAACACAAACGTTGGAGCTATCCGGTGAAAGGTTGTTTTTTTTTTTGGCTGGGTTTTTTTTTATGAACCACTGGAGGCGTATCGGAAAGTAACAAAAGCTTTCTGGCAGAGATTTGTACATTCTCTCTAGCAGCTTCTTAATATAGTCGAGATTTTGGCCTGGTTGGCCGGGAAAGTGGGAGAAGGAATTTGTTAGCCTAAATTGGGAAACGTTACTCGCATACATGATTTTGGAGCTTGTGTGTGTGTGTTTTTGGATCGAAACGGTTTTATCCTAGAAACAAAAACATAAGCTTTTGTGGCTTCACACATGGCTTATACTACAGGGAAGCATTGTGTTAAGCTAAAAACACTTTTTTTTAGATGTATTTTGCTTAGTAACTTCAAATTGTATGGAGAAAATGTCGATGGAGACGCCTGGTGTTTGACGGTAGGAAAGGTGGATAAACATTTATTGCTTGTTTTTTTATCAGGTTTTTCTTATAAATAGCTGTTTGATGTGCTGTACAAAAATACTCCTTTCAACGAGCGCAATCTAACAAAACGAATGGATAATAAAACGATATCAAGCAAGCGATCAGTTAATTAAATTAGGTGAAAGCACATCATGGAGCTGTTGAACAGATTAGATTTCTCGTATATTCCCGAAGTTTTAGCTATCGATTTCTACCACTTATTTTGATAATAGCAACACCGAGACATTAGTTATCTTTTTCATTACTGTTTTTTACTTAACTCTACTTAGCTTTTTTTCCCGTAGCTAAAGCTTAGGAGCTAATAAACTGACCAATTACAATTTATGTTGGTTTGGAAGCCTTCCCTTCTTCAAACCATTAAACTGCACCTTTTCCCGAGTGGGAATTATTTAGCAATAGTAAGAGTAAAACTTCATGTTTAGAAATGTAACTATAGAGTTTTTTTTAAATTTATTTTAAGATGATAATTATAGAGCTTTATTGTTTTTATTTTCGTGTCTTTTCTAAGAAAATTATAAAGGACCTTTCAACTTTCTAATTATTCTACTAACATTCTACTAACTCAAGAACTAATGTATCTCGTTATGGCAAAATTGTAGCAAATATATTTTATTGAATTTCTGTTAAACAATCGCAGTAAATCACTATTGGTAGTTGAAAAGCATAACAAAAACTACTAAACAAATGAAAAATAAACAATGCTTTTCGAAACAATTACATAAAAAATAGGGTATAAAACAGATCAAAAATGATTTATTATGTCTTTCATCAGAATTCAGTAAAAAGGAAATACTTTTCATTCTTCACAACCCAAATGATGTGTCCCAAATGGGATGTAACAAGCCCTTTCGCGTGTGTGTTCCAGTGTGTTTTGCTACTATTTTCTATACCTTTTTATTTCCATTTTCCCATTCTGTTGCGTCGCTCGGGTGGGAAAAAAGGCAAAATTTTCTACCGATCGCGCAACAAACGCATTCGCCACCTCACGATTGTATCATGCGCACACACACACACACACACAAGATCGTCCGAAGCCACCCAATGCAACGAACCCAGCGCCGAATGCTTTTTGGCGTTCGGTTTGTTTGCCGTTCGCCCATATCTGGGCACTTGTTTTGGTGCCAAGCAGCATTGGTTTACGACCTCCTACACAGTTCCCGGGTCGGCAAGAGACCTCGCACAAAGCAACGCAACTTTCAGCTGCAGGGCGAAGGACAACGAACTGGACGGTTCGGCGGAGGGTTTTCAGCTGGTGCATAGCAAATGGAACCGCCAGGGTAGCAAACAAAAAGCAACCGAATGCACAAAAACAGCTGACCCTTTCGGTACACACCATCCTTTCTCGGTCAGCGTTTGCGTATTTGTTTTACCACGACGCCAAATCACGTGGGCTGCAAGGAAACAAGGGAAACAGCAATTTGGGACTTACTTAAAATTTTGAACGTTGATTTTTTATATAAAAAGTAGTAGTAAAAGAAGGTTTGGAAAATTTGAAGAATATTTTACCTCAATTTTCAACTAAAAGATTCCGACAGCAGACTACTGCTAACAGTAACGTTTGGCCTAGTAAATGTTGAAGGACATTTGAAGGTTACGCAACGCTATCGTTATCGCATCCTTCGTTTGGGTTGCTACTCGTGACCAGAAAATGATTTTGCAGGAAACAAGCAGGACACATAGAGAAAGAAATTGGGAAAATTGTACCACAGTCCAGTTTCAATGTAAATTGTGGTAACAATTGGCAGAAAAAACACGCCTCACCTATAGAAGGAATGGTCTTGTTCACTGATATTTAATTACCCTTTATCTGATCCACAATTGACAGGAATACTCGAAGAAAAAAATAACCAAACAACAAACAAGCTGTTTGAAATGAGTCCTGTTCTTTGAACTGACTTCCTTTTTCGGTCGTCTTCAGTAGCAAAACCACAACCGAAGGCCAGCTTACTTGCACGCTGTACGAAGGGACGCCTCACAGAAGGATAATAGCTTTCCTCACTCCCAAAGCATTGCCAACATTGCTATCAAAAGCTAGCATCGAATCAAAACAATCTTCACCGTTTCACCGACCGACCGACAACCGACAACATGGAGTCCGTCCGTCTCCGTTTACATTTTCCCGCCCAATTGCCTCGGGCATGGTAATCGTTTCAATAAATTTGCATACAATCTTTACGGGTAAGAACGGTTTACTCTCACAGAACGACCTAACCACTTTTTTCTTCGCCTTTCCTTTCGCATACGGTCCGTTTGTTGCCGCTTTAACGTGCACCGGAACGCCAATGGCACTCGCGTTTGTTTTGCATAAACGGCTGGCTCAATTTGGCGTCAACTTGTACGCCAAACGGGACGTACAAAAAACATGCGAAAACAATTAGCACGGATGGGTTGAAGAATCTGGTTGGAGAATTTCGCTCGTACCAAGTTTTGCTCGCTGCGCTGAAACCCCCGGTACGGATACTAGCTGGATACGGAGATTCATAACAATTGAAAAATTGTTCAACAAAGAAGCTGGGAAACAAACACAGGAAATGATTTCCGCTTGACGATGGGGCTGGTTGCTAATTGTCTATTATGATTTGTTTATTTTTGTGCTTCCGTTGGTGAGTGAGGAATGGTTTAAATGCAGAACACCTGAGAGTGTTTGTTGTGAAAGCGTTTTACGATAGTTAATTTAAAACATTCTTTAGCTTTATGTATTATAAAATAAATCGAATAATAATCCATAAATAATTCTAGAAAATAGGGACAGTCCTGTGGAGGAGATGACTGCGGTGCCGATCTTCACACGGCAGGTCCGGGGCTCCAATCCCACCCGGACCGTTCGGCCGCAGTGAAGACTGACTAACCAACTCGGTCGTATCAATGTGTCTAGTAAGTCTACCACCGCTTCATGCTCTCCAGAATGTACTATTCAAACGCTCGGCATAAAAGATGATACGAAAAGAGCAATACAACACTGAAAAGCATACATGGATGGAAAATCTTGTCCATCCCACAATCGAGTCAAAAGCTAGCTCAAAATGCACAAGCAAGAAGTGCTGCATCAGTGTGATGTGCATGGTGCATGGAAGATTTTCTTCATTTTCCTCTTCAATTTCCTTACAGACCCGGCGATGTCTTGTACGGACTTTTCGATACACACAGGCGCTTTTGTTAAACACAGCTATGCTCGTTCGTATCTACCATTTAGCCGTACATAACAAGAACAAAAAAGAAAGCGCCCGGGTGGTTAGGGCAAGTGGTTTTCGTTTACTGTTTTGTGTTGCCGGTTTTCTGCTCCAACGGTGCCACAAAACCTCGGTGTGTTTAATCAAACGAAAATACGTAGTTACCGAAGCGGTGAAAAGACGTAAAAAAGTGTAAATAAAGAAAACCAATTTGAATTTACAGTAAGTAAGTAAGACTGTCCTTAGCAAAAATGTCTCAATTGTCTCAATTAAGATTGTTAAGGAATTGGTTTCAAGTCATGTCACTTATGACGCAACTTAGACTGAGATGACCTAACGGTTAATATTGCTAATAATTGATAAAGCTAAAGGGAGGGTGCCCTTACACGCCCTTTACACTGCAGGACCGGGGTTCAAATCCTATCTGAACCGTTGCCCCGTAGTTAGGAGTGATTTTCCAACTACGTGGCATCCGACGGCAGGACCTTAGGAGGTCGTTAAGCTACACAACACAAACAGAAAGGATAATCAACCGCCCTTAACATCGAGAACATACGCTCAATTTAACCCATCGCTCAAGAGGTTAGGTTTCCCCTTTTCTTTCATGCTCAAATATTTGGAGACACATGTCACTGTTCTGTACGCCTTGAACTTATCTGATCGAGATAGTGTGTAGAGTGCTTTTGTGCATCCCTGAAAGGGCATACTGATATAATGACTTAACATGAGTAACATAGTTTTATTTAGTATTTAGTTTTATTTAGTTTTTACAAATTATATCTCAGTTTTCTAGTCCTTTAATCTATATTTTTTTCCGTTGTTGGACAATCAAGAGAAGAACACAACAACCTAAAGCACCTTCCGAATTTCATTTTTTATTAATTTTCTGCAAGAATTTTGCCAAAACTGATATGATTATTAAGCCTTATCCATATAAGACAACCTGACATGCCTTACCCATATCATCAAACCTTACCTTTATTTCACATTTTTTTCCAAAGGTACGGTACGGTTCTGCTGTCATTTTCCTTCTTTTAAAGGTACAAATCAAAGGAAAGATTGAGTTCTTGTACGTCACTCACCACCTACATACCATACCTTACGTTCCTTAATGTTCCAATCACAAACAGAACGATGACCTGCTGATTGGGAGATGTAAGATTAAGGAAAATGAAAATTAAGTTCCTTCTCTCAGTGTTCATGTTCCTCAGTGCTTTTTGGTAGCCATCTTCCTTTGTTTGATTCCAGGAACATTTCTTTTTCGAAATCTAGTTATGATAACGTACGTTTGAATAAAGGAAATTGCAAAAAATAAAGAAACAATTGACATAGCAATTATTGATAACGTTGGAATTTTTTTTATTATATGTTACATGAGCTAATGTGGTAGAGGCGACAGCACCGTCAATCTTCACACGCAGGACCGGGTTTCAAATCCCATCGAGACCGGTAATCCGTGGTGACGACTTGACTGTTCCATTAAGAGGTATCAGCAATACCAGTAGGCTATCCGATGGCCGGCATGAGCTATAGTAGGTCGTTAACTTTACTAATCCGTATCTGCTGTCGTATGGTAAACCTTATTTATTTATTATTGAATATGACGGTCCAGTGCCGTATTGTCAACACCACTTGTGTTGAATGTATGGTAAACCTAATACAATTTAAAAAGAGTAAGGGATCTCACACATTTTCCTTTTTTTTTTAACTCAATAGAAGGACAATCCCTTTGAGACTTACATTGTCCGTTATATATTAATTAAAAATGCATCTAAGAGTCAACAAAGTAGTTTACTATTATTTATTTTATTTTAAAACATTGCACTAACAGCTATAAAAGCGATGCAAAGAATTTAAGCTATCTGTTAAGTGGCTGTTCTCCTACAAATATCGCGATTGCATTTTCCCACGGCGCTCTAAGTACACGTAATATTGACGACTTGACTTAGGAGTCAAGTCCCAAACGACTTGACTTACGAATGGTACATACGAAACAGACACACATTTATGACCTGCATGTACCGATCCCACAGGCACCTGATGTCCTGATTGTCTCGCGGTACCTCCAAATCTAGCACGCACTGTGTCATACACTGCATGAACATCTGCACATGATCCCGGGTCCAACCGTTTTGCTTCCACGGTTCAATCAACCGTTCCGTCATCTCCACAAACAGCATCCTTAGCTCTCTCGTTCGATGCAAATTGCACGCTATCATGATGATGGCCCGATAATAGGAGCGAAAATTGTTCTCCACCTCCTGGTACGCACGTTCCAGCAAGGTGGGTTTCAGCCGCATCGATACTAAACTGTGAAATGTACAATAACAAAATTCAGCTTACGGATGCTTTAATGTTCGGTTAGCAAACTTACTGCTTAATTTCCTTCTCTTTATCCAACAGATACCGTATCTCGCGAAGGTCCAACAGAAACTCTTTATCCATTTCGGTGTCCAAATAATCGGCACCCGAATGCTGATACGTATACGTCCAGAAGGTCATCAAGGCCTGAAACCACACCGAATGTTAGACACAAAATTCCCGCTTTTCATTTACCAATCCGACGATACCTGTGCACATTCGTAGAAATCCTTAAAGTTCAAATATTGCAGCTTCCGTTTGGTCGTTTCGAAGCGTAAACAAGCAATAAACACAACGGCCGCATACTTTTGTGCCAGCTCCTCCGGCAGTACAAACTGTTGACGAATATTGTTCGCCAAATTTCCTTGCGTTTCCTCGACGGCTTTAAATATTCGCTTCACATTGTCAAACTGTCGCCGGCAGGATTTTAACCGTACGCCCGTTTTGTCGGCCACCTCATCCAGATCTTTACGGTTGCGTGCATTGAGCTTCTTGCCGAATAGCTCCCGTGCGACCGTATCGTCAAGCGAGTAGTAATGCTCAATTAGCAGCGAACGGTCCTGTGGACATATCTGAAACGTTGGCTGCTCCGACAGCTTCGGTGGCGAGTGGAGAAACTTTTCCAGCATGGCGTACGTACGATAGTGGTCCTGCACGTCCGATGCGATTAGTTCCGGTGGAACGTCAGCAAAGATGCCACCTTTCTGTTTCAGCAATTGGACCGCTTCCACGACTGAAAAAGGAATGTAAGCCAATTTTATTGAACGTGCGTGGTCCCAAGAGCGATTGTGCACTTCCGCACAATCACAGCACTGTTTACTCACACGTGTAACCTTCTACCCATAGTTGATAGATTTCCGGATCTATTATCGTGTAATTACTAATAAATACATCCACATTAACATCGGCAAACATAGTTTTTCGGTGTTTTTTTTACAATTTACACAACTGGCACTGATGCAGCTTGCAAAAGATTTACTTTGTTTTGATTATGTTATGCTGACAGCCATGTAAACATCCGCGCACCACTGTGTGCGTGTGCTCATGCATGGGAAGGGGTCCCAAATAACAATTTTCCCATTACATCTAGCTAACAGAATATAACATTATTTTTCCAATAAAACTAGGTAAAAAGACAGCTTCGTATTTCATGAATTGAAAATTAATGTTGTAATAAGGGAAAATTATACATAAAACAGAGTTTTGTAAACTTGTTCAAAGCGAAAGGCAATGTTTTCGATTATAAATATCTCCTTACAGTACACAGCGCCATCTAGCGACGGGTACTATAAGCAAACTCGATGTAATGAACAATATTTAAACTTTTTGTAAGCAATTTTAATAATAATGTTTACTATTTTTTTAAAAAATAGTAAACATTATTATCAAACAATTATGCAAAAACTTGTATCTTTGCCTCCAGTACACTCAAACATGCGCAACACAGTTTAATTTTTATTTGTATAGATTACAGATTACATGGCTCGGTGATCTGTGATCTACGGTTCGAATCAGAACGTTCAATTGCTCAGTAACATCGATCCAGTGCGCACGTACTTCTTCGGTTGTGATCAGACCAGTGCTCTTATTGTGGAAATTGCTTTGTAGTTTTCTCTGTGCAAGTAGGAGTGAAAAATTCAATTCAATTTCAAATCGTACGAGTGCCATTAGCAATATTTTCAGTGTAGAACGCAGAATAACATCCTTTGTGCAGTAAAAAGTGGCCATTTATAAAAGATTCTAGATCAATCCGCGTCCGCCATCAATCAGTGTACAATGTGCAGTTCATAGAAACAGTTTGATTTGCGAATTCTGACCCATTAAACGGAAGTGTCCAGCGTGAATGAAAATTACCATGCAAAAAGACATCTTTATTCTAGCGATCATCCTGAGCTGCTGTGCAATTGCCGCTGGCAAAACACAGCACCAGCTTGATAACGATGAACTGTGGGATCGCTTGCTGAAACGAAAACTACACGAAACCAAAACAAACGTCCACAGCGAAGGCACCGCCGCATCCGCTGATGGAATCATCGAACCGATGGCACTCCGCGGCGATCAGCAACCACCGGACGACGGCGACGACGACGTCGATGGAGCTGATGGTGTCGATTTGATCAGTAGTATCAGCTACAACCACGCTGACAGTGAGTCCATTGATGCTGCCAGTGCGGAACTGCCTGATAAGCAGGATCAATTGCTCACGCCCGCTGGACGTACACCGACAAAGGTCGACTTCCCATCGGCCGACACTCCCCATACCGTTGATAGTGGTGGTTTGGTGGAAGTGGCCGATGACGTCGAAGCTCCCGCAGCAATCGATCCGGACCTCGTCAATGTCGATGACGTACTCGAAGGAAGCGGTGAGAATTTGCTCCCACAGGCTGATGACCCATTGCTATTTGATAAGGAAATTGTGAACATACTGCGAAAGCGTCCCGAGTCACGTGAGATTTTGGAACTGTTTGGACTGGGGGGTATAAAGACCCCAAAGAACGACACGGATCCGAACGATCCAGAAGTGATCAAGGAGCGGCTTAGGAATAGTATTACGCTTCCACTGGACAAAAGGCAATACTATCAAGCCCTACCAACGATTGCTGAGAATGAAGAGCAGAGGATCCATGCTGAGCCGGCATCACTTCTAGCTGATGGACGTTCTTTACCCCAGCTATCGAATGTCCTGCTGCCGGATCTAAATCAAACGCTCGTCAAACATCGCGAATCTTTACTACCTCCGAAGGATGGACAACGAAGTTTGGTGATCGTGTTCGATGCTACTGGTTCTATGCTGGATGATCTACAGCAGCTTCGGGATGCTGCTAGACTCATAATAGCTGAAATCACGCAGCGCGACAGCAATCCTATCTTCAACTACATCTTCGTACCGTTCCGTGATCCACACGTTGGCCCTCGACTGGTAACACGCAACAAGGACGAACTGCTGGACGCACTCGATAAGCTACAGATCATCGGTGGAGGCGATTGTCCCGAGGCAGCACTGGAAGCGATCTCCAGTGCAATCGAAGTGGCCATGCCGAATTCGTTCGTGTACGTGTTCACCGATGCCACGGCGAAAGATTTCCGACTCGATCAGCGCGTGCTGCAGCTTGTACAAAAGAAGCAAACTCCAATCACGTTCCTGCTAACAGGGTTCTGCGACGGCAAAGCTAGTCCAGGCTACCAGGTAATGAACAACATCGCGGCCGCCAGTAACGGGCAAGTGTTTGATCTGCGCAAGGATCAGATCGAGGAAGTGCTGCTAGCCATACGCAGCACAATGGACATCGATCACGTGCCACTAAAAGCGATCGATTCCTCCCTCCCGAAGCAGCACGATATCGATCTCAACGTGGACAGTACGCTGCGAGAGTTTAGTGTGAGTGTTGCCGGTGTAAAGCCAACGATCGAGATATTCGATCCACAGCACGAACCGTACAACGGAACGCGGGACGTGCTTAATCTGGAAAACATACGCGTGGTAAATGTTGCCGATCCGAGTCCCGGCAGGTGGAACATTAAAGCGGCGTCCAATTCTTCCCACTCCGTGCTGCTTTCCGGGTTGAGTGAAGTTCTTTTTAAGTTTGGTTTTTCTCTGCTCGAACCACAAGATACAGTGAGCCTCTCGCACCAGCCAGTCCTTAAGAAGGCGAACTATCTAGCTATCGAACCGACGGATCCGCAACTGATCAAGACTCTCGATTCCGTCACGATCGTGTCGCACAATGTCGGTACACCGGGTGGTGCAAAGTTTAATTTTACACTGCCACTGAAGCTAGTGCCTGGCACCACTGCACTCTACCGTACCGATGCATTTGATGTACCGCGCCAACAGTTCAAGCTGACCATCAATGGCAAGAATGCGAACGAGGAAACGCTACAAAGGTTGCTTTCGACAGCCATGCAAGCGATCGAACAAACACCCCCCGAAGTCACCGTTGGCTATACCCAGGCGCTCGAGCTGATCGAAGGCGATACGTTTATGCTGGATTGCCGTATTGAGTCCCCGTTTCCGGTGCTAGGAGCATGGACGCAAGGAAATAAGCAGTTGATAGAGCGAATATTTGAGTAAGCGAATAGAAATCTTAACAGACGTCCTCCTAGAACCTTATTTTATTACTCAATTTGTTCTTTCCAGACAATCGAATGTATTATCCCTACGGCTGGTCAACGTGTCCACAGCAGATGCTGGTAACTATTCTTGCTTTGCCAAAAACAGTATCGGTGAGGACAGAAAGACGATCTTCGTACGAGGTAAGCATAGACAGACAATTAATAGAAGCTTTCCTCGAAATAACAATAATTCTCTATTTTTCCACTTCTTCAAGTTGCTCCATTGCAAACGCCCAAATTGCGCCTACTGCCCAAGCACACAATTGCCATGGAACGGGAACCGTTTATTGCGCTTCGCTGTATTCTCGAGCAAACCCCGGACAGTGCGGCCAAAATTCATTGGACACATAACTCCAAACCCCTGCCGATAGCTAGCGGGAAATCGTACCTAGAGCTAATCGATATCGATAAAAGCCACTCTGGCAATTACACCTGTTACGCGGACATCGGTGGACAGCGCGTATCCAGCGAGCAGAGTACGGTAGCGGTTGAATATGCTCCGAAAATTTCCATTCCCAGTGTGACTCTGGTTCAAGAGTACGGTACGGAAGTTGCGCTTGAGTGTGCTATCGATGCAATGCCTTTCCCAGACTATCAGTGGTACTATCAAACGCTAGATCAAACCGATGCACCACAGGTGTACGAAAGCACCGACAGCTCGATAACCTTTACAATGACTCCGGATCGATCTGGATTGTACGTGTGCGAGGGTAAAAATACGTACGGATTTGGCAAACAAACGTTTGTCGTGGAAGGCGCTGCGAACGGTAAGAATAGTTTTAAATCAAAACAATCGCGACTATTTTAATGCTTAATCTACTTGTTCCAGTGGCTCCCATCATCCAGAAACCAGCAGAAACGACCATCTACGTAGCTCCTGGTGCCTCCATTACGCTCGACTGTGTGTGCGAGCTGTGTCAACCGCTCAACGAGTACATCTGGACCAGCCAGCAGGGTTCGTTCGAAAGCAGTCCAGAGAAAACGATCGACAACATTCGCGTAGTGCTCGATAACGATCAATCGCGCAATGCCGTACGATATCGGCTCACGATCGACAACTTCCATGAGCAGAACGTGGCCAGCTACACCTGTATCTTTTCCAATCAGCACGGTGCCGATGCTATGATCCTTCAGCTACGAATGATGGTCCCACCGGAGGTGGATACGATGATGATCGATGGTGAAACGGTAACATCCGGAACTAAGCTGTACAGAGCGGCGGGGCAAGTTAATGGACTGAGTTGTGAGGTAGTGGGACTACCAGAACCCACTGTACAGTGGCATTTGAATGGCAAATTACTCACTGCCGATAACAGTGAGCTTTTGCAGTTCGAAAATGATAACAAAACTATTCTCTTTAAAGAGCCCTTCGGAGAGACTGTTCAGGGTAGCTACGAATGTAGCGCTACCAATCCTCTTGGACGTGTGTCATCTATGGTGGAGCTTATGCTAGGCGAAACCCCAACAACTTCTGTAACTGGCAAAAGATTTAAGGAAAAAGTTGGAGAGTCAATTACACTCGAATGTACGATCACAGGAAGCCCTCAACCGGCAATCCGCTGGGAACCGGAACACTCCTTTAAGGATCCCACTCTGAGCCAGCAAACGGTACAAGTGTCTTATGAAAATGCAGGACTCTATCAATGTACGGGCACGAACGAGTTTGGTACAGAGAAGCAAAGCTTTACCATGGAAGCGTATGGTCCTCCGGAGGTAACGGGTCCACTAGATCTTTCGGTGCAGTACGGTGCCAATCAGGACGTGTTATTAGAATGTACCGGATGGGGACTCCCGGAAGTAGGTTATCTCATTGTAATCATGCTAAAGATACACAGCTCTAAAGCTTAATTTTATTCAACTTCAGCCAACAATTCAGTGGAAATTTAACGACGCACCACTCGAATCAACTCCAAATATCCAGATTTCGAATGAAGGACTTCGTGTGCTCAACATATCATATGCGCAAGCGGGTATCTACAGCTGCGTGCTCGAGAACGAACATGGATCGTTGCAAAAAGTTCACTACGTTACCGTGCGTGGTAAGTGCAGTTGTCCTTATCTTGTCGGCATAGAGCTAAAGTACGATGGTCGCGGTGCGGATAGTAGAAACTTTTCCAACGGTGTACCAACGAACCGGCCTATCTCACCACTGGACTTGATCGGACGTTCAGGCCATCCATCGGGTGGTCTCCAGAATGGTTTCTGCTGACAGCAACAGCGCTGGTTATACTGTTTCATGCTTTCCTCGAATCGTTCTCTTGCTACTCGCTCCGCCTTGATCCTTTCGCGGTACCACATATCCTGCTGGTAGAAGGTCGGAAGTTTCATGGCCGCGTTTTTTTATTATTCGATTTTTTCAATCGTCACGCTCACAAGCTGCGGGATCAGATCACACAATGGTTTTAAAGTGCAGCGACTGCTCTGATTTCTTTAGTATCAGTAGAACAATGATATCTTCGATTAGTAACAACGATCCTTTCGTTTTTTACTCTTCAGATGCACCAAAAATAACTTCCTCACTAGAGCCACATCTGACGCTGCTACCAAATGATACGGCTCGCTTCGAATGTTCCGGTACCGGAAGTCCACCACCCAAAGCCTCTTGGCTATTCAACGGAACGACACTCGTCAGCGAACAATCACTTTACCTCTCGTACAGTAACGCATCCACTGGCACCTATACCTGCCAGCTCGAAAGCTCCGAAGGAACCGATCGACAGCATATGTTCGTCAATGTAGTACAACCACCGCACCGAGTTGGTGGGACGAATTTTACCAACAGTCTTACATCGCTAAAAGTACGTGCCGACGATAAGCTAGTGCTAGAGTGTCCGTTCGAAAACTTTAACAGCCTTCTGTGGCAGCTAAACGAACGCAATCTGGAAGAATACTTCGATCTTACGGATGTAAAGCTGAAGGAAAACATGCTCATCATTGATCGTATACGCTCGCGACATCAAGGCACGTACACGTGCGTGGTGAAGAATCGTGCCGGATCCGATCGACAATCGTTTGTGGTTGGTGTGTTAACGCCACCAACCATCCACCGGACACATCCGGAAGAGTTGAGCGACGAGTATGGTACTGTGGTGGATAATGAGTGGGACAGTTACTGGAGGCCGGACAGACCAGTCGATAGTGCGGTGGAAGTAAATCTGCTCTCCGGTGAAACGTTACAACTACTGTGCCAAGCAAGTGGATCACCAGAGCCGAGCGTGTACTGGAACCGTGGTGCCGATATGGCAAGGATCGTATCGCAAACGCCCAATCTTACCATTCCGAATGTTGGCATTCATCATAGTGATCTGTACACGTGTGTGGCGGAGAATGAGCTTGGCAAATCGACACAGGTCTATCGGTTGGATGTTATGACAGCGCCACAGTTTTATGACGAACCGGTACAATCGATCGAAGTGTTCATCGGTGATGATCTTCAGCTGGACTGTGAGATGCAGTCCAATCCTCCCGCTTCCTATCAGTGGCTAAAGGAAGAGTAAGTACTTACGCAACACATATGGTAAAACTGTAATTTAATGCCTCAGTGTCGGGACTTCTATCACTACCTTCGCTATTTTAAAGCTGAATTGTCATCTAAATACTCTCTTCGCACGCCATGACCGCGGTTCAAATCCCCCATCTGGATCAATCCTGCATAGCAAGGACTTTATTATGTATCTTCCTGGTATCAAGTCTTAGTAAGCCATTAGATGGCGCCCGGCTTGATCTTAAAAGGTCGTTAAGTGAAGAATAGAGAGAGAGCCACTATTCCTAACTCTTTTCCTCTCTACGACTGGGTTCCTATAACTCTAATTGATTCGATGATTTTCCATCTGCATCTGCCACAGCTTTGAACGATCTTTTGCTAACGTTACTTAGCTTAGGTGTCTTCAATGATCACCATTCATCCCTTCCATAATATTCAACTCGCGCCTCAAACCGAAATTTTACCCTGGACCCTGGAACAAACTTTGCAATTGAAGCTATCAAAACTTTACCTATTCCTTATAGTACTGCCATCGAAGAATTCAATACGATCCTAGAATTTATCAACATTCAACCTCAGGACACGGGAATGTACCACTGCGAGGCGGAGAATATTTTCGGGCAAACCAAAAAATCCTTCAAAGTGTTGGTGTACCGTAAGTACTCCTGTAATACACCCTTATAAACTGTAAGCTTAGCTTTTCTTTATTCTTTGAAATTTTCCTCTGCTTCCATGTAAAGAACCGGCGGAAATAACGATCTTCTCCTCAAATCAAACGCTCCTCGCGGGCAACACCATTGAGCTAGACTGTGAGGCAGTCGGCAATCCCATCCCGGTCGTCAGCATCATCCACCGGGGCGAGGTGTTGGCCTCCACGGCCGATCTCGATGCATCGGCCATGGAAATCGATCAACAGTATCGGGTAAAGAACAATTTCTACAAAAGTTTCCAGCTGTACAGCTTTTTTGCCGTTCGTACTTCACCGTTCGAAATTCGTTTCGCCCTACGCCAACCGAGCGCCACCCTGCTGGACAAGGGCAAATATTTGTGCATGGCACAGAATGCAATCGGGTTCGATGAGCGGCTCGCACGGCTAGACATTATGGTGGCACCGTACGTGCAGAAGGATAAGCTTAAAACGGTTGACCAAACTGTGCGTCTGCTGGAAGGATTGCCTTTGTTCCTGTTTTGTCCGATCGAAGGCACACCGAAACCAACGATCGGATGGTACCGGAATGGTAATCGGCTGAAGAGTACGGTCAGCACTTTATTCTTACCATCGGTACAGATGCGCGATGCTGGGACGTATGTTTGCTTCGGTGAAAATCCAGTCGGCAAGACGGAACTGCAGTTCGAGGTGGACGTACTGGTTCCGCCATCGATCATCAGCAGTGTACTGTACGGTGAAAGCTACCTGTCTGCCGATCAACCGGATCAGGAAGAAATTTCACTCCTGGCGGGCGATAATGTTACGCTGGACTGTTCGAGCCTTGGCCACCCCGTGCCGGAGGTGTACTGGATGAAGGTGGACTATTTGGACGAGCGGCAAAATGTGTTGCTCCCCACACGGGACCCATTCCTCGAGCTGTACGACATCAGCAATACCGCCACGTACTCGTGCTTTGTTAACAATACGGCCGGATCGGCACAGAAACTGTTTCATCTAGTTGTGCAAGCGTCTCCGAGATGGAAATCCGGTCCGGAGTATGAGTATGAACAGCGGGTTTCGTTACATCATAGTCTGGATTTGAACTGTGAAACGAACGGTTCACCGGAAGCATCCGTTTCGTGGATAAAAGATGGCATTCAGCTGGGTAAAAACGACGATGGCTTTTTCTTCGGTGTGAATGGACAAACGTTACGATTGCTGGCGGCCAAGCTGACGGATGCAGGTACCTATCAGTGTGAGGCAAGCAACGCACTCGGTCAGATCAGCCGAGAGTTTCACGTGACGATCGATGGTAAGTATTCCTGGAGGGAGGTACCGTTTTCACTTCAAATTTCATGTACTCATCACTTCTTGGATTTCCACTAGTTCCAGTAAGTTGGTCCCCGTGGGGTGCTTGGTCTGCGTGTAGCGCTACTTGCGGATCCGGTACCCAGTTCCGATCGCGCATCTGTCTGTTGGTCAATGGATCGCCTGCCCACGGCGAACGGTTCAACTGTGTCGGTGAAAATGTCGAGATTAAACCCTGCGAATTGCTACCCTGTCCTGTGAACGGTGGATGGGGCAAATGGAGTAACTGGAGCAACTGTACGCTTGCCTGCGTCTCCGAGTACAGCGGTGTCCGTTCGGTACGCCACCGAAGTCGAGCTTGCGATTCACCGACCCCTGCACTTGGCGGTAAAATGTGTATCGGCGAAGAGTACGAAGAGGAACCATGCACCGTCAAGTACTGTCCAATCGATGGCGGATGGACGCGTTGGTCCAACTGGACCGCTTGCAGTGGGTCCTGTGGAATAGGGCACAGTTTACGTTTGAGAAGCTGCTCCAATCCCACACCACGCCACGGTGGTCGTCCGTGTGATGGTTCAGAGCATGAGGTGAAAACTTGCAAATTACATGAATGCCGCCTGGACGGTGGTTGGTCCGAATGGACCGAATGGTCACCGTGCAGTAAACCGTGTGGCGAGGGCGTTACAACCCGCAAACGCTACTGTAACAATCCTGTCCCGAAAGCGGGCGGTAATAGATGTATGGGAGCAAACTTTGAGCAGGCTCGATGTTTCACGAAAAAGTGTCGCAATGATGCACTGGTGCGAACGGGCAATACGAAGAAACTGTTAACGCCCTATGTGTCG
Source organism: Anopheles maculipalpis (assembly GCF_943734695.1). Taxonomy (NCBI): domain Eukaryota; kingdom Metazoa; phylum Arthropoda; class Insecta; order Diptera; family Culicidae; genus Anopheles; species Anopheles maculipalpis. The sequence goes on along the minus strand of NC_064871.1, from coordinate 42,504,969 downwards.
TACGAATCAAACAACCCAGCCGGTTACACACGATCGAACGAAGTCGATAGTGCGGAGTACGAGGATCCAGACTCGGGACACCAAGATCAGGATGTTACGGTAATTCGCAACTATCAGTACGCTGAGGCACCTCCGTTGGAGTATGTCGACGTTTCCGCTCCCGATAAGATGAGTATTACGGTCAAGTTGTTGAACTCGGTGCGTCTGTCGAATGACACAGCAGGGTTTAGCCTCAACTTTGGCAATCCAACAAACGCCCTACAGGCCGCTGTAACCTGCACGGAAGGATACGTGTACAATGCGCTACACGGTGGTTGTAGCGATGTGGACGAATGTGCGGACAGTCGCGTGTGTGCCCTGGTTGGACAGTACTGCATCAATACGTTGGGTAGTTACGAGTGTGGCTGCATTGCCGGCTACCGCCCACTGACTTCCCAAACCGAACGGTACGATGGTACGATCGTACAGGACATGCAGTGTGTCGATATAAACGAGTGTCGCGAAAAAATGCACGAATGTTCGCACTATTGTTCAAATGTCCCGGGCAGCTATGAATGCTACTGTCCCGATCGGTACCTTCTCGCCAAGGATGGTAAAACGTGCACGATCAAGCGAAAACGCAACGAACCGGTACGCATAATGCCCCGATGCCGGGAAGGCTATCGGTGGGAGGATGGCCAGTGTCAGGACATTGACGAGTGTGCCCTACAAGCGGACGAATGTGGTGAAGCATTTGCCTGTGTAAACACACGTGGTGGATACCTGTGCGTACCGACCGACTGTCCGCCAGAGTATGAGCTGGACGAGGAGGGTGAGCTGTGCACGCTGAACTGTACGCACGGTCCGCCGCTTTGTGCCGAAGGGGCCACCGTTGGGCAAACGGTTTCACACACGATCATCACACTTGATCGCTTCCTTCCAAAGCAACCACTTGCTGTTGTATCGATTCCTGCCGTGCAGCATTTGGCCGGGATGGAGTACGATACCCGGTTCGCTTTCCGTGGTCGACGGTATGGACACATTTTTGCGCTGGAAACGATGCGCAAAACAACCGGTGCGGTACGTGTGTACGCAAACTCTAATCTCCAACGTGGCAAGCTGTACAAGCTAAACTTGGTGGCCAAATCTTCACGCAGGCGGCGTCTGGAGTTTGTACATCTTTTTGTAATTCACGTGTACTGGATCGAATAAGAAGCATCAATGAATCATCGAAATAACTCGAACATGGATTAGGCATTAATTTAAACATTTTATCATTTAATTAATTTTTCGTTTACATACGGGCATGGTCGAAATAGCATTTTTTTATTAGATGCACATGAATAATCATCATAGAATACAATTAGGGGATTCTCGTCGTACCATCAATAAGCATTTTGCAAAAATATTATCACCCGGTCCCTAGCAGTCTTATAACAATAAGCTGGCACATTACTCCTTAGCCATGGTGTTGCTACCGGGAACAAACCGGATGTAAGCATCCCCAATTGGAAGGCCGATCACGCGGAGGGATGGCGCAAGAAGGACTAGTTCCTACCAGTGAGGAACGAAGATTCCCTCCGACGAAATTGGGAGGCACTACTGGAGTCCGTAGAGGGACCGATATCCGTAGGAAAGACAAGGGAAAAACTTTTTCCTAATCTCAAAGCTGGCTGGGCGTCACCAGTTTCGCTAACGTCGGAGAGTTAACCATGTTTTTTTCGGACAAGCCAGGAGAAGTATTTCATTGCGGACCGAGTAAGCCGGCAACGATTTCTTCCAATGCTTCCGACGGAGCAGAGAATCACTACTGGTTTGCGACAACCGTAGGGAAGGCAAAGGTGAAATTTCTCCCGAATCTGAAAGAGATCCCCCCAAAGCCTTACACATGGTTAGTTTACGGCTCTTTCTAAGCTTAAGCAATCATCAAACGTAAGCAAACGAGATGTCATTCTGCGATACAGGTCTGATAATTGGTCCTCTAGGATGGACGATATGCCGCAACTCATTCACAGAGATAAGGACAATCTCAGCAAGCCCAAATCTGATTCTGATTAAAAATTTTACAACGAAAAGCCACCAGATTGGAAGTAAAACTCGAAGGAGTACTAATGAATCGTCAGGAAGTGACAGCGTTTGTGCATCGGATCATCACTTGAAGAATATTTAGGCTACAAGCCACGAGCAAATTTGAAGGACACGGGCCACATTTTACAACCCCACCTCATGAGTACTTGAAAATTAGATTTTGAATTCTCTCGTGGCCCGAGGCCTTTTAACATGAGTCTATTTTTCAATGCACACATTAGTAGCTAAGAGTCGAACGGAACTAGCAGAATCATGCCTAACACAATTAGAGTAACAGCAAGAATAATCAACAACTCAAACAATTACCTTTTGTTTAGCATATGAAATTTATTTTAAGAAGATACTTCCTTTTAAAACTGCAACTAAAATACAGAAAATAAAACGACCCCTACCTAACTGCCGTTTCAGACCGCAATGGGTAGTAAACTCCCTATTTCGACAGCTCTGTCTTTTGTTTTCTTCTGCTACTTAACAGCATTAGTTTCGCGATAGAAAATATAAATAAATATATTTAGTTCTATCCGACGGTTTGGGATAGTTTACAAATAGTTTACATCTTACATAGACCGTGTGGTTGGAGCCGGTTTTGTCAGTTCTATGTAAATTTACCATCAATCCACCGTTTAGTGATAATTTTCCCTGCCACGATAACACATACCTCTTTTTGTACCAACACGCGGTTTCCAGAACGGGGGAATTGGAGAGTTTTCACTTAACAAGGGATGGGAGACCAATTTCCCTTATGTTTTGTATGTGTTGTATTTATATTTACGAAACGCTGCCCTGTCTTATTGGTTGATTTCTTTGGTTGTTTTAAATAGGTTACAAAGACTCGAGAAAAACTTTTTTTAAAGAAATACAATTAAACATCTTCTGCCGTAGGTTTCCGTCTGAAGTGATTGGTGATTACACTGTTTTCATTTCTTTTAACTGTTTTTGATCCGCGTGGAAGCACTGGTACGATAGTTTCTAACCCTATATAGTTTTCTCCACAGTTCCCTCCCCCCACAGTGTCCATGGAAAGGCAGGACCGAGTATATGCTAATATATGCGCCTACTACCGTAAGGGGAGCCTGGTTTTTTGTTCACTTTAATACGCGAAATAGTTGCGTTTAAAAAAGTTTATCTTTGTTTTTATACAAAACATGCTGCTGCGTATTTACAGTACAGGAACAGGAACAGGCCGATCGATATTTTGGTTTTCGATTAATGTATATTTAACCTGGCCTATATAGACGCCACCTGACTCATTGAATGTGAAGAAAGGCAAGATTAATGAGTTCCGAGATGGTTGATTTTTGCTGTTTTTATTTGTGGCCCACAATCTAGTTGTACGTTTTTACTGGGAAGTGCAAATGATAGGGAGCGATGAGCGCACTTACTGAATAGCACAAGGAATATACATTCCTCGACAAATGATATAGAAACACACAATACATAAGCGGTACCGCGTGCGATTGATATGAAAAACGAAATTTAACTGGCGGTTTAATTTTTTGTTTCTCTATATAAATTGCACGCGCTTCCATAATTATTGTTAGTGATTCTGTATCTATTTTTGCTGATTCAATAATGTATTGAGGGTTTCTGTATCAATGGTTGAGGGTTTCATATTTGCTTGCACTATTCTCTGAAGCTATCTCTTTGCACACTATCATTTGAATTCCCTTGTACTAGAAAAGCGTATCAGAGTTACGAGTATGGGACTACATTAATGTATCTAATTGGTATATAAGCTACTTTCTCTTCTTCAACTATTCAAGCACCAGCCAACAGTATTTGGTAGTGTTCACGGACCTGTTTTTTTTTTAGCAAAGTGGCGATATAAAAAATCGTCACGCCTTTTCCTCTTGAACTAGAATGAATTGGGACTTGATATCTGCCTGATTTTTCCGTCGTTTGTCTCCATTACTTGATATATTATAAGCGTAATGAACTTTTTCTCTCTCTTCCTCATCTCCATGCACTCTTAATATCGCTACCAATTTGTCTATCCACCAAAAAACTAAAACGGATTTATCTAAAACCAAAAACACAGGAAAGAAGAAAACCCTTACATCACAGTACGTGACGTAACCATTAAAAAAAGAGAGCACAAAAGCTCGATTTTAATAACTAGTAGTTTCCGATCTTTGATTTGCTTTGCACGGGTAATAAGCGTATGGAAAGCCGGGACCGGATTAGATTTTTCTCCCGATACAGGCTTGTTACACCACACCACCTTGGGAGGTGGTGTGGTGGTGAACTTTAATTCCACATAATAAAGCCATATTTAAATCTTCTCAGCCTGCAAACGGGGTACAATCAAGTAAAGAAAGTCATATTTGAAGAAGATATATAAATCGTTTCAGCCCATTTCATTAAAGCTATGGTACAAAGGTAAGCAAGAACCATTCTCCATTCAACTGTCCGACAGCCCTACAAGTATGTAAAGATTATTATCATAGTTACGCACGGTATAACAGGAATAAAACCAAAACCTAAATTTACAGATCCAGCTGGGGGTCAACTGGGTAAACTAAACAGGACAATCGTATTCCATCGGTAAAAGTCTCTACTTTAGATCAATCTCCTCACTGCTATCTTCCACACTATCATTATTACTTTCCGATTGAGGTTTCTTCTGCTTTACCTCTACCTCCGAGCTTGTTGCCGCTGGTTCCGACGAAGAGGTTGGGTTTTCCGTTGCTTCTTTTTCTCCACTACCAACTGTTGTACTTTCCGTCACATCCTCCTTGCCATTAGAATTCGTCGCCAACAGCGGTGCATGCAACTCTTCCGACCGTTCACTCTCACTGCCCGACGAATCATCATCCAAACGGCCATTGCCCGCCTTACCGGCCCCGCTCTCCGATGCTGGCGGTGTCAACGAGCTTTCTGGTTCACTTTCATGCGATCGGTTCGAATGACTGCGCCGTTTTTTGGTACGTGCTTGTCGCTTAGCGACCGCTTCCTTGCACCGCTGGACAAGCTCTTCGTACGGTTGACCGTGCAGAAAGCACACGATAATTACCGTCATATTATCACCCCCGATGCCACCCATCTGGCAGTCCGGGGCCAAGCAGCGCATCATCAAATTTTCACAAATCTGCTGCGGATAGATCCCTTGAGCAATTTCTTCCTGCACAAACTCTAGCACGGCCTGACTAGACAGCACATCCCAAATGCCGTCACAAGCGATTACTAGAAACTCCCAGCCTTCAGACACTTCACGCTCCTCCACATCCGGATACGCCGTTACCATCTGCTCGCTGGGCAATTTTTTTGCGTTGCGCTTCAGTCCGAAATCTCCCAACGCACGCGACAGGGCCAAATAGCCATTCACCCGGTTGTACTCCACGTATCCGCCCGCGCTGCTTATTCGTTCCATTTCCTTTTCGTTCGTCGGTTTGTGATCGAACGACAGCACATCCAGATGTCCATCGACACAAGCAATCGCACGAGAATCCCCAGCATTTGCACAATAGAGACGATTGTCTTTAATGAGCACTACAACCGCCGTCGAACCGGACATCTGTTCCCGCAACGCTTCATTGCTCAGCATCGCTTCGTCCAGATCGAGAAAACCTTGCTTGAGGGCGTGCTTTACATTATCGACATATTCTGGCCGGCTGGTGATGTACTTGTGCAAGTGTTTGCCTGCATATTCGGCCACCTTTGCACCTCCGTGCCCATCGTACACGGCAAAGAATGACGTCCCGGGGTCGTCCGGTAGCGAGAGTATGTGTGTATGGGAGTCTTCCATGTGCATTCGCCATCCTTGCATGCAGCTAGAGCCAACCTTGTAATAATCATTCTGACAGAAGGCTGACTGTTTGGAAGTTTCCGGTTCCGATAGTGACTGTCCCATCGTGCAGGGTATTACTCAGTTTTATTAGTGCAGGGTGGTGCTCAGCTTCCTAAAATGGACCATAAATGGAAGTATTATTATAATTAAAAATTAATACCAGAAACGCAGAAATGTCAAAAAGTTTTTTAGACTGTAAAAAAGGCGTTGGCCGTCATTTTGATTCTTTTTTCCTCCGTACACCAATAGGACCGGTAGGAGAAAATCAACCGATAAGTATAACAACGAGAGGGAGAGATAAAGGTAATCTTTTCACAAAGAAAAAGAAAGGCCAACTAAAAGATAAAGAAGCTCCACCATTCAAAGTCAGCGGGCACTTGTTTCAAGCGGCTCTTATTAGCTTAATTAGCTATATAACATTGTGGAACTCTGAATATAGGTGGCACCAAAATGTATAAACATACCGCGCACACCACGGAACCCAAACAACATCACTGTTTACGTTGACGGCTATCATCGGCTAGCTGGCCCCAACTAATAATGTAGCTCGTCGTCTATCTCCCCACATCGTTACGTACTAAGCAACAATATGCAACGCATGCTTCGATCGGCAAATGCATCGCAAACTGTGATCGTTTCGCTCGTAACTAAAAATACTCACCAAAACTTACTTCTCAATCCAAGGTGGCCGATGATGATGTTGGTACACCGAACAGTATGCGTGTTGAGGAGTATGCAATTTCCACCGACAAACACTACACACACTGATTGCTGCTTGTCGTGGTCAATTAACAATGCGTTTCGGTTTCCGTATTCAATGCTCAAATGCTCTTCGCCTTCGGTTTGTTAGCGTTTTCCGTTGTCTCAGAACTTTTAACACGTGACGTCCACGTCCGATTATGCTCTTATGTACAGGATCCGGGGGGCGCAATTGATAAAGCCGATGAGGAGAAGATTGTTTGTGATGTCACACTGCTCGTTTTCACGTTCGCGATGGTACTCCGCTCTGATGATTCGCTTCCCTTGTATTGTGACTGCATTTAGAAAAGGGGAGAAAATAGGTGAACATGCAAAACACATTGCGGTACTATTGCTAATAGATGATAATAAGTCGTTTGACTTCCGCAAAATCCGGTACTATGCTTTGGATTTGATGGAGCCCGCTTTAAAACAGTCCCACTCTTTACTTCTCGCACACAGTATTGCTTTCTTCTTGGAATTGCAAAAAAAAAACGTTGCCCTTTCCCGTTTGGTGCGATTATTGCACCCCTGCTCCTACTCTTCTCATTACAGACGGGCGGAATCATACCCTTGTTTAATACCGATAATTCAATCCACCTCGCACTGAAATCAACGATTGCCAACGCTCGACGAAGAACTGATAACGCGCACTGACCGCAGCAGCAGCATCGAAATTGGTTCGAAGCTATTTTGGTGCCCTGGGAACGATTGTGGATCTATCGGTCAGTCAGCCTGCTGCTCAAGCTTCTAAAGTACACCCAATACAAGCATCTAGTAGTTCATAAGCAACCCAACGCACAGTTAACTCAATGCAGAATGACCGAGAGGCGATAAATTACTGCATGGAAATAAAACAGCAACATTCAGATGATAAAAGCGCACTATTCCACGGTACACTACCACCAGCACCACTGCCTTATCAGACACCAAAATTGCGGTGAATCAACAGGAAACCTGCAAAGTTTGGCTTTTCAATCAACCCGGGAAAGTACCAGCACGTACGCAGATCGGTGATTATCTCTTCCGCGAAGAGTATTCTTATCGATTATCTGTATTATTTCGGCTCCAAATTTGCACGAACTTTGTTATGTATTATTCTTTCCCACACGGACGACGGTTCGGTCGGACATTACCTGTCTGTGCAGAAGGAAATGTTTTTTCACTATGTTTACCAAATTATTTGGCAGACAGATTCACGCATTCCGTACCGTTTTGACAGTTGTAATGACAGCAGAAATAAGCGAAATGAATTCAGTCAAACGCAACGGATTTTGTTTTTTATATGCATAAAAACATTATTATGGGCATAATCAAATAAGCAAATACTATTATCAATTTTTCTCACTCGCTCAAAGTTCTAAAATAGTCAAATACTGACTATAATGAATGAATAATGAAAAATAATGTAAATATAAATCAAACATTTCGCACATTCCCGTATGGTCCGGGAGCGGATAGGATTCACTCACTTTGTTCGGATCAATGGCGTTTCGCCGGACTGTCATCACTAACGCTTGTCAGAAAATTTTTCACGTTTGGGCCTTCCCTTGAAGTTGAAAAAACATTATTTTCCCGGAAAAATTTGATTGTAAGTAGTGCGAACCAGTTGCAAACGGTAACTGAAGTGCCGTTTTACCTCGGTACGCTAAAGTTTTCCATCACAAACCGTTATCTTTTGCAGAAAGCCGGTTCGAAAGAGCGCGTCCTAGTGACGCGGTGTCATTCGACCACAATGGCCGGTGGCTCGGGTACGAAGGTGGTGCAAATCACCAACATTGCCCCCCAAGCCACCAAAGATCAGATGCAAACGTTTCTCGGCACGGTTGGGAAGATTGACGAGATACGACTGTATCCAACGATTCGGGACGTTTCCTGTCCTGTAGTGTCACGCATCTGCTATGTGAAGTACTTCGAGAGCAGCTGCGTTGCCGTTGCCCAGCATCTTACCAATACCGTGTTCATCGACCGGGCCGTAATCGTAATCCCGGTACAGAGCGGCGTAATTCCCGATGAGTACAAGGCGCTGGAAATGGCCGCAAACGGTACGCTGGTGCCAGGTCTGCATAGCTTCAACGTACCGTCCAAGCTGCCACCGGAAGTGGTGAACAGGATTGATGGGATGATCCCGAACCAGGTGGTAAAGACGATCGATCCGAAGCTGGAAGAGAACGGTTTGCCCGAGTATCCTCCGTTGCCGGTGAATTTTGATGCGAAAAAGATTGAAGAAACGCGCCGCACGATACTGGTGCTGGACGTACGTTCGGACTGGCGGCTGGAGGAACTGATGGATCACTTCAAGCCGGCGGGCGAGATCAAGTATGCCCGATACGCCGAGAACGAGCGCACCAAGTTTGCACTGTTGGAGTTTTGCGACCAGCGTAACATCATTAACGCGCTCAAGATGCACGGTACCGAGTTCCGGGGCTACCGGTTGAACGTGCACCATTCGACGCAACCCATCGTAAAGCCGGAAGCCAAGAGCAATGAAGCGGCCCAGAAGGAAATTGAAGAAGCCATGACGATCGTAAAGGAAGCGCATCATCAGATTTCGAACATGGAACCCGTGGTGACCATTTACCCGAAGGATAAGAGCAGCAGCCGTCGCCGATCGCGATCACGGTCCCGCTCGAAAGAGCGCCGTTCACGATCCCGCTCCCGGAAGCGGTCGAAGTCGCGCAGCAAACGATCCCGATCGCGCAAACGTTCCCGAAGCCGCTCGAAGCGTTCACGGTCGCGCCGTTCGCCATCGCGCAGCAAACGATCACGCTCGAAATCGAAACGATCGCCATCGCGCAGCAAACGGTCACGGTCGCGTTCCAAGCGTTCGCGATCGCGTGACCGTCGCAAACGTTCCCGTTCGCGCCGCCGTAGCCGCACACGATCGCGCGAGCGTACGTCGCGCATCCGTCGGTCTAGGTCGCGGTCGAAGAAAAGGTCACGATCGCGCGAGCGTCGCGACCGGAGCCGCGATCGGAAGAAATCCCATCGCAACAAGGAGGAACGTCGTCGTCGATCGCGTTCCCGTTCGCAGAGTCGCAAACGATCGACATCGCGGAGCCGTGCCAGCCGTACGAAGGAAGCGGTAACGAAAGCGACCTCAAAACGTCGTAGCCGCACCCCATCGGACAAGAGGTTGAAGAAGATACTCGAGGAAGCGGTTAGCCGAGATTACGATGCGGAAGAGCGTATGGATGCTGCGGGCGGGGCCGGTGTGGAGGATGATGCTGGAAGCACGGGCAAGCAGTCCGCATCACCGCCAGCACAGGCCTCCGGTAACGGTGGTGGATCAAGCTCGTCTTCATCGTCGTCAGGCGGAACGAGCATGGCAGCTGCAGCGGCTGCCGCTACGACACCGCGCGAAAAAACCGCCAGTCCGACGACGGAGAAATCTGACAACATGGACATTTCCAACTCTCCTTAATTGACCCGTACGCTCTATATCCGGGGTTGTATTAAGATTCGCATTCTTTAAAACATCGAAAAAAATGGTCTCGGACATCGGCTACAGTCACGTTCGAGATTCTGATCGAGTATTCTATTGTCTCTGATCGCATTTCCTTTCGATTTCTGTCATTTTTATTCGTTTGCGTTTGTCCAGGATTAGTTGCTGTATTGTCATAAAAAATGGTTTCCTTTATCTTTAAGGAAATCATTCTGAAACGATTCTAATATTTTCAAATAAATCTCTCTTGAGTCTTACAAAACCTTAAGTGCTGTTTAGGATTAATTTCGAGAATGATGATGTAAATGCAATTCTTAACTAACGTATTACAGAATGTGTCTGTATAATCTTCATATTGAGTAATTCAGTTAGCAATTAAGATCTAGAGGATTTATTAAAAATCTACGCGTATTTTTGTTTGCCTTCTAATCGACAAGAATGAGTTAACAATAATTTTCTCTCAATACTCTCTCTTTGATAAAGTAAGAGAGGGAGAGAGACCCGTCTCTCTAATGCACTGTTGCCAGATTTGCTTTATTTTGATGTTCTCGCTATGCTTCGCTTTCGTGCCCACATCCACTCACAAACACACATCCAAAGCCTACTCTTTGTGTTGGATTGTTGTTGTTTTGTCTATCTACACACATTTACGGCCAGATGATTTCTACCCTCACTAGAAATCATTTTCGTGTTGTTTATAATATTATGGAAGCTATTTCCAACAGAAGTTCATTTTCTGGCAAAGGAAAACCATCCATGGAATGCATGCACAGGCTTTTTTTAACTTAGTTTGCCATCCCATACCTCAAGACAAACAGGCATGTTTAAACAAAATCTTTGGGGTGATATGCCTATTTCTTCTGTTCTCTGCGATTCCTGTTGCGTTATCAGTAAAACGCATGGAATCCATAAACCAATGAAGAATTTGATAAACAAAATTCCTTTATTTTTGTGTAACTTTTGCTACCCGTACATTCTTTATCTAGCCCAAAACCGGAATGAGAAGATTAAAATTTCTTGATGCCTTGCCTAAATAATTATTCTGAGAACGGGTTTTCTTTCGTTCATGTTCAAACGCATTATCTGCGTACGCCAACATTAACAAACACATACACACAGACCCACTCACACGTTTGCCGTGTGTTGGATAGAGCAAGAAGTTTGTGTCCCTCATCAGCTGTTTCCATGACGTGGCACTTAAAAATAGCACAATATTCTGACAACATTTGATGAAATGCTTAAGAATTGTGTAATGTATGTTGTGTGCATGGATTAAATTAGCTTAATAGTAGAACGAGATGTATAAGCAATTTTGTAAACCATTCAAGATGATGACGTCGCATTTGTAGAAAAAAAAATGTGACCGTCAACACAACTTTGAAACGCAATAACTTTCCCACCCTGCTTTTCAGCCCTTTACGAATGACCCACCCGTCTGCTGTTGCTAGCAACGCAAACACACAGGCACAAGCTTTGTTTTCGTTTCATCTCTTTCCACTGCGCCTAGACCGGAGCGAGAAGGCAGGAAAACAAAGAGCAAACAGTTCGAACTCTCTCGATTGCGTGTGTTGTGATTGTGTGCGATCTGAAGGGGGAAATTTTATGTTAAAGGTAATCTTTTTTTTCCTTTCTTTCTTTTCCTTACAAATCCGTCCAGTTTTGAGCTGATTCGTGTGGACAAGAATTTTTGATAGTGCTTTACTAAAGCATACAATTTTATGTCTGCACGATGGTCAATGTCGAGACACATCAGCAGCAGCCTTGATTTGGATGAGCACACCTACTATCTGTGTGCATTGCCATAGGGCTCAGGATATCAGGGTTGGTCCGTTCATCGATGTATGAGTACGCGTGTGTGAAGAAGTAGTGGTGATGTTTTCTTTTTTAAGTGCTATTGTACTTTAATTGCGTTCCAGTTGATCAAACTCAGAACACTGTACGCCAGAGTTAACATTGCTGTGGCATGAAACATAGGCATGACATGAGCACAAAATTTATTCAACAACGACCGTTTAAATGTACAATTTTTTTAGGTAATTCAGATTTTCAACAACAAATCTCGGCGTTTTGCCGTAAAGCTTAACGTAAGCGATGAACATATGGCCTACAGATTCTATTCAACCCCAAATTATCGCTTATCTTCAGCAAAAGAATTACATAATGTTGATTTGAAAGTGTGAAGAACCGTGTGACAAAAGATGACAAAAACCAGACCCACATACATACACATAGATGCATGCAGATCACGTCATGTTGTGAATATGAAAACAAAGAAAAACGCAACAGCATAGGGGGAAAAGAAGGGGAAGGGCAAGCAATAAAAATAAATAGCCAAAATGGCTGGCTGCGACTGTGCTGAGAGCAGCAAACAGGACCCAGCCGGCACACACGGCACTCAGTTTCGGAATGGAACCCACTGCTCAGAATTTAATCGTTATTTTTGCTTCTCGAATAGAGAAAGCTGGCCGTCTAGTCAACAGAGGTAGATTTCGTCCAACACACAACTCCCTTTCCCGCCGAGCTGCCATCCTCTTTACCAACACCATAATTTCCCAACACTGGAACACCACCTCAGCAACAAACTCCGCCTCATCAAACATATCACCGCTTCATTGGAAGATACCGATTCCAGCCATCACCAACGAGTCCTATTCCGCCTTCGAATAGGGCACACACACACCTAATCCATTCCTACACCCTCGACAAATCCTGTCCTCTATCAAAGCCTCTATCAATAAAAGAAAAGAAAAACCATCCGCTCACCTTCTTTTCTAGCTCCCGCTCTCTTCAGCCGCTTATTAAGGTTGCCCTTTGGGTACTTGGCACTCATCGCAGTTTGTCATTTCGGTACCAGCGTAGCACGGGCGAGAGAATAACAACAATCCCCCATTCGTAAAAGTGAACTCAGCCAGTGCAGTTGTGACACGTGCGACAGTGTTTTCAGTGCGTGGTGGATTCAATTTCCTTCAATCCGTAGTATGGCCTGCTGCTCCTTTCTCTAAATACAAACACTGCTGGTGCTACTCGTTCTGTCCAGTTGGGATCTTACAACGACCAGCAAATCGAAGCAACCAGTGTTTCATTACAAGATCAGCATAAAATTTTCCTTCCCTAATTCAACAGCATTTGTTGTTCTGTTGCATTCGCAAAGTGCAGCCAGTGAGCATGTGTGTGCGTGCTTTTAGTACAGCTCATCGCGCTCCCTTGTGTATGTATGCGTGCGCGTTTTTTTTTTGTCAATTATTTTTGCCCCAGTTTGCTTTGTTTGCGACGAGGGTTTGTTGACGATCCTGCTGCTCTCTCTCTCTCTCTCTTATCAGGCAAAGCTCATTTAACTGTTGTTCCTGAGATTAGTTTTCATTAAATTGCTTACTTTTTTCATCCTTAAAAAAACGCACTATTGCAATTAATTCTACAACCTTGCACACTCCTCCAAGTCCAGCAGTGTGTGTCAGTGCGTAGGTTGTGCAGGAAATGTACGAAGACGACGAGGACAGTGTGCCCATAAACTAAATGGGTTCTTTCCGGTTTCTTTGGTCGAGGAATAATGTTCTGTTGCAAAGCATGACATAAGGTTATGGCGCGCGTGCGTGAGTGTAGAGCTCCCCGTGCAAAACGGGAACATTTCCACGGGGTACACCAGAACCGTACTACATATTTTGTCCCGGGTGTGATGGTGGTGGTTCGCGTCGCGTGCAACTTCACGCAAGAAAAAGGGCCAGTTTTCGGTAGTATTCGCAAGGAGGCGTACGAACCAAGGCCTGAACAGAACTAAGAACAAAGAAAGCTCCGAAGAAGTGTGTCTTGAGCCGTTTGCTGCTCATTCGGTAGCGGAAAAAAAGGGTTTCTCTGACATAACCTAGTTGCAAACCTATCGACAGGCGTATTACGAGGACAGTGAAATATAAAACCCGTTTTTGCTTTTTTTACCTTTTTTTTCTAGCAATTTCTATTCTCAATGTGTCGCTCAAAACGGGCTCGCCTTTTTAGTTAAACGCCTCACAGTCAAGTAGTGCAAGTGGAAAATTTTAAATCAGTAACCATTGGAAAGGAAGGGAACAAAGTTTTCCTATCGCTGACGGTACCACGCGGGTCGAGCTATTTTGAACATTTGTGCAGTGTGTGTGAATTCGGGAGTTTTGAGTAAAACAGAAAACTATTTAATTAGCTCTCGAGGGTGTACGCGTTCGGGACCATGGCAGATAGTTTAGTGGAAACGCCCACCGCGGCCAGTTCGGCTCATTTGATGAATCTAAACGTCATAAACGCGATGTCGACCAGCAGTGCAAGCGATCCGGGAAGTTCCGCTTCCTCGTCGTCCGCTCCATCGTCGAGTGTGGCCACGTCGTCTGGTACGAACGGGTCGGGCAATGTGTCCGGCACTATCGATCAGACTGCTGCCAGCAACACTAATGGTAGCAGCAGCAGTGGAACATCACCGTCCGTTTTGATGTCGGTCAGCGCTACGACAAGCTCCTCCCAAACGACCGGCCGCCAGTCAAGTTTGGCTTCCGATCTGCTGCTTAATCAGATGCTAAACATTGCACAGCATCGTGCCGCAAACAATGGTGGCAACCAGCAGCAACCGTCATCATCATCCTCATCGACCCCGAACGTCCCGTCCTCGTCGTCCACCGTATCCTCCTCCGGCACACCGGTCGTTAGCTCACAGCTAACCTCTGTACCTACGGCCGGCGGAGACATGATCCCCACCATCATTACCTTTTCCGCGATCCCTTCTTCGTCCTCGTCGTCCTCTTCATCGTCGGCCTCGTCCTCGTCCGTGCAGCAGCAGCCGCTCGAGCTGCTGCACCGCGAAACACCCAAACAGGCACCGGCCAACCGCAATGTGGCCGCGTCCATCCATGGTCGGCCCGTCGACGAACGGGGCGACGACGATGGCGAACCGGAAGCGAAGCGCAAAAAAGTCGATAAACCGAGTGCAAAGGTCGAAAAGCTGGAGCTCCGTCTCGGCGGTATACTGTGTTGTGCCGTCTGTCTCGACCTGCCGAGGACTGCCATGTATCAGGTAAATACTTTTTTTTTGAGCCTAGAAAAAAGTCACAACATAAACATTTATTACATTATCTAAACCTTATCAACCAACAAAAAAACCAAAAAATACCTCAACGTGTCCTATTTCTCCTTTTTAAAATGTGCTTTCGGTTTTTTCCCTATCCTTATTTGGTATATTGTTTTCCAAAACACACCATTTCCCGTCTTATCGCTCTGGTTTCCGCCGGAAACTTATGTGCTAGTATCTACATGCGTGTATATTACCTCCTTTCTCTCTTTTCCCACTTGTCGTTTATTTACTTTGCTTTTTTTCATATCTTGTTGTTGGTTCGTGCTTGTAAACGTTAAACATTAGATGTTTTGCTTCTTTTCCAACACCTCGATATTATTACATTTGTTTTTCTTTTGATAGATAAATTTCCCTATCTTTTTTCTTGTTTTATACGCTTCTTTTATATTTTGTTACAAAAAGAAACGCACTTTTAACTTCCGTAGCCTTTTTTGTTGTTGTTGAGCTTTTTACTGTATTTTTGCAAAACCCTAACCTTTCCCCATTTTGTTTGGGGTTGCTTTTTTCTCCCCCCTTTTTTTTCTTCTAAATTCTGTTCCGATTTTTTCTATACTCTTCTTTAATTTTATATTTTGGAGTTTTTGAAAATTTCTTTTGTATTCTTGAGAGAAAAAAACGCATCTCCAAAATTCGTCGACTTTTTTCGCTGTATATTTACGTTTCTTTTCAGGTATTGGGTTTCAGGGGGTTTTGTGGTCATTACACAAAAGGGAAGCTAGATAATAACGATAAATGAATGAAGCGACTTGTCTTGCTTCGTTGCTGTGGGAAAACATGCATTTACCCGTTTATTCCAACGGGTTACATTTATATTAAAATGTCGAACAACATGTCTAACACAATATAAATGCTTGTGGTTTTACTTTCCGTTCCGGAATGATGGACGCCTGCTACAAATGTATGCGTTAATGCGGTGAGAAATGGTAGAGTGTAAGTGGCGATACTGACTACTTGGTGCACATGTCACATGTGTGCCGTACACGTGCCGCCGCTTAGTTTAAAATTAGTGGCATGCCCTGCGCCTTCAGTGCGATGGTATGATATGGAACATAGGTGTGAGTATGCATTATGCTACGTGTACGACGCTGCACACATGCACCCATGCGCACTCTAGCCCGTGACTGCTGCTTGAGAAGAAATTTTCTTTTCTTTTGAATCGCTTTTTAAATGAGGATTTTGACAGTAAACCCCCAAATTATTTCGTTTTATTGTTCGAAAAAAAAAAAAAACCTGTGATGAGAGATCGTTGGAGATGGCTTGCCGCCGACCTAGCAAAATGGCACAATTTTGTTGCGAAATCGATTGTCCTAACACCTAAGAGTTTTCCCTCTGTGTAACTTTCATCACAACAGTGAGGTCCGATTCGACCAAAAAATATCGGACCTGGTGCTGGAGAGCGAACGGGAAAAGCGGGTTATAACGGATGATCGATCATAGCTGGTGAAGTTGTGCAGATCGCGTGTATCTTTGCGACTTTCTAATTGTGTGGCAGGTGTCCAGCTAAAAGCTGTGATGAATTTCTTGTTCCACTAGCTGACCGACAATCGGCGATCTTCTCTGATTGCTGCTGCTTGCTCGGGATTGAGGAGGATTTTGTGTACATTTGAATTGGACATCGATTGAAAATCGTGCCTTTTTATAACGGATTTTTCTTTCGAAACCAAAAAAAAAGTGAAAAGAAGAAACCTTACAAATTAGAGCATAAAATCAGCAGTTGTCTAAAGTGACTTTTTCGGACGAGTGACAGACGAGTTATGTTGGACCCCATATCCACGCTCACACACAAATACACTCACTGTATAAAGGACTATTTTTAAAGCGCGTACGAGCGTGGAATCCTTTCCTTCATACCCTTCGCCGTGTTAAGATTTCTTCCCGTGAGAGAATCAAGAAAGAAAATACAATGCCAAGCACATGCGCACAAAATGTGCTTTGCTTTGCCCAGATTGTAGGAAAATGTCGTTTGCCGAATCTTCTTTTTTAAGTGTGTCCTTCGAGTTATGTTATGTCCGCGATTGACAAAATGAAGGGGAAAGAACTGCTACTACAAACAAGACTGTTGTGTCTAACAGACAGCCAGAATGTTGTTACATTGCAAGCCGTCCAAGGCCGGAGGCGAGGAATGCCTTTCAATTTTTAGTGTTTTCGACCTTAAATGTCTAAACAACATGCGTCACTTTTAGCTGTTTGGGACATTCGTAGGCGTTTGAAGGTGCTTTTGTTGGGCTGGTTTGGCTATATTTTTATTCAAAACAGTTCATTTGATTTGCATATTTTGCACATTTCTATTCCGAGGTTCCTTGCAGTGTTGTGTTGTGGCGTGATGTTCTTCCAACATCCAAAGGCGTGAAATGGCAATCATTTCCAGCGTTCCAAAATGGCGTCAAATTCACGTCCATTGAGGTTCAAAGTTCGTTCGATTATCTCACAAACTAGCGCAGAATCATCCCCCTGCAGTGCCGCGTGTATGTAGAGCTACAGCGGCGCAACAACACACAGCTGATCGTGCAACGGGAATCGAAGGAATTTCCTCGCGTTTTCGGAATCATAACACCCCTACTGCAAGCCCTAACGATTCATGCGTATTCTGTGAGTTGGGTGAGTGCGTATGCGCGCTAATGTATTGGTGGAGTCGCTTCTGTCGGTATAGGGTGCCACAGAAGGTTGCAAAACAAAAAAAAAAAAAACCAAAAACGTTCCGCTGCAGGGACGCACAAGTGCATGAGCAAAATGGATGCCAAAAGCTTCAATGTTTGAGAGCGTGTTTGTGTTGGGCTCCTCTCTAGCCCACAAAAGAGGCCACGAGTGAAAGCACAATGGTGGTCGGGCAAGTTTGAGGCCAGCAATGGTAGCAACAGCAGCCCCAGCAAACACTTAGTTGGGGCAAGTTCAGTGCGTTTTCGCACAGCTGCGCAGTAACGGCCCCCGGGGGCAGCTTTTAACATACGTAAGGGTGTGTGTGTGTAGGGCATACATACGCTGAACAGCTGATTCGAGCAACCCTGATGAACGTTTCCGTCCGGGCACAACAAACCACACACACACGTGCATGGGTATTAGCAACTCGAAGTTCTCGTGTACTTGTACTGAACTACGTTAGTGTACGCTTTGGGGTGGGTGACGCGTTCACAATGAATGGTACAAAAAGGCAACAACGCAATTTCATTATAGCTTCACTATGTTCTCTTGTTGAGGACTCGGAGAGTTCACCAAAAAGTACATTTGGAGTGGATGAAAAGCTGACTCTGTGAAATAGATTTGCTAAACCGGATGAGCTGACCTTCTTTTTTTTCACTATGCGGAGCCAGACATGGCGACGCCTGGCTGGCAGCTGGGATTGATCTAGATTCGTAAAATGGCAAAAAACTAACTGGAGTTAATAACCACGCGAAGCATCCAGATGTGTTCACTTTGTTCACCAAGTCGGTGGAGTTCCACGTGGAGTCCATTATCCAAAAATAGTAAAACACACTCTATAAGGCGAAGAAGGCCTGATGTCAGCCAAAACCGGTACTGGGCGGGTCCCGGACCGAAGCGTCCGGATCGCTTGTAAGTGTTACGGAATTTCTAATGTAAGCACCAAGACGGCGACGACGAAGTTGTCATTTCCTGCAGCCAGGAGATCGCGCGTGTGCTTAGAGGGCCTTGCACTGGAAAACTTATCGGACCTTCCAATACCGTGTTGTGTTGTGGTGTGTATTGCAGCAGAACACAAACGTACCAACAGCTTCATGGTTCGATGGAAACGGTGCTATAACACCGCGCGAGTAAAACGATTTCTTTTCTTCTCTAATCTATTATTAGAAGGAAGCATCTTTTAGCATCCCCAAAGCCTTGTTTTCTTTGTGTGGCTGCTGTAACCCTCTCACATTGTCTCTCTCTCTCTTTTTCTGTGTGTATTTGCTGCTGTGGGCAATATGGGTCTGGTTTTCATGTGCTGCATGTGGCCCATACCGATCATACAATGTTCCTCCATTTTAGCTACCAATGGCTGTGTAATTGGCTGCACAATGGGTTTCGACTGACTGCGCTTGTCCAATTGTAGTTTGGGGTTTTTTTTATATAGAGGAATGATCTTCCATTACTAGCCTTCACTGGAGGAGGAGGTGTGTTTAGGGCTGGTGATTTTTTTGTTTTATCGATCTGTAAACACAACATTACCCAACCATTAATCCCGATACGGAGTCATATGTTCTGGACACGCTCGTCCGAGCTTAACAGCCTTTTGCTATCATCTTTTCCAGTGAGGGAGTGTAAATGGGGATTGCCCTTAACAAAGTCTTCAGTTGTGGCTTTAAAAAGTTTATGCTTCAAGAATTCATGTCCTTCCTTTCCTAAAATTGTAAGAAAAAAAAAGGAAATGTACAGATTACGCCGGGTTACACTTCACAGCGTTCGATATTGATGTGAAAAACGCTTGTAATGTTAGATCGATCGTGCTTTGCTTAGCTACTCGAAATCTACTTGAACAGCGCCTCCTTGAGATGCGCTAAGTTGTTAATCGACACAACCTCGACGAGCTTCACGATGATAATCTCACCCTTCCATCTTTGATCATTGTGCATTCCGCTTCTTGAGAGCGCGCGCTGACTGTACAGAGCCTGTGCCCTCCTCGCGCACAAGTGGATCAGTCAAGGTCACGCGGGTGTGTTTTACGGTTACTGTCGAATGGTGCACTGGGTTTGGGTTGGTCGAGTTTCCCAGCTCTCTCGTTCATACAACTCGCAACTAACGCTGACTTTGCCCTTGCTTTCCACTGGTGGAGATCATTATTGGGTGCTGCTGGGTGTTGAATTTCAAATGATCTCTAGTGGGATGAATGCGTAACGTAATGTGGGCTTGTGTGTGCGTGCAAGTGTGATTGTTTGAGCGAGACTTACTTTCATGTTTTGCTCGCCCAAAGGTCTGCCTGGGTAGGAGGCAATGGGGGAGAACTTGAATCTAAAGCCGTAGGTGGGAAGGGACATTTGCTCCCCATCGCGCGATACTTGCGATGCATTGCGATGGAATGAGTAAAATGCAGGTGGAAGATCTGTTTGCTGAACTGTGGTCTGGTCAGCAAGATTGGATGCGAGTGTGTGTGTGTGTGCGTGTGAGAGTGTGTGTTTAGTTGAGTGTGCTAGGAAGGTATGATATTATGCTGTGTGCTGCAGCACAGCAGAGCAAGGCGAAATGTGGTGGTGACAACATTATAGTGATGCAATACAGTTGAAATAGTGTTTATACTCAGTGACGATGTATCTAAAGTAGCAGCGTTAGTTAGCTGAACGACCGTTAAAAGAAGACGTCGAATTTTGTTTAACTTTGACAGTCAGTTAAATTAGAATAACGTCAGAAAAGACAGGCAAGCGACGTGCGAAAATGTTTGTAACATTCCTTCTTTAAGTAGAGAAGCTCATGGCAAGACTTGACATAGCATACTAAAAATCTCTGTGAGCGCAACAGGAAGAGTATGGTGTTGTTACTTCAGAATTTAGTCGTTTAGTTTGGCCTCAACCTAGAGCAATGTAGCAATGCACTATGTCCTCGAGTTACTATGCGTTTTGAATGTAGTTATTTCAAAGCAAAGTTACTAGACAATCATCAGCAAAGAAATATTGTAGTTTATTGATTTAGCATCTTTTGATTTCTCTATCTCTCTTTGCTAGAAGTGGAAAAAGGAATATTTTATGTAAGAATACAACTTATTCTAAGTACAGGGAGTTTCGTCCAAACCATCTTCATCATGTTGCGACAATTTTATGTGATTTATAAAGTATGAGAAAAAAAACAAAAAAAAAAAGATAAATGAAAATGTGATTAACGACGAAAAAAAAAAAAGACCACAAGAGATGCAAAAATCTGTAACACTTCTGTGTAACGAAGTGCATAAAAGAAAATAAACGAACCAAAAAAAAACATGCAGCAAACAAAAGAAATCACAAACAAAAACAAAAACAGTCAAAATAAACGAAAAGAATGAAAACAGGCTTAAAAATGGCCGATGCAAAACTGAACCTGAGACTTGTTTTCTTTTCTTAACTTAAAAAAAAATAACAACAAACGACTCTTTCCCTTGTTGGTGTGGTGTGTCCCTTTCGGTGTCCCGTTTCCGCCCTACTCAGCTGTTTTATACGTCCGAATAAAAGTGTCCACCTTGTGCGTAACCCAAGGGGACCAACATCTATATACCATGTGCGCAGCATAGATTGTGTGTGGTCCTCAGCGTTGTTGTCATCGTTATCGTTGTTTGAGAAATCATCTCCCGACCGTGTGCCGCATGCCATGTGCCATGGCAAACCCGTCCACTAACTTGTGACAGTAGGTAAAACAATCGGCATCAAGGTATTGTGGTGCCACTCGTAGTCGTCGGACGGTTCCCTTGGGGTCACAATCATCCATCATCGATGGGGCAGAAAATTGGGAAATTAAACAAAACTAGAAACAAAAAACAACTAAAAACAAAACAAAGCAAAAACAATTTTAATCCAGTTGTCTTTTCCTTTTTCTTTCTTTTTCTTTTTCCCCCACAGGTTGTGTATGTTTTGAGATAGGTGGTGCGTGTGTTTATTATATGGTTTTATCATGTTATAAAACGAAAGGGGTACTGGGAGCGGGGGGGGATGTTTTTGGTTTGGTGGGGATCGATCGATGATGATAGACACACGCCCCAAAAGCATCTATTGATCATAGACGGATGAATGGGGGGGTCGGGACGATGAGGAAAATTAGGGAAATGTGATGAGAGTTCCTCGCAAATCCTCTCTGCAGTTGGGGAAATTTTTTGTAAACATACACCGGGCATATGTTGCCCCAAGCTAGGCTTAGAAGAAGCGTGACAACTATTTCAAAATGTATGTGTGTTTGTGCGTGTGTATGTGTGCGTGAGTGTGAGTGTGTGTGTGTGTGTATATCTGTATTTATGTTACATACAGCGACTTTTAAGTATACACACAAAAATTGTTGAATTTAGCCCTCTTGTCTTGTGAAATGTGTTGCCGAACTCGAGTTTATAATAGAAGTAAATGAACATAAACCGAACAAAAACAAAAAACCATTAAATAATCAACGTTCTACGTACACTTTTTGCAGGGTTTTCTACTTTTTTCTCTCTTTCTCTCTTTCTCTTCTCTTATTATTGCAGCGATGTTGTTGTTTCTTGTTGTTTGAGAGTAAAGTAAAGTAAATTTACAAATTGGCTCAAGATTGTGTTTTTTTTTTATTGTTTCTCCATTTTGTTATCAACTTGAATGCGTCGTTTCTTGAGCCACGCACCAGTTGCGTCGCTGCAAGTTGATTTGTTTGTTTTATATTCTAAAGTTTTCAGGATACACGCGCAACAAAATGTATTAAAAAAAAGTGCATTTTCCTTGTTTCAGGATTTAACTCCATATCTACGACTGTCCTCCGTACACACTGTGTGATTTGCTAATCGTTGTGTTTGTTCTTTTTTTTATTTCTTTTTCTCTCTACCTTTTCATTTTATTGTTGTGCAATTGTTGCCTTCACCTCAGTGCTCCATGGGACATCTGATGTGCGCTGGATGCTTTACGCATTTGTTGGCCGACGGAAGGTAAGCAGCTGAAAATGCGCCAATTACCACCAAGGCAGATCATCCACAGTAACTCTTTTTCTGATGCTTTTTTTTTCGTTCCAAATTTCGTTCCACAACAGACTGCGCGATCAGAATGCTACCTGTCCGAACTGTCGTACAGAAATCAGTAAGAACAACTCGTCGCGTAATTTGGCGGTCGAGAAGGCAGTTTCGGAACTGCCGGCCGAATGTCAGTACTGTTCCAAGGAGTTTCCGAACAAATCGATCGATTACCACGAATCGACCGAATGTGAAGATCGTCCGACGGACTGCAAGTATGCACGCATCGGTTGTCAGTGGCGTGGTCCAATACATGAGGTGACGTCCCACGAGGCCAACTGTGCCCATCCGAGAAAATCTGGCGCAGACGTGATGGTGGCGCTCCAGGCACATGATGTGAAGGCGGCCGAGGATAAGAAGCTGTTCCTCACGCTGATCGATTTGCTGAGCTATGAGAAGATCATTTTTAACGGTACATGCTAACACAAGAGTGTGTTTGTGAAATGCGAGCTCAAATTTTGCAACTAGATAGAGAAGCAGAGAGTGATAGTTTATTTTAAAAAACATTCCCTTATTGTTATTGTGCTGATTGTGCTGATGGTCTGGGGTTTTCTACTTACAGATTTACAGCTCAAACCGTACCGAACGGATGAGTACGTCCACCGTCTGTACTATGAAACGAGCCGTTTCTCCGCCTTCAACCATCAATGGGTAGTGAAAGCGATCATCAACAAAAGCCAGCGCGATCCACACGAATCTTGCGAGCGCGATATTACTTATCAGGTAAGGGAGGTTCTAAGGATCTTTAGAAGGGAAACGTAACCGCTGCGTTTTAACCAAACTTACTGTATTTTCTTCCAATTCAAGCTTATTTTGAAATCAAAAACAACGAGTCCGTTGCCGATGCACTTCTTCGTACTTCGTGGCCCATTTTCCGACATTAAGGTGGACACGCAAATCTACAAGCACGATTTCGCCGACACGGAAACGGAAAGTCCGTTCAAGCTGCTACCCCTGCCGGATACCGCCGAATGTAACAGGCTGCTGGCAGCGAAAGCAATCAATTTCAGGTACGCAGCCAGCAAAAGGAGATGCTAAATATCTGCATTAGGTTAGAGATCCATTACTTATTGCTACTTGTCCTTCCTTCTCTTGCAGGTTAATTATGTTTTTGGCCTCAAAATAAGGTTGCTCCGTGAGGTTAAGTGTGAGCGGCGTTTGAAAGAGAAGTGCACAATTGTTCTGCTGCAGCTTGGAAGATTCATTCACAATATATAACACAACGTGTACTATTCAGATCACTTTCCGTGTATCCCTAAATTGAGTTGCATACACATACGATCATATGGACTCACGTGATATTTTCTCGCTATTCTATGTTAGAGATGGTCTATACAAGCAACTTTTTGATAGTTTTTTTTTTACCCTGTTGCTAGCATCTGCGTGATCGTGAAAATGCAAACCAATATTGTCTGCAAACTTATTGCATAATTTTTTGAATAATTTTGCCCACAAAGATGAAGGACCAAAATTTGAGCGCTATCTGTGCCCGCTTGTTCTCAGCTATACATTTTGTGTATAGCAGTATTGGTTTTGTGATTTGCACCGTAAAATGACAGTTTGGGACGGTTTTCATAGATCATTTAAACTGTTCAGACTTATCAAACCAACTAAAATAATGTGCTATAAAGGGAGACATCATCAAACACAGTGAACAATACGATCAGCTGGTTTTATCTCATCACTAGAAGTGACCGTGGTTTAGTTAGAACAAAAGCGCGTCGTGAGATAAAGATTAGTATTACGTTGCCATCTTTCACGTTTAGAGTAACATATAATGCATGCAAATAACTAGCAGTAAACATTTATTATAGATTACACGGTACAGTGAACCGCAGATAATTCGATTCGCAACTCAATGATATCGTGTTATATATACATGAAACTCCAGTTTTGTTTGGAGGTTTTGTTCGTTTTTTCTTCTTTCTTTTACATATCTTCTCCCGTATAGTAATTCTTGTTACAGGTTATTGCGGAAGGAGTTTATTTGCTAACGATGAAAAACAAAACTATCTTAACAATTTATACGATAAGCGCATATATTAGAAAAGCAACGGTAAGCTTATATTAACTTCAGAATGTGTGATATATATGAATTTTGCAAAGATTGAACAAGAGTAACAGAGAGAGAGAGAGAGAGAGAGAGAGAGAGAGAGAGAGAGAGAGAGAGAGAGAGAGAGGGAGAGAGAGATAGAGAGAGGAACCATGCGCAAGTGGCATACCTTTAATGTGAAAACAGTTTCGGATATTGAAGGCGAAGGTCTAAAAGAGTTTGAACTTATTTTGATCATCTTGTTTGTGTTAAACTGATTATCTAGTTTATAAGCTACATATGTGGTATATTTTGTGAAAGCACACACACACGCATCTACAAACATCTTGAAAGGCAGTGTTGAAAGATAAAGGAACAAAGGTAAACGAATTACGAATTCTTTGCTATCAAAAATCTCAATTTCAATGAATCTGAAATAGAAACAAAAATTCATTAATATTCAGTGAACATTTTTCAAACAAAAAAACTAATGGCTCCAAAAGACCGTGTGCCGTGTGCATTCGAGTGAAGGGTACTTTTCGCGCAAACAACCGAACAGTACAAGGTGTTTCAGCTTTTATTTTCATCTTATTTCAGAATGAATCCACGAACATTAGGTCATAAGACGTGCCCAAGAGCTTTTTATATTCATATGTATGTATGTGTTTTTTTGGGTTTCGTTACTTTCTCTTTCGCTAACCTTACCCAAATTTGTCTGTAATATAGTTTTTTACAATATTCTCTTATCGCTGTCAACGCATCTAATTGCTAGAAAGTAAGAATGAATATAATTTGTTTCTTTAAATGTTAATGTGTTTGTTTTGTGTTTTCTTTATGTTGTTTAACGAAAGAAACTTTGAACTGTTGAACAGTTTCGTTCATTTATCAATCTTTTGCAATCAGCGGATTGTAAGCGCCGGCGGGAAAGTGGTGACCCTTGATCAGCATCGTCTGAAGAATTTTTTAAATCGTCTGGGCCCTTGTCCACGAGGCTTTATTAAAAGAAAATCTACCATACCGTAGAGGTTTCTTCTGCCCCAAAAATGGTTGTTTTATTTGTTGTAATTATTACACGTGTGCCATTACAGCATTCGGAGGGGCAGTTCAAAAGTGCATTCCATTTTGAAAACACATGTTCGAAAACGGCATGCATTACATGTTCGAAAATGTGCCACATACGGGTTCGGGTTTTCGTTACGGCTTCGTTCGGCCAGCGTCGGCCGTTCGATTGCAGCTGTCAAAATAGTCCAACTGACACAACCTCTCATTTGCACAGTATGTGTGTTGACGTGTGAACCGTAACATTTCCCAAGTTTTTGGCGTTCTGGAAGGTAAAGCGCAAGCAGGGAAAATCTCATAACAGCGCAGATTTCGAAACAGCTGCAGATTAGCTGGGAAACTAGCTTGCATCGAGTGGCGGCGATTATAGTAATAAGTGTAATCGAACAGCAGTTTCTATCGGAAGTGTCTGCCACGAATCCGGGTTAAAGATCAGTTTCGGTCAGCAGAGCAGTCGTGATAAGCGGCCGTGAGAGTGACTGTGTGTGAAGAAAAGCACTGTAGGGATGACGATTTTTGACGAGTTAGTTACAAGCACGAAAGTGATTTCGACGGATCGTACGGGTGAACCCGATAGAAATCGATGAAAACAGGTCACCTACAACCCTATTTTCCCGTTTATTTTGAAGCGTGCGTGACTGGTGCGTGACTCAGAAATCGATCCCCAGATACACACACACAAGCTCGCACACAAAAACACGCAAGTGAAGGGTGATTTTTTGTTGCTATTGCGCGGCAGCAGTTTAGCCATCGTACGATTGTTCTCGCGAACCTTTGGCAACCCAATCTGGGGCTTGGCTTTTCCTCTAAAAAGCTCCTCCTCAACCTGGGCTATACTGTGCACCGAACACGGCTATGGTCGTGAACAGCCGGTAATAACAAATACAAACATCGCCACAACAACGGCTGACTGCGCGTGATGGTCGTATGACGCAATCGTACGATTTTTCCAATCCCCCTGCATCGTCCGTCCCATTTTCGTGCCATGCTTAAGGGAGTAGAGAGTAAAAGATGCTGCATCGCTGGATTCTTAGTAAAAGGCTCATCTCGCGTACGGTCGTCAAATTTGTTACCATAGTGATATTAACCATACCATAGTGATAATGTGATTAAAGCATACTAAGCATCGAAAGCAAACGCAGGCAGATGGCGTGAAAGGGGCGGGTGGGGGTTTGTAGAGGAGGAGAGATCGCTTACCAAAACGTCCTCGATGACGAATACCGGAATCCGCATTCCACATCATCCACGCAACGGAACAGTCACCCTCATCGATGGGTGGTTGGCGGTATGAACTGCCTTTAACACGTTCGGCTGAAGCCCGTTTGAAACTGGTTCCTTGCCCGCCGAGTTCATGGTCTGCAAGGTCTAGTGTAGGCAGAAATGCGGAGTGGAACCCGATCGGAACTAGTCCAACCGGCACGTGGTTTTTGAAACGCACATTTAGGCGTATTGGGGGAATGATTCATGCGTTACCGTTGCAGTTTATACCTGTGTTGGTAAGCCTTTTCCCTGTTTAGACATACCTTCCTGATGCTGCAAAAATGTTCTGATGGTCATCTTGCTGGAGCTTTGCTTTACTGACTTTATTTTCCGGCTAGATTGTCTCTAGCTTTTTCAGGCCTTTTACACGCCAGTTGCTATGATGGTATACAAATCGTCAAATCCAGGTGGAATGTGTTTCCGGTTGCTAGGCCTACCATGCTTAATGAATATTTTGTTCTGCGTACGGAGTCTAGTCATGCAGGGAATCAGGTTGAGGCGTGAATTATACAATTTATCAAATTTTGCACGTATGCACTTTAATCCTTGTCTGCCGCATATTAATTATTAAGAAAAAAGGTCCTAGCGACACACCCCATACCTTAATTTAGTCACTAAGGGGCGTGTACGAGCGATTTTAAAATTAATACAAAAAATCCCCCCATTCTTTGTCTGGTCCGACTAAAATAAGAATAAGAGAAATTGTAATGAAGCGCAGAGCTTTCTATATTTATTTCGTGTGTGCGGATGTTCCCCCCGATAAGACACGCTATGTGGCGATAGCTGTTGCACCGGTAAAACATCGTCAAGACGATTGTTCAGATGCCTCTGTCTCAGACGGTGGTAAGAGGCGAGCAAAGTTTGTGTTAATGAACGTGGCAAGATTGCGAGTCATGTAAAAGGTGATAATTTTGTCGCGAAAAGGTCAGCTTCTCTGGATGAGAATGATGACTGAAAAATTAGCTAAAGTTCGGTAGCATCATTTCGTGTGCGAATGTTTCGATTACCATGCGCGGGATACGTGAACCAGAGACCGGAAAACTGTCACGTGGTGCTCAATCAAGGACGCATGTGTGTACATTTAGCGAAAGATACCACTACTGCTGATGCTGCTGCCTCGTACATGTGCCATTTAAATCAACCGAACCTCAGCGTCCACCCCAATCGTCTCGAAGATCTTGTACTTAATGGGGTACACGTTGGTGGATGGCATTAAAATTGATTGTTGGTCCGAATGTCGTATCACCGCTGCAGAATGTTACTCTTTTCGGCGTAATTCTAGCCATTTGACAGTTGCCAAAAAATGCTGTTACAGTACACCAGTTTCCGTGCTGTTTTATAATAAATTATTCAATCCTTTCACTGCACAACCAATACCTAATACCTCTGTTCTTTCCTTCTTTACAGGGATTAGTGACAGGTTTCCTCCCCCCCAGTTGAGGACAGTTCCCTTACTCTGATATACGCGCAACATTTCAATTACGTCGTCTGGGTGTGCGGAAAGGACAAATCAGACAAGCGTTAGCTGTTACGAGCCTTTGTGCGAAGAAGACACGTGGAACAATCGACGTGTTACGGCGCTAAACTGGCATCGTCCACCACAACTCCGCAACAAACGCCCGCGAGAATGTCGCGCAAACGTCCACGTGACAGCTTGGACGATATGTCGGGGAACGGTGCTAACAACGGCAACACCGGCCGCTTGACAATCGACGAGACGGTTTCGATCACGATCGATCCAAACGGGGAGTTGGAAGATCGTTTAGCGACGCAGGAACATCAACAACCGGCACAACAGCAGTTACAGGTTGATGCCACGGCTGCTGCGTCAGCTGATGGAACGCCTGATAGTATGAACGGTAGCAGCCGGCGCTTCAGCAGCATCCGGATCGTGGAAGATAGCATCGAACCGGGGCATGCTGATCACTTTTGGCCACCGAACAATGACGGTGCACTGAACGGGCACGTAAACTTTGGCCAGCCGGCAGTCGGACGTCCCCGTTCGTCCGATCCAGTGTCGCCTCCATCGCTCTCATCGAATGGATCGTCCTCGGTGGCCACATCGTCCGGATTTGCTAGCCAAAATGCTACGAGCGGCGTCGAGCATAGCCCACCGGTGGTAAGTGTGATAACATAATTGATGATACTCCCTGAGCTGCTATTACCCATTGTACACACGGTCCTCGTACTTATTCAGGGCGACAAATTTCTTGCAAATGCTATTTTTATCAATGGACGTGGGAATTGAAAGGTTTTCGGTAAGTGTGATGATCGAAGCTTTTTCCCCCAGGCAAGCGGTAACGGCGGATGTTATGAAAACAAACTTCAGGGCGCGTAACACGCTTATCGGAAAGTCAATGGGGAACGCTGTATCGGTATCGGTTTGGATGGTGGTGCATTTCTGGCCAGCCGATCGTAATTGCGCGTTCGCATACCGTGTAAAACAATCTTCTAAAGCTACGCGCGAGATAATGATACGTGTGTGTGTGTGTCCGCGTATGAAATCATTTCTGGACGGTAATCTTATCTTCACTAGCAAGGGGATTGGGATATTTTTCGACGTTTTTTTTGTCCTTTCATATGCAACTTACTACGCCGTTACGTCAAGGGGAATGAACGTACACGGGGGATTGCTCACAACATCGTACGATGGATGACCCAGCAGGAACACAGCAGGAAACCCCCATCTGTTGGAAAATTGATAAGAGTTTGGGTATGCGGGCCCACTGCTGACGAAGCAGTGGCGTGCTCTGCCTTCTTATTCCCCTGTGTGTGTTGACTTTGAGGCTGGTAGAAATGGGCACGGATCATCATTTTGTTACACGTTCGTTGAACGATGAATAAGACCATGTTTGATGTAGATTTGCTGATAGGTGGTGTGGTTGAATTTCTGCAAATATCACGTGTGTGAGCTAGTATTACATTTCTGATTAGCAGCTAATGTTTTTGAGGATGATAACGGTCGATAGTTGGTGGCGCTTGACTTGAGTGGCAATTCGTGTTAAGTTCCGCTTCTTTTTTATGATTCATTGCTTCAAATTGTATAATAATCATAAGCTGTCGCAATTAATAAGAAAAAATTAGCGAAATATCTTTAACATTCATAGTATCACGTACACCAGTGAATACGTGCCGTTCTGTGAGTCACCCTGGTTAAAAAAAACTCGAAATTTAAAATTCTTTAAATTTTATTTTCCCAATGTATTATGTTTCCTAAATGGCCTGAAAATTTAATGGATTTCTCGTGAGCTTTTTTTTCATTCTTCAAAAGGATAGTTTTCAAAACTTCATAATGCCAAAAATGTCCGAAGCGAAATCAATATAAACTTCAAACGAAAAATATATTTAAAAAAAGTTTGTTGTGGAAACGTACATTATTAAGGCAAACTTTTGTTTGTAAAGTTAAGGCTTTGTGCTGCCTTTGATGGGAATATATTTGTATCTTGTAACAAAAACTACTTTTTAGCTGAAGCAAATAAGGTTTAATTTTGCCGTTATAACCAAAACTACATTTGATGTACTGAAATGTGAAAGCACATATCCTCGGCTCTGGATGGGCTAGAGCTAGGAACTAGTTGTGATCATCCCCCGAGTTCTGCGGTCAAGAAAATTCAAACTATCTTAGTTCCCGGGAGCTAACCTATCGTAAATAAGGGATCATATTGTTAGGGCTATTAAAGCTACCGTCTTTTTTCTCTTGATTGTCAAAATTGGATTTGAATTTTGGATTTGTTTTTAAATGTAGATCTCAAGAATACATTATTTTCACTCAAGCTACGTTTATACGATTTGGTTTTGTTTTGTTTCTTGAACAGCAAGACGACTTTCAAGCCATATAAAAAATATGACCGGCATTTAATCTAATCAACCGGATAAAATCGAAAGCTTAGGTATTTTTCTTTTTTAGAACGAACCTGCGAAGGTCATCCTTAATTTAAACGGTAAGCTCGAACAACAAAAAAATCAAAGCACCCCGGCTATAAGGGCCATGGGTCTGGCTGATTTTTACTGCGTATGTGTTATGCCACCTCCAACACCACCCAGCGAGGGTGATGATTAGCGCTGACTGAGGGGATTGCGCAAGCACGTTTTTGGTGGTTCCACATGTTCCCTTCTTCAATACACAAGAACACGTGCTACTACTGGCCGCACAGAACAG
This sequence comes from Anopheles maculipalpis, assembly GCF_943734695.1. Taxonomy (NCBI): domain Eukaryota; kingdom Metazoa; phylum Arthropoda; class Insecta; order Diptera; family Culicidae; genus Anopheles; species Anopheles maculipalpis. The sequence continues at coordinate 42,473,703 of NC_064871.1, read as the reverse complement.
TACGTAGGGTGTGATGTATACTGTCGCGTTTTTTTTTTGTTGCCCAACACGCAGACCCAAATCTGCTGTGCGTATTTGTCTACATACCCGATTGCGTCATGTCTCTGATGATACTGTGTGACACGTTTTTCCCGAATTCAATTCACTGTGTTTGTGGGATCACTTTTTTGCCCATCAAACAGTTTAGCAAATGAATGAATCATCAATCATGCGTACTGAAAAGAGATAGGCAAAAAAGTGTGTTTTTCCTGCAAATAACCTCATGTGCTGCAATTAAATATTCAAACAACAAATCGATACCTTAAAAAATCTACTCACGCGGCGGTCTCTTTACAGTTAGAGCGGCGGTGGTGGTGTTCGTAACGGAAGCTCTTATCAACCGCCCCTCGCATATGTTTTTTGGCGGTGCGGCTTGGGTAGAGCTTGGGCGTGTACGTATGTGTTTATTAGTTCCGTTTTGAGGTCGACCAAATTCCAACCCAACAAGCAATCGACGTCATCACCCTATATAAGAAGACGGCTTTCTTGTGCCGTGCCTGTGATTGGCCGCTCGTGCTGCATGTGCGTAGATCGCGTGATTTTGCTTTCCACGTTAAGATTTATGGTGCTTGTGGTGTGTGAGAAATCTGGGACCGGTTACTGCTATTCTGGTGCTTCTTCGTGTAGAACTGTTCAATTATATTCGTTGGATGATGACATTTTTGTTTTTATTTCCAAACTCCATGTAGTATGGTGCTGTACAAAATCATGATAGCAATGAAGGCAATTTCAAAATTTCCCCTCACGCTCACCGTCGGGGGCATATCCATCCAGATGCAATTTGTTCGTGTTCGTCGTTGTCTCCTTTTTTTGTGTTGTCCCGCTGAAAAATCGTACGATCGCGCCACATCCACGACCACAAGCGAGTGCGAAAGTGGCCTGTCTTGCTGTCGGTCTGACGTGGAGTTTTTAGCGTGGTACGGATAGTCATTAGATACGAAACTAAGGAAAGTAACAAAAAAAAAAAAAGGGAAACGGCCTAATGCTCTTTCGCTGCAGAAGTTAAAATGGCAGTCAGGGAACATTGAAGGACGGGTTTGGACTAATGCGTCCGGGGGACTCACTGTTGCCGGTCGGAAGAGAGGATTGAATCAGCAAAGAATAGCGTCATGGCTAGTTCATTTGAGCAAGGTGTCATGCTGAGCAGCTATTTTAGACACCGAAACTCAATCGATGGAAACACTTGCTTTTGTTGGAGACTTATTTGGCCACTCTATCTTAGCTGAAGGTGGATAAGAGTGTTGCTACCAGTGTTCTCGCGCTCTTTCTCTCTCTTTTTCTTTTTTACGCTCATTTCTTGTCACGTTTGCAACTTTCAAGTTCAAGGACAAATGGTGTCTTGAAGTTGTAGCACGCGAGAAGAATATACGAGAAGCATTTATAATGTGATATCATACGGGCGTGAGTGCATTTAGCTGGGTGGATGCGTGCAGAACATGATAAGAACTAAATATTTGATAAGAAATGACACGAAGCTGAGTAAACGGCTTGTTGGCTATGTTGGTGAAAGGCACGACAAACGCGTAATTGAGCATAATTGATGGTCATTTGTAAAAAGGGGCTTCAATGTACAGGTACTAGCGTAGGAAAGAGGTCTGTCTGCGGAGGAGTGCATCTTCCCTACTTTTATTATCGTAAAACGGACGGGTAAAGGACTTTCCCCGAATTCTTGAAAGATAATTACAAAAAATGATACATACGGGCAAGGATAATGACTGTCATTACATGTAGGCTTCGCATTTCTCATTCTGTACCACATGTCTGGCAATTATGGCGCATATTTAAACCTCAAGACACAGTTCAAACCCTCTTATGCCACCAACAGCATGGCTGTCGACATTTTTATGCAAAGTGTGGTCGGCTTATTTTCTGATTCTACTTTTTTTTGGGTGCTCTCCAAACGCCACCCGACGGTAGCAACGTAAGAGCCGGCCAAAACACACATCACGCCACCGTATATTGTGCGCTGTTTTTTTTTTCTGTTGGCTGGCAAACGGCAAAGAGCATAAACGATGACGAGGCAATGAGTTTCTAAACGAGCTCTGTAGTTCGTCGCTCACATGAGATCACAGCGGTACACTAGTATGGCGTCATATCACGGAGAAATTTGGCTTTGGTCTGGACTGGTGAGCAGAATTCTAAAGCTGCTTTTAAAGAGGAATTTATTCTCCTCGTTCGAATAGAAGTCGATTTTCCTTTTGCGATTTCCTGAGGCATCGTTGATAGATCGACTCCGTTCGCAACTCAGGTGTCCGGCCTTGCACCTTGCGCTTTGCGCTGATCGATGCTCACGAAAATGGTCTTTTCCCTATGTGTATCTGTCTGCGTGTTTATTTGCACGTTGTGCGTCCTGCTGCTTTTCGCGTACGTACGCGTAAGCTTGCTGTCAGCGCGAGAGCCACATCAAGTGCTGGCGCACTGACGTTGAACCAACCGCCGGCCGTTGCGTTACGTATGCGCTATTAGCGCGAGCAAGCTCTCGCAAGCTGGTTCGCGACTCATCGGAAACAGTTTTTCCACGACTGCGAACCCGAACGGGTGTTTTGTTAGTTGTGTCTACACCTACTACTGTCCCCGGTGCTGTGGAATAGGCAGATTTGAAACTAATCGCTCACATTGTGACCGCACACGACGAATACCCTGTATGGCGGTACCTGTTGCCAGTTTGTTTGCTGTTTGTTTTTGGTGATACCGCGCCTCTGGCATACGGGAAAGTTGTGCACCACTCGTTCACGTACAACCCATCATCATACAGCTTAGTGGTGCTAAACGTCGTATATGTTAAATGAGTTTGTTCCGTTGTCTTACGAAAAAAAAGAGGTCGCATTGGTGAGGCTTCTTGCAGAAGCGATTGGCGCGTAACTAACAGTGATTGCGTGGAAGTGCCACACACTCGCTCGCTCTCTCTCTCGCTACACATTCGGTTTTGACGTATATTTGTCGATCGTAGTAAACGTGGAACTTAATGTGGTGGAGTTATGGTGTGCCGATTGTGAGCTGACGACGTTGAGTGTGCGAAAAGTATTATTAAGTACTAGCATTTTGATAAACAAAATTAGTAATAGTAAAAGTTGCTGTGTTGTTCCTGATCCTAACGAGCAAATTAGTGAAGAAATAGTGAAGGAAAAAATCTTCCACCTAACCCACAATGGCACCAAACTATTTACCCACAGAAAGTGACGGTCCAGTTACGATTCCAGTACAACGATTGGATGTAAGTTTGTTATACAAATGTAAAAATGTTTAAAACCTCCAATACACAGGAAAAGTGTTATTGCAAATTTAACGCAACATTATGCCGTGAGCTTTTCTGCCACAAAAATAGAAATATGTTACGGTATTATGATGCAGTTCAGCGCAAGCCAGTGGTCGGTGTACTCACTGATGTTCCACTGCCGAAAATGTAGGTCTCAGTGTGAAATTGTTGCCAATTTATGTAACCCCAACCCATCAGCATCATCGCCAACACGCGCACTATATTATCATTATCATGAATTGGTGGAAGCACCTGAAGTGAAGCGCATTTATTCTGACGCCAATGGGCATTTATTCGGTTACGGTTTCCACCTGTGCAGAATACCTTCAACTAATTTCAGTGTAAACTTAAAAATTATCGGAACGAGGAAAACATTCGAGTCCAATTATACACTATAAAGCTTCTAGAAATTTCTTCCAATGATTGTAAACATCACCACTTATTCTGAGCAATTTAATGGTAAAGTGGTATCAGTGCCGTTTTCACACACAGCAGGATCGGATGTTGCATCTCCTGCGAATCGCGTTTCCCCGTCTATAATCAACTCATGCAAAACCAGATATTGCAGGTCAGATACCTTGCGAGGTTGTAGTTATCTGGTTTTGCTTTATTAGGTCAATTGTTTCATAAAAGAAAATCCTTGACTGTGTATCTTTGAATCAACTAAGAATAGTGTGAATTCTTTGCATATACCAATGAACAATGTCCGCTTTCTTGATGATGCACACCATTATCCGACAGCACTGAATAGAACCAATTATAGTTTGCGGTCTAACTAAAGTTAATCACCTTCCAAGAACTCGCGTTTAACCTTGCACTGCTGGGCACTGATTCCTATCGCCATAAACCACCACCCAGCGTACAAACTAGTGAAGATGTATAATATCTTAACATTTTATCACGGCGCTAAGCTCTAGTCGTAACTGTAAGGTCGTCCCTGGAAGTGGTCGTAATGAAAGGGTCTTCTAATCTTTAAGCGCCAGTTACCTCCACGGTCCGCAAGGGTGATCATTATCGTTTAACCAGAAGCAGGATGTTGCTAATCGCATCTTCCGTTCTTGTGCCGCGTGAGCTTGTTCAGGTAGTTACGCTAATCAGTTGCAAATGTATTTGGTACATAATTATCAACACCTCACCGAGCTTGAGCTGGCTTGGCATGCTGCTGTAGCTGTGGCAGAGTGTATGGAATCTATTGAATGACACTAAACTGTAGCCATCATCTCGTAAGCGGAACTGAGCACTACTTTTTTGGAGTGTTTTTTTTTTGTAACCACGTAACCATGCTATGAGTTGGAACTTTACGACTGCAACGTGGCTAGTGAAAACCATGCTCATGAAACCGTACGTATAGACAACGGTAGCAGTCAAAGGTCTGCTGGCATGATTGTAGTGTGTAGGCAAGATTGGAAGAAAGAAAAAGTCAATGAAAAGCATCACAACTACCCTTTTTTTGTTGCCGTTGATTCATGTACGATGTGATGTAATGGATTCCTTTCCATGGTGTTATCTACGGGTGGGTACAGCATTAAATGTCAACAGAAGTAGGGAGAGATTAGTTCGTTAACTCAATGCGCCATTAATGCCATCAACTGGCGGAATCCTAGCATCATGATGCCCGATAGCATTGAGCGAGCTGAAGCGAAAACTGTTTCAGCTAATTTTATCGGGACGTTCCTACAATGGATGGAATGCTTAAAAATAGAGTCACTTGAGTAAACCGGTGTTGATCGAACGATGTTGATTTGTTGTTTATAGTGCACTGGTGTATCGTATGATCATTGCAGTCGAGCTAATCTCCGTGGCATGTCTCTAAGACCACCGGTAGGATTGTTTTTGTGTGGGAAATGCTTGGAACCAAACTTAAATAGTTTAACGAAATTTTAATATGTTACCTTTTTTCATATTTCTCTTTACAGACTATCTGCAAACAGGCACCATATTCCACAGAATTGGACGCGATTCGGGAGCGTGAACGATGCGACTATTCACAAAAAATCACTTACCAGATGGCCCGTTCCGGAACTGCGCCGCGTATGATCCGAGTGTACGCAGACGGTATCTATGACCTGTTCCATCAGGGACATGCAAGACAGCTGATGCAGGTGAGCAACCATTCCGCCCCCTCCTTCCCATCCTCGTATTTCAACAAGCTCTGTTGTAATCGATCTAGAACAAGTGTATCGTTGGTGAAATTGCAACATCGTACCTAACGGTTGTGTGTGTGTGTGTTGTTGTTTTCCTTTCTAGGCCAAAAACGTCTTTCCCAACGTGTACCTGATCGTTGGAGTTTGCAACGACAAACTGACCCACAGCCGGAAGGGTCGAACGGTGATGAACGATGAGGAACGTTACGAAGCAGTACGACACTGTCGCTACGTTGACGAGGTAAATATGACGGAACTTGGATTGCGCGCTGAGCTCTCGAATGTTTTGTGAGGGATGGATGGGCGGGCAGAAGGGCGGTTTTACCCGTAATAATACTAAACTAGATCGTAATCGTGCTAGCTTGGTGGCGTTTTGTGACACGTTGGCCGGAAGTGATCACGATTGAATGGAATTGAGCGAAATTGCTCAATTGGGTGGATTGATGGTGAACCTGCTTACATGGTTCTGTCTTTGTATGTCCTGTGGCGGCATTGGCAGGGAGGGCAGGCTGCATGTCTGCAACAGAGTCGATCGTACGATCGTCAATTGGTTGGACGCCCGCCCGCTAGTCTCGAGGGCCTCGTGATTTAATTTTTGGTCCTATTAAATTGACCCTCCCGCGGTGGAAACACATCGTCAAAGATGTTGCCATTTGGCATTTTGCAAGCAACTTTGCCGTAATGGTGAAATGGTACCGTTAAATTGATATTGTGTGATTTATTATTCTGAATCACTTTTTCCCCGAGACACAGCAAACAAATCATTCGAACACCGCCTCATTGCAAGAAAACTAAATCACTATGTTTTTTTTATTTTATTTATTTATAATTAATTATGACGGTCCAGTGCCGTATTGTTCACACCGCTTGTGTTGAAAAAAAAAAATACAATTATATTGATAAGGCATTTCCTCCTTATTCTTTGCCTTATCCCGGGCATACTCGGTTTAAATCACTATGTTTGTTTTTTTTTTTTTGATTATCCATTTTAGATTGTGCGAGATGCGCCCTGGGAGTTAGATGATGAGTTTATTGAGAAGCATAAGATTGATTTTGTGGCCCACGATGAAATACCGTACAGTACGGATGACTGCAATGATGTGTACGCAAAGATCAAAGCCAAAGGTATGTTTGTGGCAACGGAGCGTACCGAAGGTGTGTCCACGTCCGATATCGTCGCAAGAATCGTTAAGGATTACGATATCTACGTGCGCCGTAATCTGGCCCGAGGCTACACAGCGAAGGAGCTGAATGTGTCGTTCCTGTCGGAGAAAAAGTTCCGCTTCCAGAACAAAATGGTCGAGCTGAAGGATAAGGTGCGCAAGGGCAAGGACGATTTCATCACCAAATGGGAGGAACGGTCAACCGATCTGATTAAAACGTTCCTGCTAATGTTTGGCAAAGAGCGAATCTCAATGTTTCTGTCCGATTCGAAGCAACGCATCCGTTCGGCACTCAGCCCACCGGGCAGTCCGGGCAGTGGCAGCAATCACAGTCTGAACGATTGTGAGGACGATCTGGAAAGTCCCGATTCCGTGCTTGATTCACCGCCGAGCAAACGTTCCAACGTTATTCGAAGCCGCCACCATCTACTGTCGGAGGAGGATGATGAGGAGCAAGCGTTGTACGGCTCGCGTTCACCTGCACCGGTGCTCGAGGATGACGAAGATGACGATGATGACGATGACGAGGCGTACCTGGACACACGCTCGCGGCCCTCATCTAACTACAACATTTCGCTAATGGCGGGCGGGGACGGTAACGGTGCGAGTGCAACGGTCAAGAGCAGTAGTAGTAGTAGTAGCAGTGGTGGCAGTCGAACCTATGGCAATCGTAACTACTAATCACTAGCATGCCACGGATAAAGAGACTGGTAGAAAACCAGAAAGAAAGGTAGGGAGAGAGAGAGTCAGGTCACTAAGGAACAGAACACAGAAGGGAACAGAACCGCCAGTTACTCTCAGGCGTACTACGCGAGTATCTCCCGAGAAATGTGTGTAGGCTGCTAGGTAGAACATATAAAACAAACCGAACGCTTTTGAAACCCCTTGCCCGCCAAATTACCGCTATCTACTAGAAGAATGTCAAACATGACGCGTAAATCACCCTCTTATTTGTAGCTCACACCAGCTATCCTCCATCAGTTATCTGTGTGTGTGTGCATGCGTGCGTGTAGGGTGTACAGCCGTACAGACAGAGAATCCTTTTTGAGTATTATCATCGAGACGAAAATGTAATGTTGTTTTTGATGAAAGACAACGGAAATAATCACGCAAAGGACTGCTCCGTTTGGTTGAGATTTTGATGCAGAAAAAAGGGAACCTAAAAAATGGTAACCGAATCATTGTTTAGCAAATTGTAGAGAAGAATCGCTATGTGTAACGCATTCTCAGGGATCAAATTGATGAACGTGGGGAGCAAACGGGGGCCGTTTGAGGGTGTGCGTTCATAAAACGGGATTTTGGCAGATTGCGGCAGATGGATAAAATGCGAGAGAGAGAGAGAGAGAGAGAGAGAGAGAGAGAGAGAGAGAGAGAGAGAGAAAGAAAATAGAAAACGAATCGTTACGAACGTAAAAGGCTTACGTCCAAAGGTTTAAACGTTTTGCAGAAAGGAACATGAACCAGCAAAACAAAAACGCATGAATACTATAAATTTGCGTGCGTGCGTGCTAGAAGAATAAACAGAGGCATCAACATAATTAAGTAAGAGCGAGCGGGTTGGTTACACACTAAATTATTAATCCAAGGTTATATCTATAATTATATTTATTGTTTGTATTGATTTTTTCTCCTTCTCCTTCCTTCCTGCTCCACCTTGCTGTTTGCGAAAACGAAAATGGTAACATCAATAAGAAAGAGACGTTAGGAAAAAGAAAACACGCAAGATATGGGGTAATCATTCGGTATAGCTGGTCAGCTGTGTGAGAGGAGTGTGTAATATAAGTGCGGCGTCGGGGTTATCGGAAATTATTGTCCTTTCAGAGGCCGGGTTTGTGGTGGTGTACCGAAGACACTATGCGAAATCGTGTAAAGGTTAGTAGTAGTAGGCAGTCATGGTAGTATTGTAAACCGTGTGTAAAAGGTTTGTTACTACTCTTAGCTAATAGAAGAAAAAGGGATTGAGATAACGAGAGCAAGCGAGCGCGAAAACAGCGGAAAATTAATACAACACACTGTTGAGGGAAGCTTTTTTCACATCGAAGCGTTTTGTTGAAGAGGTTTTTGTTTTTTTGTTGTTGAGTTTTTGAGCATTATACTGTATGAATTTAGTTTGCACGCTGAGAAAATGTGATATTCTTTGAGTGCGTCATAAGCAATGATTCTCTGTAGCCTTTTTTTGGGTTAGTTTTCCATGGAACAATATATGTATTTTACTTAGCCACACTGTTTGTCAATCCGATTAAATGCTGGAGGATTGAACTGCTAGCTTTAATCCTGTCTCTTTATCACTATTGTGTTGTGCTTGCAGTTAGTGTTAATTTTTTACGCGTGATCCAACCTGATCGTTGCAGTATTCTGTGCCAGGTTGAGATTTAAACGATGATCGAACGACAGTGGATGGTTTTTCCGTTTTTATTTATTACCGCATAACACCACTTTTCCAATCGTTCTAAGCGTCTTGCGTGTGTGTGCGTGTGTATGCCCACCGTTCCGGATGCTGAACTCCCATTTCTTTTGTGAACATGTTCCATGCATAAGTGAATTTAATAGCAAATCCAAGTGGTGCACCCGAATGGCAACCGAAAGTTAACTTTGCTAAGTTCTTTGGAGAAAAGATAAGTGTGTGTGGGCGCGTACACGGTGGTATTGCATGTCAATGATAAACTCCAATTATTGTTGGTATTTAATATTTAAACTGCTGTGCATGTAGTTTATATTATGCAAAACGAAATTAACTAAGTGAGGGCCGGTTGAATGACGTACTGGCGGAACTTGTTGACTGAAACGATAAACATTCACTTTGAACTTAAAAAAAAAAAACACCGAAAGGCAAACGATTTGTAACGATTAAACGAATGCTACAACACAAACAAGCCCTTAATTAAAGGGCCTTCTTAAATCTCACCCCGTGTTAACACAGATTCCAACACAACAGCAACAACCACGTTTGTAGTTTGGTGTAGTGCATTTTTGCTGCAAGCTCTAAAAAACATTTACAACAACAGATTACGGGAATTGTGTGCGTAGTGCGTAGTAGTTGAGAAAATAAAATCCCTACACAATTCACCTACAACAATCCAAAGGAACTAAAACATTGCAGATTTCTGCCAGGCTAGTTTGCAAAGCTAGACATTGTTACGAGGAATGCATTAAAATAAAGATAATAAAAATCGTTCAATCGATTTGGTTTATTGTGTAGTGAATCTTCTCGTCGTTACGTTGGTTGGAAATGATTTTCTATTTGCTTAAATTCTTCTATATTTTTCTAGTTTTATTTTCAAAGAAATAACATTCAGCTGCTTTTTATTTTCTTTCAATAACATGAGAGTGGAAAACTAAATTCGAATCATGTAAAATGCTAACAAAACAAACCCAATTGTGATTGGAACAGCCGCAATCTTTGTTTAATGGTCTCGGGGCGGCCGGCAGGTTGATCAGTTAACACCTTATAAATTAATGTAAACCTCTAAATCATTTTTACAATGAAACAATGAACAATTTGCTTTTTCCGGTTACTTTTTTTTGCACTATATGATTTGTATGGCGAACCGTGAACGCGTAATACAAACTGTATTTTTCTTGTTGGGAGTTTCCCTATATCTCTTCGATAAAGCACACGCGATGACCTTGTTCCCTTAGATCCGGAAGTGGAGGAAACATCAGAATAAATATTGAATATTTATCGAAACGAAATTGAATACTTATGTTAATCCTTTCTCGTATCGTGATTGTTGCTTGTACGAGGGCGGGAGACGGAAACGAAAGCAAAATGCATGAAATATTTTGGATATTGCAGCGTGCATCGTTGCGAAATGTGATGCTCTCACGAATAGGGACATTTTTTACTGATGAAATTTCCCTTTGTAAACACGATTAAAGCGAACTTGTGCAGCGAAAGTGTTTTATTTTGAAAAATTCTTCAAGTTTGCTTGTCAATCAATCTTCTCGAGTCAATTTTATTATGAAAAATATTAAATATTTGAAAAAAAAACTGTTGATTTACAAAGCAACGGACACGTGCTATACCTTGCACATGTGTTGCGGTTTGCATACCAGCAGGCGCATTCGTTACAGTGCTGCACGAAAATTGTGTAGAGCATTTTAGTCGAGTATTTCACTCTGTGAAGGAAATATCCTCTATCTTTCTTAGTAAAGTCAGTTTTTTTATTAACAATTGGAATATAAACAAGATTTAAGATCATCACTTTATGAGTAAGTTTGAGCCTTAAATGATTTTCTTTTCCTTATTTTTGAGACAAGCTGCAGAATGCCCTTGTCGGGTCCCCAGCTCGAAAAGGGGACCCGAGTTGAAGCCCAAAATTAATTGGTTCTCTTAAATACCGGTTTAGAGCTAGTGCCCCGACTACAGTCTCGTATATGGGGCCTCGTATAAAGAGTTTCTTAGGAGAAAAAAAACCTTATATCGGAGCCCCTGCTGCTTCGAGACGAAAGAGACGAAGCAATATGTGACCCCAAACTCCTTGGTCGTTTAAGTAAAAATCCCGAATTTCCGGTCCGGTCAGTACTTTTGATGTAAAGGAGACCCAAACACCCATTCCAGGGGTCAAAAGGGCTACATCCGCCTGTGTTCTAAATCTCCCGAAACACTGCATTTATTGCTTGGATTTTGAAGAAAGCTCCGAATGCTGGGCCTGACTATATTCGCGTATATTGCTGGGGCAGTGCTGGTATACGGAACAGGCCTTGATGTACGACTCCAGTAAGTTTTTCCCCACTAAAATAGCAATTAACATACCATACGATTTTTAAGTCGGCCCAATCTTGATGTCCGATCAGCGCCAAGTTTGGTTTACCTTCAAAAAAGTGTTCTAAAATACCTTAATAAACTCGCTGTTTTAGCTCGGATGGACAGTTATATTATGCTCTGTTATAAAGACAACGAGAAGATCGGGCTATGCACTACCGCTGGACAGTACACCCTTAAATTTGGATACATTCAGACCAAAGCGAAAGTAAGGATGAACAATTTTGACTCACTCTCGAAGAACGATTTCCAATAGCATTAATATAATGAGCAGGGGTCTGCGCATGCTGGCGTATGATAATATTAACTAGTATCTGCCGTATACTCAGAGGAGGAGAGGACCGACAAATGAACTACGTGATATCGACAAGTGTAGTAAGTCATTCGATGGCCGGCAATATGCTTCAACTTCGAAAAGATCAGCTATTCAACTGTTAAATATGGATCTTCAAAAAGGTCTAAGGCGTAACTACGAGTAAAACAGGCTCAAACAATGTTAACATAAAATATTATTTTTTGAGTATTTTTTTCTTGAAGAAATATTTATTTACTATCTTTTTTGGCATATTAGGTGGCATATTTGACGTATTGGAAACCAGTGGGATCTTCCCACGCCTGGATACGGCCCCCCAAACCATCACCGACGCGGCGTTCTGGAACCGTGGACATGTCTATTTGGGACGGGGGATGCTGGCCACGAAGAGTTTCTCATCGGAAAACACGATCTCCTGACCTGTGTGCGGCGAAAGTATTAGCTTAAAATGCTGTTCCATATCCTCTAGCTATCTCCCATACGTCCGAAAGCCTCAAATGATCCATGCTAACAATGCCAGACGCATGACACCGGATTATGCAAATTATTGTTTTCTTCATCAGTCGATTTTGGTACCGAAAAAAAAAATACACAAATTTTGTAGGAAGAAGCCCTTTAAAGCCATAGTATTCTGAACATGTTTTACGAATCATTTCCATCACGGCACCATCCGTACGTGATGTTGTGCATCTGTCCGTGCCGTTAAACCATAAATTGTGATGTTGAGGCTGCTGGATAAATAAGAAGCATGAGTTGTCTTATTTGAAAAAATCGCTTTCACCAACTCAGAGTATTAACACCCTGTTGACAAGCCTTTTCACTCTGAGCAAAGCCAAACATATTATTGCGGCTCTGAGTGTTGACAAATGATTTTCCATGCACGTGTTTCGCACGCGGACAACCTTTTGACGAAAATTCACTTTACGGGACAATACGTTGAACCTCCTCTAGGACGATGATGACAATGATTTACCAGAAAAAAAAACGTTACCTTCCTGTCCTATGATTGTACTTTAACGAACATTGTATTCAGTGCTAAACACACATCTTGATTTACAAATAATGTAATCGAATGGGGAAAGGTGTCAGCTTGAAAAAGTAGAAGAAAATTACTAAAAAGTTATAAACGATTCTATTAATGCGTACAGCGTGAAAGATTGTACAATATTTTCATTAAATCACGCTGTTAAAAATGCCACCAAACCACGCATTAAAGCCGATCCTTGTCATGGCTAACCGAGACTGGCAAGCGTCGTTGACTGGATGGCATTGACTTCATAGTGACGGGCCGGAAATAGTGATTGACGACGACCATGAATACGGGTAAATGGCAATTTGGCTGTTTCCGTTCCGGAGCCATAAAATTGGCCATTGTGCTGGTATGGGAAAGTATTAATTATACCCCTAAACAAACCAAGAGAATCGGGTGAATACAACGACTTTACGGGAGAAAACATATGCTTTTCCGTTGTAGTAATATTACCTACATTTATTTTTATACAACAGTTCTGTGCTTCAATGTAAGTGAAGCAGTGGAAAAGAATTTATTACGAAGGGAAAAAAAATTCAAATTTAAAAAAATCAATCAATGATTCCTTTTTGCTTAAAGAAAATATTATGCCCTTTCGGAAGGAAAATCGGTTTCCTGCTGAAAAGCTCTTAAGGTGCAGCTGACCGTGTTGATGATAAATAAACTCACCAAAAAGGTGCAAATGTGCATTGAAGCTTTATGGTACCAGGTACACACTTCAATGCACTCTCTCCTTCTCTCTCTCTCTCTCTCTCTCTCTCTCTCTCTCTTTTCGAAATGTGGTTGAAAATTTGCACTTCCAGTTACGGAACAGCTAAGGCGGAAAATGTCATTTGAAAAACACCTTTTCTTCTCACAATAAAAACTATACACGAAAGAAAGATATATTTTGAGGAAGCAGGAAAAAAAATTTCTTTGAAATGAAACAAAAAAAAAAAGCTTGAGCTATTGGCCGCACGTCAAGCGTGGTAACATTACACGCCACATTTCCATTCTCGCTTGTCGAATCATAATTTTGCGTTTTTATGTTTTACCTTCAGCGCACGGCAAAAAAACTTGCTCCGGTCGGTTGCTTTCTTTTTAAAAATTACAATAATACTGTTTGACTTGTATCTATTTCAACAGTCGGGCCGATTCCGGGAACTATGCAAAAGGTAAAGATGTTCGGTTCGAAATCGAACCGTGTACACGCACTCAGCGGTAACACGAATAATGCCTAAACTTTCCCTATTCTCCAGAGAAATCAAATAGACACTGCAAACATCGTGTATATTCCATTCCCGGGAGCCGTGGATCGGTCGGATAGCAATGGCAATGGGTAGGAGACCAAGCTAAAGGGCTTACCTAGTAGTGTAAGGCATTGTCAATCGATCGTGGAAGAATTTTCCACCTGCCATGGGGGCCAACCAGAGTTTAGGAGCAAGCAGTCGATTCGTGGTGGTTGTGGTAGGGATCTCTGTGTACAATACAATTCGTGGAAATAATTCGTAGTAATTCGTGTGTGTTAGCTTTCGTGTTCAATACCTACGCTAAAGCATCAGTTTTGGCGCTGCCTGGTACGTGTGCTAGGTGGCGTGCTTGCAGGAGGTACATTTGTCATGAGTGATGAATCAAACCCAAACAGCAGGTGACACGTTAATTGGACACAAAACAGAACGCCCATCTGATGTAATTTTTCAACAAGAATTCAATGCATTACAGCTTGTTGATAGATTAGAGAAATATTTTACCGTTAAAATTGTATTTCTTTTATTTATAACGCTTTAAATAATATTTTAAATCTTATTTTTTGATTTCGATATCGTTATTGATTTTTTGGGAATAAAATTTACTGATATTGTAATACAGTTTTTCTAACCTTGACGTAACAATAAACAATTTGAATGTACAATTTAATCGAGAAAGGTTTTTTTTTAAATTCATGTAGAATGACCAATATAGCCTTGCTTAAAATTAACTTATAAATAAGAAAAAGCTTTCATCTTAGCTGGGAAACATTTCCTTCTCCGAGCGCTCGATCGAGCGTGAAAGGGCGCTCGATTGTTTCGTTGCGTAATATTCCGACATTCAAAGCCCAAGTCGTGTTCGTAGCGAGGGCACCCGGGTGTGTGCGGGCGTTTCGTTGCTGTGTTCAGTTATCCATGCGAGAAGTACTGATGGTAACGATGGTCTTGATCGTTTTCCATTTCGAAGGTTCCTGGTTGTGTCCGATCTTAGAGTTTATAGTCTAGTTCGTGGCCTCCTTCTCCTTTTCGTTGGTTTATCTGTCCATAGCTTCAGGTCGGTGCAACTTCTTCTATGTGGTACTCAACCCTTCAAGCATCGTACTCATTCATTCATGGCCAAACAATGAGGGGGGGGGGGGAAGGGGATCACACTAATAATCCGTTATCACGGCAAAAAAGGAAGATAGTTCACAGGTAGACCTCGTCGCAATCTCTCAGCAGGTCCCGAATTGGAGTATTTGGCAACTTTCCAATGCCCCGGATTGCGTCTAACAAGGCAGGTCAAGCAACCTCATATTCCACACAAGATCGCAGCTGCATAGTTTGGAGTCGACCTGTCCTATGCGCTGGAGGTGCGCGCCCAAAGCGAAATGATTAGACCTAAGCCTAGACATCATTCTAACGCACAATCTCCTGAGATGCCGTGGAACCAATGCTTGAAGGACAATTGGGAAGTGATCGAATACAAAAACCTCCCTAACTCATCGGTTTTCCCACAAACTCTGCCACCGAGCCATTTAGAGAGACTGTGGGCCACGGCTGTACTCGTGAGGTAGGAGAAGCCTGTCGGAAAAGGACCCTTCCGAATCATTGGTCTGCCTTTTCATTGCCGGCAGCACCGCAATGGGCAGGCATCCAAACAACAGATACACAGCATGATATCTCTAACAATGAGCTTAAGATCTTTAGTTTTTTTTTTTTACATCTAGGAATAAGGTTAGATGTCTCAGCTAGCTCGTGGTTCATTCTCCTTCGCCACACGCCCTGCTCGCAAACACCGCCAAAGATAGTCCTTAGCACCCGCCGTTCGAAAATGGCGAGTGCATTGGCGTCCTCTGTCAGCATAAGTCAAGTCTCGTACCCGTAGAGGACTACCGGACGTCTCAAGGTGCGGTAAATCGTACATTTCGTGTGTTGTTGGAGTCTTCTGGATCGCAGGAGTTTGTGGAGTCCGTAGTAGGCACGATTCCCCTGAACAATGCGCCTTTGGATTTCGCTGCTTACGTTGTTGTCCGAAGTTACGATCGAACCAAGGTAGCAGAACTCATCTACCACCTCCAGATCGTCGCCGTCAACTGATACTCTGCTTCCGAGACCAACTCTGCCACGGTCAGAGCCTCCGGCAAGCAGGTATTTTGTCCTCTTCCCATTGATGCTCAATCCAATTCTATTGGCCTCGCGTTTCTGTCGGGTGTATGCCTCGCACAACGCCGCAGAAGATCGTCCGATGATGTCGATGTCATCCGCGAAGCCAATGAATTGAAGAGATCGGGTGAAAATCGTGCCCCGGATGTCGAAGCACGCGCTTCGCATGACACCCTCCAGACCGATGTTGAAAAACAAACAGGAGAGTCCGTCTCCTTGCTTCAGACCCCGGTCAGATTCGAACGATTCCGACAGCGTGCTCGAAACTCTCACCAGGTTCCCAGGAAATTCGTACTGCTGCATGGTGTTCCATAGTTCGGCTCGATCTATGGTATCGTAGGCCGCCTTGAAGTCAATGAACAGGTGGTGCGTAGGGATCGCATGCTGCTCCCGACCATTTTGGAGGATCTGCCGTAGAGTAAAGATTTTTTCGGTTGTTATTAGGTCGTTGAGCCAAGAAGAAGCATGATTTACCAATGTTAAGCCAATTTTGCGTAATGAGCTTGCGTTTTTGTTTTGTTTAATTCAATGTTAAAAAAATAACGCCTAGCTTTGTAGTTATAATACATTTTTGCACATTACAAAAATGGCTCCGATTTCAACATTTTCCTATCGTAATCCCCCAACTTTTTTTCTTCTCTGTAGCGTTTTAGATAAGCCAATAAGGCGTCTCGTCCATCTTATTATTCAACGGCACCATAAAGCCTCTGAGCCGTCACCGAAACTTGTCAAACAAGTTCTATCTGCTTACAAGTTCCCATGCAACCATCTAAAACCGAACTTTGAGCAGCATTAGACTCGCACATTACACGGGCTTTACTTTTTGTTGCTTCATGTTCATGTGCACGCTACTGCTTGCCGCGTGGGATTTAATATGCAACAGTCACTGCAGGGGCCATTAAATTTCTCTCGCTTTTGTGTTGAGATTTTCTTTTCCTCCTTCTTCTCGGGCTTGAAAGTACAAGCGTACTACATCCCGCTCCACAGTTCATACGTTTTGGAAAAGTGGAGGAGCTGTGAGAAAATCTCAACGCAGCTCAAATAATGTGTCCTTTCTCTTTGGCAAGTGTTTGCGCTTGGATGATGTGCCGATGAGTCGTCCAAATTCTTCTGTTTATAGCGCTGTTGTATCGGGAATTTGGTTTTGATTATTTTATTTTTATTACCACTGGCGGGCAATTTGTCCGGCGCACAGAAGCAGAATGTCTTTAATGCTGTTGGATGATGAACACAATGCAATAAAAAAAAAAATTGTGTGTGAAACGTAAAATCTGTATGTTTATGAACATACAGTAATAAAGAACCTTTTGTTTTGAAGAAAATCTATAGTAAAACTGAAGGAGAATTATGTTTTTTGTTAGATGAAAAACAAGTAAAATAAAACCAAAACAAGTTAGGCTCTGTTTGAGCACAAAAATCAGCTGTTTCAACAAATCACGCTTCAACTCTCTCTCTCTCTCTCCTTCCCTCTAATGTTCAGAGAATGAATTGCGAAGCTTAACCTTTCTCTCGGTGAAGGATTAATGCATCTCTTCGCCTACTTTATAGCTGGTGCTAGTGGCTGTTGCTCACGAATTTGCTCTACGAAATTGGGCTTGAGCTGGTGCAGTGTTCTTTTGGTTGCGAGAGTGTCAAGTGCCATGTTAGCTTGTTAGTTTAGTTTTCGTACGACCTGAGGAGTGTAAGGATGTGTTTTGGTCGCTGCGAACCAACAGGTCAGACAGGATACGCGTGATCGACGGAGCAAACAATCCGTCGGTGTGTAGTGTTTGTGTGAGTGGAAATAATGGCAGTGAATGTAATAGTAAAATGCTATAAAAGTTTTCGAGATTAGTGATTACTTGATGTAACACCAAATTTTTAATTTACACAAAAAAAAAGTTAAAGATACAGTTTAACGTGAAAAAAACGGTACAACTTTCACCGTATCCAGGCTGGTAGAATGTGTGCATAAAACTAAACCATGAAAAGATAGTTCGCAAGATCATGCACTCATCTTACACCGTGTGCTATTCAATGCATTGTTTGCCCCCGGTACACGGTCGGTAATTGTTTTGTCTTACAATGGACGCTTTTATTCGCTTGCCTGTGTATTATAGTAAAAGCTCCGCGCTGGGTGCATGAATTTTTCTTGCTTCTTGCTTGCTGTAAATTTCGCCTTTCATACGGGATAAATTCACACACAATAGGTGCAACATTTGGTTTTCTTAACAAAAAAAAGGCATCTATTGGTAGCGCATTTTTGAAGTTCATGAATTCATGACACTAAGAAGTGTGCGTTAATGAAACGAGTTAATAAGAATTGTAAGGAATTATGGTAAAAAGATATTTTTTATTTGCAGATTTTTGTTATATTCAAGCCAATAACTGCTTTCCGTTGAGTATTTTACATACTATTATTGTGGCTTTAACAATAAAGGCACATCAGTAGCACCCCATTTGGGCGCTAACCCCTCTAACAAGCATACAGAAATAGTAATAATAAAACAAGAAGGAAGGCTAACTTCACACGATTTTCTGTACCGTTGTTCCGTGAGGTATAAGCGCTATAAATAAACGTCAAATGCATTACTTTCGGTTAGGTTGGATAGGTCAGGAGCATAAGACCTCGGTACACACACATACACACACACATGTATCTGCCTGTCCATATGCATCAATTCAAGCGAGAAGCGAACGTGCAGCACGTGAGATCAATCAATGTTCAAATGTTCGCCTTTGCTGTGAAATAGAAAATGGCGATCATTGCCAACAACAGGTTGCATTTTTTCATGCACTACAATTTAACGGGGAAAAACGGCGTTCTAGTTTTAATAAGAAAGCAAACGAAATATACATTCAGACAGGATGTTTCTTTAAAATGCCATCAAGCTCGAAAATAGTTTTTATCGGTACTTCATTTACCACACGTAACTTCACGACCCAATCGTCGTCGGATGTTACCATCCCCAAAAATAAAAACCCCAATATTGAACCATAAACAATGTTGCTTGTGCCACAGTGACCAGCACAAAGCTTTTTCTTTTCGATCACGAACACACGAACAGGAAATGAAGCAAAAGTGGTTTTGTATAAATTTTAATTCCCCTTTGTCGGCTTCGTGGCAGGGAAAAACTTTTCCACGGTCAGCAACATCCAATGCTTTGATGTTGCTTCCCTGTTGCTATCAAAGCCAATCATGTCGCCCGTGACTCATGTAAAGCGAGAGAGGGAGGGACAGAGAGTGTGTGTTTTTGGTTGTTTATGGACCTCATAACCTCTGCTGTTCGGTTCGGATAGTCTGTTTTCGTGCCCGATGGACACTCTTATTTTTGGAGTAATTTTATCAACCATCCTCGCCTTTTTTTTTTCGCTACATTTAATCGCGTAAAGCTTGCGAAGCTTCGGAAAAAGCTTTCACACCTATTTGCACTACTTATCAACAGCAAAATGGCTGCAATCGATGCAAGCATTTTTGGTTTTGTGCTCAAGTGCCTCATAAATCATTCGTTGCACCAACGGGGAGACCTGATACACATTACACTTCAAACGAAGAAGATGAGCTAAAAAACAGGAAAAATACAACCAAACCTCAAGTGTAGCCAGACAATCCAAAACTAGCCCGAAATAAAAAAAAATGGTAGCTTTTTGCTGGTAAACAACAAAACTCACGGGGTGTCCAATAACATACATCAGCCACTACAGACACACCGCACTTTTTTTTGGTCCACTTTGCTTCTCCCTAATCATCCGCACAAAGCTTTCAAAAGTTGTTGAGAACAACAAAAAAAAAAACCGGCTAGTCTTGTTGCGAACAAGACAGTCAAAAAAGCGGCGATCAAATCGTGCAACGTGTGGTGTGGTAGCTAAAATTGAATATTTATGTTTCAACCTTCCGCGCGGCGTTTTTTTTCTGCAACTCAGCATTTGCATTGTACGGGGAAAGCGATGGGGACACATGGGGCGGAACCGCATGCGGTAAATCCCACGTCTCACACGTCCATTTTGGGGCTGCACAAGCCGGCTACTTCCATAAATCACCCGGCACGCAAACTTTTCGCCAAGTCACAAATACCCGCCGTGCCCGTAAAGGCGACGAAGGTACGATAGAAAACACGGCCGAGTGGTGGTGGTGGTTGTACGTTCCCCTCACGTGGTAGTCGTGGTATCTGTTTTATCAAACTTTGAAACATTGTTATGTCACGGTGGTTCAGCTATTTAAGGGATACTTGTAAATAAGCGTATTATTAAAGCGAGTAAAAAGCGGAGAGTTAATTATGATATTTTCATTCATGGCGTACTTTATAAGCGATTTGCTTTCAATGGTTTAGCTCGTCTGCTTTAATAAAATGTAATAAGAGAAAATGAGCGAAAGCTGGGCTGAAATAAATAAACTTGACCCCAGTTCCACCAACCGATCGAAATCCATTTCGCTTGATCCAGGATGATTTGCACAAAATCCATCGAACCGAAGGCCGAATCCCGACCGAATTGGGTTGATTTAGATTCAAAGATT
The DNA here is from genome assembly GCF_943734695.1 of Anopheles maculipalpis. Lineage (NCBI taxonomy): Eukaryota > Metazoa > Arthropoda > Insecta > Diptera > Culicidae > Anopheles > Anopheles maculipalpis. The sequence goes on along the minus strand of NC_064871.1, from coordinate 42,453,127 downwards.
GATGGAAGGCAGGCAAGTCTTGAGCTTTACTGGTTCGGAATAGATGATGTTATTGACAGGTTTCTCGACGCATTTGCTAATGCAGGCTATCCGTGGCCAAACGGTGGATGTAAGTGTCGGAATAGAATCGTTTATTTAATAAACTCAACGTTCTGGTGTTTCCTCGTTGCTTTCATTGGCGTCCATCTGTAATCTCTGACAGAAGATACGAAATAATGGATTTGTTTCTATTCCTGCTGGCCGGGATAACATTGTCAAATTTTGATTGATGCTGACATATTGCATTTGGCTTGTGTGTTGAGTAAGATGCTGTAAGTAGATGGTAAAGCTTACAATTGTTTGTTTAATGTCGAATGTGTACGATACACCAGGCGCCTCCATCGTAAGTCAGTATGGATGGGAGTCCGAGTGTGGAGTTCGGAACAAACCAAAAAAACATGCAACGCAGACTATTGAAACTGCATTAGCAAACGTACAGCCACACCGATGTACATTAATGAAAGTGCCTTGGAAATGGTTTCCCCGTGGAGCATGTAAGCAAGTTTCTTGAGAGCTTTTCCCAAGGTGTTATCAACCCGATGGGGGAGCTATTTCTGTCCAGCGGCGCTTTCCAGCGATTGGAACGACAGCATTGATTTTCCATCACACAAGCAAACAGAATGCAATCGGGGCATAAAACTAAAACATATCACAATAAGACCAGCACAACGTTAGGCATTTGAAAAATACAAATGGCCTCATTTTTAAGTTATTAGATGATTGATGTGTCACAAGACAAAAAATCCTTATTTAACCTGTAAATGAACTCACCGCACTGTTCTACCGTTGTAATAAATCTTCACCCTGGCAACAAAAGATCTTCGCTTCTTCCGGCAAACCTTACCCAGCAGGCAAATTATGCCTGATAAGCGAGCTTAAAACTTTGGCAATTAATAATAATATTCCCGCCCTCACGCAAAGCACAAACACATACGAAAGTACGGGACGGTTGGCACCGTGGGGCTGGGGCGTAATAATGAAGTCTTAGTGCATCAGCCAGAGAAACTTATTTATCGTTCCTAATTGGTATCATTTGAGCGGACAGCAAAGTTTCTCCCCCTCGAAGCCGTAACTGAGAATAACTAATATGTTTGCTAACTTTTGATACCAAATCGTTTCGGTAGTGTGAGAATTGTGTTTTGTTTTTAGGGGAAAGTTTGCGTATTCGTTTTGGCAATGCTTGAAGAGCACATTAGTAAAGTTTGTTTTGGTTGAAGAATAATCATACTGAAAGGGCACCAAAAAGGGGAAGGAATGCTTGAGATGATCAAGTTGAGCTAAATATAGGAGAATAATTGGATCTTGACGATTTAATTGAGTGTGTGATTGGATGTAGTCAATAACTACGATCAAGTGGAGGATCGTCCACTAGCGGTTTTTAATCATTTTTTAGAATTAAATAGAAAAAAAGCAGTGACAATACGGCCTCGAGCTGTTATACTTCATCTTCTTCTTGTTTCAACGACCTTCTAAGGTCCCGCCGGTCATCGAATGGCTTAATGGACTTGAGTCCCGGTCCTGCTGTTTGAAGACCGACACCGCTGTCGCCTACACCGCCGGGCCACCGTTATAGTAGAATATAAATAAAATAAATAAAATCAAGTAGAAAAAAAACAACCTAAAAATCATACATTACTCTCATGAATTCAAACTTCAACTAATAAATCCCGGATAGGACGAAAAACCAAAAATATCCCTTCACTTTCGGTCAGACCCTTTTCAAACTTTAATAGATTTAAAAAAACACACGACTTTTTTATATTTTTGGTGAAATTAATTTATCTAGCATCGGTCACTGTTTGTCACTCAAAAACGACGCATCTTCAACGCGCTCCAGCTCTCTTCTAAGGACTCTTTTATCTTATGCGTGGAAGGGATTTTTAATCCTTCAAGCAAACGAAGTATTGCAACCCCAATCGCACCCATCTCTTCCTATCTGTCATTCATTTTTTCAAACTTCCAAGCAACCCTTTGGACGTTATCGGTTCGCTTTGCGTCCAATGTTGCTGCAAAACCTTCCGCTTGTTGGTGAACCATTTCAGCCAGCTGCTTATCGATGCTTCACTATCTCGAGCACATTACTGTATCGATCTTTCCGAACTGAGTTTTGGTTTGTGTGACACATTTCAATGATATGTTTCGAGAAAGAGTTGCAATGGAAATGGGTGAAAAATCCTACATTTCTATTACATTCGCTCACTTCTAAAGCGCTTGGGAATCTTCGTTTTAAATTGCTTGGAATAAACAGGCGAGATGGGTATCATTATTTGTCACCTTGTACTACACACGTGGCATCGAAACAGGTAACATTGGGTGGTAACTATCTCACAACACTACCGGCATGTGTAGGAAACGAATGGAGCACAAGAAAAAAAAAGAACAATAAAGAAATAAAAGCTCCAATCGAGAAAGCACTCTGGTGCGGGCAAAAGTAAACGTTGAACAGGAGATAAAAAAGTAAATCCCTGTACTTGGCTGGGAAGTGGAGAGTAATCGGTATACACTCCTGACCAAGTGTAACTACTTTCCTGTAAAATAGTAGCTTTCTTCGAGCCAATTACTCAATTGGTGTTGTTGTTGAGCAGAGAAACAGAACGAGTTGTAGTTGGAGATGATGATAAACGTATTCCAAGTTGAATGAAGAATAAACTACTCAGTGCAAAGTACGTTTACGTTAGCTAGGTAATAAAATAGTACATATAAAGCAAACTTTGTTAAAGCAATATGATAAGTTTTATCTAAACATAATATAAATGATAATCAGAAGCTTTAATATGTATGGTTAATATATTTTAAATATCGGAAGAATGGCATGGATTTAAAATTAATAGATTTAAGCAAAAAATTACCTTCTTAATTCACATAACATTTCTTCATTTTAACCGTTACCATGCAACCGTAGCTGATGCTATGCGTACCATCGTATCACAATAGATCAAAGCGCGCTCGTAGCTTTCCCAGCAGATCTTCACAAGAGCGAAAGAGAAACGAGTCAGCTCAGCTCAACCGAAGCACACACGAAGCGGACACCCAAGCTGTGCATGATTGTAGTATCGGTCCGTTCGTGCAAAAGACACGAGCACATTCGCAGTTCCCTTTATGCTCGCGAATCATCCGGACGCATTCTTCTGGCAGCCGGTAAGGTGAGGTGAGGCCGGCTAGGAGATAAGTGCATAAGACCAGTGCAGGTTGGTGCAGTGAAAGGTTTGTTCAGTGCATCTGGGTGTGGGGAGATATTGAGTGTGCCGGGTGTGCCGGATTAGCCGGAAGTGCAACATCATAAGGCTAATATGGCGTTGAAACTGCTTGTTTGTGAGTAGTAGAAAGTAGTGTGAAAATGTGTAGAAGTTTTCAAAAAATTGTTTTGCAAGCAGTTTTACGTGGTCAGCATGAAACAATGGAAGCAGCAGCACATTAGCCGGAAGGTTGCCAAGTTCGAAACAAGAAAATCGCAGTGTAATGTGAAATGTGAGTGTTTAGCAAGTTGCTAGCGGAAGTTTTGAAATTTCCAAGCTGAAATCTTGTGCAGCCAACCGCTTGGCCGTGTGAGTAAGGGTGGCATGGTATTGGGGCACTTCCTATTGTGAGTTGCTTAGTGATTTGCTTAACGTACTGCAAACGCATGATCTCCGTAACCGTCGAGTAATGATCGTGATTGTATGAGTGTACTAAAAACCAGTGTAATAATAACAACACCGTGACGCTATTGTTGTGAAATAAATTGATCGATCACATTGAAATAATTGTGAATAGTGTTTCCGGTGGTGATTTTTTCTGATACATAAAATAATTCGTGCTGTTAAGTGGAGCTTAAACCAACAAAGGGAGCAAAAAGTCGAAATAATAACACTTAACTTATTTATTATCGTGAATGAGTCTGTCTCGTGCGGTGTGATTTGTGATTGGTGGTGCCAAATGTTCACATCAAATAAATAAATCATCAAAAAAGGAGGGAATTCACTAAGCCGCACAAAAACTCATCCACATCCGTCTGACGATATCATCGCTGGGGGGAGGGGAGGAGCACCAACTGTGTGACTCTGTGCTGTGTGTGCGTGTATATGGGGGCAAGTATTAAGCACTTTCCGATTAATGGAATAACAAATAAGCTACCGCAAAGGGGTAAATTATTCTGCGCGAAACTTGTCCATCCATCCCGCTCGATAATGAGTGTTTATTTACGAAGAGCAGAGGATCGAAGTCACTTGAAAACCTAATGCCAAGTATGGCTTTTTTGCCCCCTCTTTTTTTTTTTTTTTTTTTTTGGTTGAGAAACATAAACTCACTTCAAAAGTAAAACTTCCGCAAGGCAGATGAGCAGATGAGCAGGTTTCGGTATTGGCACGCTTGATTTGCAACATTCACGTTACATGGCCACCGTACGAATTGGTGGAATAACCGTACGTGCAGAGGTGATCTTCAACTTCAACTCCACCAGCCACCGACCGTTCCAAAGACCGGTTCTTTTTTTTTTCTCTTGTCTCTAGTGGCGGGACAAGCAGCAGGCGACCTTATATCGTGTGGAATTGTTTGAGTAAAGATTTTTTGTTTGGCCACCCGGTTCCGCGTTTGCGTGTTTGGCCCATTGCGGGTTTGCCATTTGTTTGGCGGTTCTGTTGGTTGTTCACATTCGCGCGCACAAACGGCATACGGTAGCTGGGCGGATGGTGCTTGTGTGTGTGTTTACCCGTGCAACTTCTTGTTCCGTTTATCGCTCCCGGGGCCGTGTGTTACGGGGCGCGACGATCCGGCAAATCGATGAGCTGCAAACGTTCCGCAGGCTTTCCACGGGCCATGCCATGGCTGTTCGGCTTCGGCTGCGGAGTTTACGCGAGGATGTAATAAAAGTTTTATCTTACCCCAAACCGTTTGACCGTCACATCCAGTCGAACAAAAATCGGTTCATCTAACTCAGCGGTAACATCGTTACATCAGATTGTGAGGTCTGTTCTCGTTTTACGGCGCGTGATGCAACACGGTAGATAGATGCGTGTCATTGTGCATAAAACGGGTTGTACAATAGTAGGTGAAGCGAAGGAACAATTTCGGAACGTCTGAAGAAGACCTGTTTGGTGTGATTTCTTTCAATAGATTGTTACTTAGTGATTGAATCATTTACTAACTTTGTAGTTTTTGACTACAAAATGCAAAGGGTTTCAGAAATAGTTTTGCTTGAATGGACAATAATTATCAACGTTTCGTTGTGTAGGAAAAACTGCTAGCAAAGATCGACCAAAGACTCATTTTTCTTGATCGTTTGACTAGAAGAAATTGTTAGGAGTGAGTAGTGCAAACATTTGTTGTGGTGCTAAGTTGTTTATTGAAATATTATTCTACTTACTTTGGATATTAATACTACTTCAGAAGTTATGTGATTTTTCATTCGATGATGCTGAGTCCTAACATTCCATTATTATTAATTACTGAACCACTATTGATCGTCTTTTTTTATGTGTTTTATGTACAGAAATAATGCTTGATCGTTTCCTCAATTATTTTTGTGTTGATATTACAGTCGAGTGCAAGAAACCGTAGGAAAACAGCAATTTGATTGTGTTATGAATATTATTTCTGAGTAAAGAAGTTATGAAGGCTCACAGAGTCAGGCTCTTCCTAATGAACGATTACAAAAGTTCTAAGTTTTACAACAATTTCTCACTCAAAAATAATAGACAAAACAATCTAAAATGCCACAATTTCCCAACAGTGTCTCTGAAGACTTCCTAACGTAGTAAATATGCACAAGGAAAGATAGACATTGTTATACAAAGTCTCGTGGTATCTTTGGCAGAGGACCTTTTTCAATCATAAACGGTGATGAAGAAACTCCTGCTAAGTAAGAACATTTATATTTAAGGTACCGCTAGCTAAAGTGTCAATTTAACTCTGTAAGGACGTTAAGAACTTGATGGAATTTTTTTTATAGAATATTTTTCAAATTTAGAATGCATAATTAGTATATTTTTTAATGCATTCCCAATCAATATTACATCTACCGATGATGTTGTAAGTTTTAATAATTTTACCTGACCAGCCACTAAGCCCTGTTTAAAATACATAACAGCTTTCAAAAGGTTTAATATTTAAAGGCATTGAAAATGACACCAATTCTAGGTAAAAAAAAAAGACCTCAAAAGAACTCACAACTTATCCTCAAATTAAGTTTGCTTTCTTGCCACTTAAATCTACCGATTTAAGGGTTGCCTGCATTAGCATCTTCCCCACGTTAATTTTGTACAACATCGAACAAATCAATGTACACGAAAACTGTACACACTGCCTGATTATGTTTGATTTTGCCTGTCGCAACTCGAGCGCTACTACCGGAAAACGTGCTGAACTCCGCATTAAAACCGTTGTATTTCCCGCTGGCCCCTCAAAAATTTGCCTTCTTCCACGCTGCTTCGGGTTGTTCGGGTTTTCCAGCTCGAAGATTTTGTTTTTCAATTTCATCGGACCGCTTTTCGTTTTCGTCCTCCCTTTTCGTGTTACGCTTCTGTATGTGAGCAAACAATGATAAAATGTTCCATTAAAATAATTTTATGACTGCAGATGTTGTTAAGTCAACAATTTACAACTTGTTTAATCCTTTCGCTTGCAGTCGGTTGACAGGGTGAGCTGGGAAAACATTTAACCCGCAGTGCGTTTGGTGCGTTGGTTTTAAAACTTTTAAACCCGCCTCCTTCGAAACGATAGCATTTTGCAATGTTTGTAAGCCACAATGCAAAATAATGTGTACATTTAGCAGGAAAAACAGTTCACTCGACAATCGACGTATTGCTTTCAATTAAGTTCTGCTTCATCCCATTCCTTATCGTGCCGATGGTAACCGACGATTGAAAATCCTCATTAAACCACCGGGTCCTTCGTGCAAATCGTTCCTTCCTCGCGCGAGCGTCCTCTACGCCCTCCGTACAGACCACCGTTTAACATGAATGTGCAAAACAAAAGCCCAACAAATGAAGCAAAAGTGTAATTATAAATACACGTTTCCATCGGTTCCTATCGTGAGCGGTGAGTTCACCGGTGAGCTACGGTACGTTACCATGTAAATAAAACAATTATGACGGGGAAAACGTAATAATGCTAAAGCCCCAAGAGTGTGCGTGTGCTCGGATGAAAATGAGCAAATTTGAAGCGATCTTCGTTTGGAGAAATGGTCTGCTATGCCCTGCTAAGGGGAAATGTAGTATGTACGTCCGCGTACGCACGCGGTGTTGAGTTTTGTGTGGCAGTTTTCCTATAAATAAACGTCAAATGCACTTCCATCAGCGGGTCTAACCGTTGCTGTTTTGGTTTAGCGGGTTTGGGATGACCGGTGCAGGCAGTATGCTCGGTACGGCCCTAAGGCCTGTGGCCCATCAGCGTAGGGAACAAAGTGGACGGAAAGATCAATCAACCTTCGGGTTTACATCGTTCTGGCATCACACAGGTTGTGTCGAGAGGTACTACTACCTTCTCTTGGCAACAGGTTGCGATTTGCGCTGGGTTACATTCGCGGACGGAAGTCCTTCATTAATTCTATTTTTCCCTTCAATTCTGGTTAGCTAGCTTGCTAACTAGTTGGGTGTATAGGTCAGAGGTTTGGCTTTCCTTTTTTTTTTTCACTCTGGGATACAAAGATACATCATACAAAATGTATTGACATTTACTTTTCAAACGCTACGAGCCCTTCCTGGTCAAATTGATTTACTGCAGATGGTTATCGTTTTTGGTCCAATCGGATTCGCTCGAAAAAGTGCAGATTGGCGAAACATTTTCTCCTACTAGGTTTGGTTTTTGCAGTGCCAAAACACTGCTATTTCCTGCTGCGGGTTCTTTTGCAAGCAATGCAATGCCGTTAAGAATTTACTACCTTTGCGTCAAACAACGCACGTCGGTTGGTTTATGGCTACCTATAAAATTAAGGAAATTAAAACGAAAGTGGTTTCTTGATCGTTTGCCAATTTCTGGGAACAATTTATGCGATGATGATGATGTGATGTTGTTAGAGAAAGTCTAAAAAATATTCAAATAAATTAAACTCCACTGTAGCAGTAAAAAACATTAAAGTGTATAAACAAAACAAGACGTTGCTGCATGACATGAAATAAATTCTTACGTACATGGTTATTGCAACCGATCGAGATGCCGTGAATGGGTCGGTCCACTTCATTGTCTGTAGCAAGGGTTCTTTGGAGGAGGAGGAGGAGGAGGAGGAGGAAGATAATAAATCACCCGACACGCAAACTTTTCGCTATCTCATCACAGGGTCACAAGGGAAGACATTGTTGCCTTTTCGTTGTGACAGGATGTCCCTGGAGAAGCAGCTCATTTTGAGAGGTAGCCAGTAAAGTTAGAAAATTCTTCTAAATACCATTTACGAGGCGCTTTAGCGTGGAGCTGAATATATTTGATATTAAAATACATACTTAAACTAATAATATAAATGCGTCCACGGATACACATCATCTCGATAACGACTTTGTACGCCCATTTCAATAGAACTACGGAACAAACGGATGCCAATGCCAATGTCGCATAGTTCTAATGAGCAAACATCGTACGCTCGTGGTGCAAATTCTCGATAAACGGGTTCTACTTGGAGGTGTCTGTCTGGCGTTCTGTTACACGTTGCGTTCACACAAATTTGTTTACTGATTAAGCGACTAATGCTATTTACTGTTTTCCCGCAGTTAGTTAACATGCGCTGCCCAGCAGAACACTACAATAATACACCAATTTCACACGAAAGCTTCACTCTTCCCCCGACAGAGACGCCAAAGAGCAATAAGACGCCAAAAACGGTGTTGGAAAGGGAATGCCCTCTCAATCCCAGCCGGTTTTGCGTGTGATACGTACGTAGCAATAATTCTATTTGATCCTTCGCTTCATAAATTACCACACTGCCGACCGGCAGACCACTCGCTACAGATAAGACAATAACGTCCGCCCGTCCAGTGTTTGTGCGTGTTGTGGTGTGAGGTTGTTGAGAAGCGACCGGTCTAGATGTGTTGATCTCGTGTTGCATTGAAGGCTTAATTTTGCTGGACCTTCAGTGTTGGAGTGGACGGTGCGACCACGGAAGGCGAGAACGTGAGAAGTTAATGTTTATTGTTGAGCATCATACCTCGCTGGAAATACTATACATCCGGAAGCTGTAGGAAAATGATTCGCAGCGAAAACGGGAAATGTACATTGGAAATGTATTCCTTTAAGATTAGCAGAGTGCCGTTGGGTTTAACTTTTGATGCAGTAAAATATAATTGAAGAAGCCATAACATATCACTTTGCTACATAGCAAAACCGTACTTATGTATTTTTAATGAATTGAAGTAGAATAATATTCGCTCAATTTTTAATTATCCACGGTATCCTACTTTACAAGCTTTGAACATTGCAGTTTTGCTTGCCTTTTCAATTTACAAGGAAATTTTCTGTACACATTCCCATCCAGCTCCAACATCAAAAGCAAGGAAACCATATTACGCTGCGTTCCTGCCACCAATTTTTCCTTCTGCACGATTGGCACCAATTTGGTGTGTCCATGTGTAGAAAGTGAAAGAAATCTAGCTCTGTGTCTAGACAGCAGACAGTAGAAAATGGTCGGACGTGATCGACGATCCAGTTCCTCTGCTGACGTTTCTCCCCTCCCCCCCCCCCCCCTCCTGTATTAAATATATCTCTTGTCGCTACGCCTCGCACACTGACGGCTCGTAAAACGTGATGCTGTAACAAATCCAGCCAGCATCCGTGATAAACTAGAGCACACACGCCTTGGCCTAGACGAAAGTAAAATAATTTTCGTTTCCCTTTCCAACATTCTCGGTATTGACAGTTTTTTCCCATCCAAGGGGACAAAAATCGACGGACGAACGATGCGTTGCGAGCGATAACAAATGGCATTCCTTCAAAGGGAACGTTTTGCGACTACGACTACGAGCGAGCAATGCATACAGATGAAGCATAATTTAATACAGTTTTTAGTAACTTTGTTTTTGTGCCACAAGAGCTTCTTGATGGGTTGCAAAAGATATCAGCGTAGAGCGTAGAAAGAAATCAAGAACAATGGTACAAGAATTCCGTCGATGAGTGGAGAAACATTTTATCATGCCGTGAAAAAAACGCGTAAAGCGCGTGATAGGTTCTGCACGAATTGTTCCAAGGTCGAAATTTTATTTATTATTATTTCTATGATTAAAAGAGAACTGGTGTTTTTTGAATGCTATGGGCTTTCGAGCTTTTCTTGCAATTTGTCATAAGAGATACAATCAACAAATGCTGTTTACGTCCTAATGCGTTTTCGGTTTGTGTCTTTACAAACACCGGAATAAGAAATGATGTTGTGGGTGTTGAGATTGATTGCACTTCATTAGAGCGCACCGTGCAGGTGCGTGCATTTTTAATGAGGCTTAGCAAACTAATGAATCTTGTAATTACTTCGTTGTTTTCCTTGTTAATTACAATTTTTCGTTTTAATTTTTTTTTTCAAAGCACACAAATGACAAAAATTCAAGTGTGAATTTCTTACATTACATTTTAAAGCTAAAAGTTACTTATCTACCATAACAGAACCGTATCTTTCATAATAGCTAAACTGCATGAGTGCAAAGAGAAATAGTTTGACAGATATGTGTTCGAATGTTGTTGACGTGAGATGAAATTTACGACTGTAGCTTGCCATAGAAATGCACATTTTGACACGCTCCGTACAACATTTCAGAAAAGCACGTTACATTCACAAATATGTTAAATATTTAAAGGAAGAAAAGGTGCGCAGAGAAGGGCAAGAAATTTGAAAAAAATTCAAAAAAAATTTGAAATAATTCCATGGCACCGAAATATAGACCTATCTGCCACAGAAATACGGAAAATGAATCGCATCATATCAGGGCACGACCTGGGAAAGTACTGGTTAGAAAAAATGAAAATCGTTAACGAGGCAAATTGCGAACTTTGCAAGGTGCCAGAAACAGCCAGACACATGATCTTCGAATGTTCCAAGTATAACCCACCCCTAGGACTATCTTTCGAAGCATTAGAAAAGCATTGGAAGGATGAAGATGGAAAGTGTGTTAAGGAAATAGTAAGCTTTGTAAAAAGGAATAAGATAGAATTTTAAAAAAAGGCAAACAACTGACCGATAACCAGCCGATCATCAAGCGAGAAAATATGCCGCCGATATGACTCTTAGAAATCGAAAGGCAAAATAGAGTGAGGTAAGCCTCTGAATATGAACGGGAGAGCGAAGCCTCACCGGCCATAGGAGGATACAATCCACACTCGAATAAGATGAAGAAGAAGAAGAAAAAGGAAGAAAAGGTGACAGAAAATTGCTTTTCACAGGATGTTTCATCATGTAGAGCTGATGTGTTGTACCGGAAGAAAATATTTAAATTTTAAATGTGTTTATTACAATTTTTTATTTCCTAATGACTGTCAGACCATATTCCTTCAAATCTAATAGTTCAATCGCGGATCTTTCGGATCCACGTTTTGCATAGAGAAATTTGTTACCAGTTTGTCAGGAGTACAAAAGTGAAGAAGTGAAGTTTTATTAACTAAATTTGCCCTATTTATAATTTTCTGAGTGTCACTCATGCACTACTTACAGTAGTGAACTCACTACTCACTTGACGAATTGTTTTTCGTCAAGTTTCTGTCTCACCGGTGTGCGTGTACACCAAACTTATATTTAGCTTTACAACTCATTCAACTTCTATCCTATTTGGAGGGTCGAGACATATCCTTCTCACTCAATTCAAGTGCACATTATCCCGGGTATGGTTCTGTTGTTGTTGTCCTCTCTATTTCCAAAGGGTTAGCGCCTCTTTGGAGCATTGTGTCGTGGAGGCTGGCAACTGGCTGACAAGAAAACCTCCTTTGTTGCGGATACTTTGTGGTGGTCGCCACTCCATTTCGTTGCCAGGATTTGGATGCCTTGGATGGCGGGCCCACCATCGGCACGAGTCCGAAAGCCACTACAACTTTGTGAAGCTACAGTAGCATCTAACTCACGCATTCCACCAACAGTAAAGCCGTCAGTCACAACTTCACGGCGTCCAAACCTAATTCAATTGGTTCAGTGATCTTATGGTGTCACTGATGACCCTGATTATTATAAAATGATATGTGCTATGAAAAATCCTTTTATTCAATAGTGTTTCGTGTTGATTGCTAGTACTATTTGCTTTTTAGTATAAACATTCGGTGAACCGAGTGTGCCCGGGATAAGGCAAATAATAGGGAGGAAATGCTTTGTGTTTATATTAATTAGTCATCACAAGCGCTGTTCACAATACGGCATTATACCGTCAAAATTAATTATAAATAAAATAAAATAAACATTCGAGATTTGCCCTACATGGAGACGCCAGGTGTTTTGTAACCTGATACTTAACTGCAGACGGTTATCTTTATTTTTGTACAAATTTATCGTAATTAAGCATAATTCGTGTCAATTCAATATAATTCAATCATCATCATTCATCGAATTGATACTAACGTGTGCTCTAGCCAACTTTCATCAACATAATTAATTACCTCATATTTCTTGAAACCAGCTCCATGTCACATTCTCAGGAAGCACATTGGCGTTATGATCTATGAGATCACCCACTGTAATCATTATGTTTAACATTCACATATAATTGGCCGAGAGTTGCATCAAGCTTGAATCGTATTAATATTTCAACCAAACCTCATCGTCTTTTCATACACACAAATTCAACGCTCGATTGAAAATTAATCACCCATTTCGTTTCCCGCGCATTTTTACATTAAAAATCCAAACTCCCGCGATTAAAAACAAATTCTCGCCAAATCCAGCAAAGATTTACGTGCCCTGCACGATCTCAAGCCAAGTGAACGAGCCAAACGAGGCAAATCGATTGGCGTGAAAGGAGGATTTATCGTTTGCCTTATCTTGTTGAAAATAATTTATCTAACGCCGGTCGCTGCCTGACACATTCCGCTGACGGTCGCCGATCGATGCACCGCCGGGCCCTGACCACTTTTTCCACAACAACTGTTGTTGTTGTTGCTTTTTCCTTTGCTACATCGAGCGATGAGGGCCTCTGTCGCTACCTTTTTTCCGCAAGTGTGACGTGCTGCGGTGTGGAACAAAAGGGTGGACTGGAAAAAACTTGCGTCCACCATCCCCATGTACCACCTTATCGGGTGGCAGTTTTTTCCACAATTCCCTGCCGGAGGAGATTCACGTTCTCTAGTGGCTTTCCGGCGTTATCTATGTTGGTTGTTTGGCTCTTCTGCTTCCTCGTCTGTTGGACCGTTGCTGTAAACCTTCCGCTAATTTGCTACATCCTGCCAAGCTTATCGACCCTGACTGAGTCTGCTATCTCGGGCGCGGTATCGATCTTTTTTTCCGATAGGCCAACCTTTTTTGATTCGTTGGCGGTGGCATATTTCAATGCGCGCTGTTAAAAAAAAAACGGTGTGACGGTCTTGGTATGGTTGGCGTAACTTTAGTGAGTTTTAGTTAAAAATTTAAAATACTTTTTGAATAGAAGCGGTTTCACAATTTTACTAACAAAGTTAACAAGAAGCTGGCATACAATATTCAAACTAAACTGTACAGTAAAGCAAAGCCTACGGGCGTGTTCCTGTCCCTGTTTCCTTGAACATTCTCTGACTAATTGATGGTTCGATGTTGTTTATCTAATCGATCGGTGATAGTGCAGCACAATGTTTTTCCTTCGATGGTCGTGCAACAATCTTATCTAGTTTGATTAGTTAGCAGGGCGGAAATTCATTTTGAATTAAAAGATTTTTAGTCTGGCATCCCTTTGTGTTGTGGAAAAACCGGAACTTCCTGGACGATGAAGTTCGAGGAAGGCTTTTTCACTGAGAAGAAAGTGGACAAAAACACTAAGGAAAGATCAAGCCGTGCTAGTAATCATAAAATCTTTCTCTTCCTTTTGCATAGAATGCAGTTAACATTGTATGTACCATAGAAATCTGCCACCGGAGCGAAGATAAATCCCAATAACTGTAACGCTAAATATGAACCACTGCCTACAGGAGGTAATAGGAGCTACACATGCTTAATCTTCACTTGCCCTTATCCCGCCGGCAAATGGCTCCTCGCACTGTGACTACTGCCAACAAACCACTGCTTGCTCCCAGGCGTGAACGTGCGCTGCAATAGGTTCACACCGGAAGGGCAACGCTGTTCGCTTGAGTGTGATAAATTACCTCAAAGGATGTGTAGAAAAGGAGGAAACATGATAGGCGCCCGTGAGCATCCAGGTTACCGCAGGGAATGCGGTCAATAATTATGCCTGCAGATAGGGCCTTGCAGACTGATGTCATCAGACGCTACTGACAGCCATTTTACTCTAATTAAATTTTATGATCGCGTCCGCCAATGCCATGCCAACCGAGCTTCGCAGGAGACGCCGGCCAGATAGATGGGGACGGACGGATGGAAAGCTCCAAGTTTCCGGTGTTCATTCTCCCGTACGTTCATTAATTCTTGTTGACGCATTTACCTTCAACCCGTCAACCCGTGTTGTTGATCCCAACGTTTACCAATGCTGTCACCATGGACAGGCGCGTTGCTGGTCAGGTGTGTTGCTCGGAATGTATGACTGCTAGTTCGGTACACCACCGAGTTGGACGCATGGACTTCAGGGTCGTCGTTATCGGGTGAAATCGAGAAAACGGCCGGTAGATTTTTACGACCACCATAAACCGCCTAGGTGCAGCGGGCTATTCGGTACTACAAACTAACAAGCAAACAGTATAAGCGGAAAAAATACCTCCTTAGTAAAACTGTTGAACAGGAAAAAGAGCCTTAGTTGCACGGGAAAACATCACTTTAATTATGGCTATTAAAGTCTGTTCTTAATGGTCTTTTCATGGGTTAAACGAACACAGCGAAAGTTGCTCTTTGTAGTCAAGTATTGATAACATATTGGATTCATGTTAACCGTAAGCTAATTTAGGCTGACATTGAATGTTTTGTACTTTTGCTTGCGCTGTGCTAATTGCAAATTTATTATGAACCACGAACCAACCATTCACAGCAATCGCGGTTAACTAACAAACTACGTGGAAAATGTATCGAGCGAGCAACCGCCACCGTCAACTGTTGAAAACTATAATGCATAATGGTCAATTGCATATAGCATTACCGGATACAGTCAGGCAATTCAACTGAATCCAACCATTATTTCATTAAATAATTATTATCCTATCATTACAGTCTACATCACAGACGCTTGATTGTTAGCATGACCATGGCCACAAAACCACACTCACTTCTGCTGCTTGCCGTGCAAGCAAATGGCTATCTATAGACTGCAATGGGATGATGTGCCTCGGCTATGTATGAACCCAAATGCAAGTAGACTTCATTTGAATGGATACGACAGTCGATCATTATCCTGTGGTCGATGCAAAAAGCACTTATGGTTACCCTTTTCAATAACGATTGCGTAAATCAATGCACGTGCGAGAGATTGCTCAAGTTCAAGTCAAAATCAAGCCAAAAGGATATAGCGTTTAAATTTCTATGTCACAATCGATAAAATAGCTCACTGAGTTGTTAAAACATTTTTTAAACTAGAGCGAGAATCTTTAAAAATCATATTACAAATGAATAAAAAGGAGTTAAATCCGCTCCTTCTTTCGAAGGAAAAGCGTATTCACCTCTTGACTTTTTCCAATTATCGTTGCGGTGCAAAGCAAACGAAATGGAAATTATAACACGTTTTGTGTTTGGTCTTGTTCTACGACAGAGCGTTGCGCCAGTTGTTTCCTACTTAGAATTCGAAGGTAAAGGAAGGATTTAATAGAATTCCATGTTTGCCATTTATGAGATTTCCGGATAATTATTTTAAGGAGAAACAACTCGGAAAATTTTTAATTACTGCAGTGTAAATATAATCGACCAACATCTCGTTCATGCAGGTTGAACAAATTTTAAGCGTTACGTAGATTATGCTCTGTTCATAATAATATAGTTACGTTTGAGTATGACGACTCTTCACCGTATTGTCGGTCATTTAAAAAAATTCTTCTTCTTGGCTAAACGACTTAATAAGTCATGCCAGTCATCGAATGGCTTACTGGACTTCCTGATAATTTATTAATTTATTTATTCATTTATTCCAGGCTCATTTATTTACTTTAGTAAATTGGCTTAACGAATTTACAAACAAATTTAACAAAAATTTAATACGATTTACGGGAAGTGGAGGCAGGGGGTATTAAAAAGATTATGAGGAGAGGAAGGAAGATTCACGTAGCTGAGCATGGAAGCGAGACATGCTGGAACAGGTGAAAGGTGTTGTTGAAAGCTAATGGAGGGGAACGGGGAACAGGTGATAGGAGTGAAATGACATCAAATTTATTTAATAGCAACTTGCGATGAAGCTAGCACGGATATAGGAGTGTCTTTTTTTCAACGGGCTCAAGCTCAAGAAGGCGACAACGGACAGGAATTAGGGAGCGATAGACAGATGATAACCGGTAAGGAAGTGACAAACACGTAAATTTGCGTTCAAAAAACACTTTTCAGTCTGGCCATCGTGGTTGAGCCTGGAGGGGTCCAGACTACAGCTGCGTATTCCCGGGATGATCGAACTCAACAACAAGACAGGGACTTCAGACAGGGGGGATCATGGAATTCGGACAATATCCCAAGCTATCAGGCTGTCAGTGATTTGTTAGCTTTGCTGATAACATAATCAAAGTGGGTATTCAAGGAGAGTGTCTCACCATGCCACACACCCACATTCTTTACAGAAGATACCCGACCGGATAATGAAATTGATTTTATGGGCTTTACAACTTCGTGTTCTGTGTAGGATCTTAGAGAAATTATATTTACAAATGTTACAGAACCTCAGAGCGAAGGTTAAGCTCAGTTTTTACCAAGATTATAGGTGGATTACCTCTAAATTGGTTTGACTTATAAAAATGCATTTCCTTTTTAATTATAAAGACGTGCGGTGATCACTAAAACTTGATTTAACCTAACCCTCCCATTACGTTCAGGATTTATAGAAGTATTTGAATATAGCAGTTGATATAAGAATTTTAGAATCTCTCTTAAATTATAGATTTTTTCTCTTGTGTGTTATATAGTAATTATTATATCAAACCGCGAAACCTTGAACTAGTTCCTATAAACGCTAGGACTCATTATCACTTGATGCAACCAATTTATCGTTCTTTCCGAGTACACTAGTACAATCATTAAAATCATTACACTAACCTCTTCAGCATGTATGCCCCAAATAAAAACCCATATTTCTTCCACTAAAGCAGCATCACATCCATGGGTTTTTGGTACGACTTGGGACCATTGGGATCACACGAGTACGCAGAACGTTAGCCAAGCCATTATTGTGCGGAAACCCGAACGGATTATTGTCCACCAGCGAATGATGACTTTTTCTAGCCCATGCACATGGAACCGTTCCAAATGGATCAACGGGGTTTTTATTTCACCAATGTCTACTCTACACTGTGACATGTGCGTGATTCTTGGTATCACATTTTTCATCCCATTTTATGGACACTTTATTACTGCTGCGTTGCGTAGCTGGCAGGCATTGTTCTGTAGGCTTACAGTTCGGGGGTTTTCCGCGAGATCGGACACAATTTTGCGTTTGTTCCCTGCTCATATGTTAGACTTCTGTGGCTGCAGACCGACCCCAAAGTGCTTAAGCCGCAGCTGAGTGGAAGCGAAAATGAAACCACGTCAATGCAGCTTTGCCAAAACTTTTCCTTGGCGGCGAACATTTTGCGCCGATACTCTGGATACAGAATATAAAAAATGGGTCTCCTGCCGACGATCTCCGGCTCGAGGAAGGGTTGAAAAATAAACAGAAACGAAAACCAAAAACGGAACACAAGATAAAATGGCCCACTGCGCCACAACATGAATTGTACGCGTGCTAACCGTGCGAAACAATAATGGTTTCCGTGCCCGGAAAGCAATCAATAAAATGCTCATTTATTATACGGATTTAGTTCACTAACGAAAGCTCTCATCATTGATGGGGGGGGGGCACAGCGAGCAAACACTCTTTACATCGGGCATCAATGGGCATAAACTTACCTGGTCTGTTTGGGAAAAGCGTCGCATGATGAGTACCGGAACATGTGTACAAACAGGGATAAAACTAAAGTACATTACCCGATGCCCGGCCAACCATTTGATGTCGCGAAAAATAAGATGCTGGAAAGATTTAGCAACGATTGATGCCCGTCAATAAAATCTTGTCATTCGGTGTGCAACAAAGAACAAAACAACACCAACGCGAAAAAGCAAAAAACTTCACTGTGAAAGTGACAATGAACGAGTTGAAACACCATCAGCAAAAGAACACGAACCTAAACCGCACGAAACGAAAAGCTCTCATCTTTGGAGGAAAAAAAAGCTTAGTTTATGCGTCCTCAGTTTCGGCGGATGGTTTTATATTTATTTCTGTCTTTTAGCACTTTCACGCGATTTCATTCCGACAGCCAGCACCGACGGGAAGGGGCTATTTATTCGATCAAAGACTTTACGGACCATTGCTTGCTCCCTTCGTAGGAATATCTAGTTTGCGCCACAACGATGTTTATTCGTTTCGTTTTTTCGTGAGCAAAAAAAAAAGAGACGAACCGGGATGATCAGATTTGAAAAGATTCGCGCTCTTATTTTATATCCTTTTTTTTGCTGTGATGGATGCGTGGTTTTGTTTATGCTTTTTAAAAGAAATTTTCATCAGAAATGAAATGAAAGTGGTTGATTGAATGGCGCTTAAAAGAGTGAGAGAGCAAAACAAACCAGCATTTGATGGTCAGGATTGATGGTGCTATTTGTAAAGTGATGGCACTGTCTTTCTGTAACCAAATTTATGAAATTATGTAGTGTACACCTTTCTGTGGGGAAAAAAGTCTAATATCCTTAAAGAATCCTTCAACATTTTTACACAATTTTTGCATCCAAACGCTGAAAAGATGCTTGTTCCATTCCACTAACAAGAATCAGTTGCATCGAATCGCGCACAAGTTGAATTGCGGAAACGCATCCTTAGGCAAGCCTGGCAGCGTTTCACACGGAAAATGGAAAATAGCACAGGAAAATCAAAAATCCGCCCAGGAAAGCTGCTTTTTCGTGTATGAACAATTTTTGCCGCTTCGCCGTTCAACGATCTTCAATTTTGGTGAACCATGAATGGTGGTTATATGGTCGGTAAATACCCCACCATGCTGTGTCAATACAATTTTAAACGAGCTTGCTTAGAACAGAACGAACGCTAGAGCAGCTTGTTGATGGTTTATTATGTGCCTTTCTTCCCAAATAAGCGGATTGACGTACATATACGCTACCAAAGCGGGACTCCTGGAGTTTGCTGCTTTAAGCTGCGACGGCCACACTGTAACAGAAGCTAATGGTCTGGCAAGTGTGTGTGTGTGTGTGTGGGAGGTGTTCAACTACCTATGCTTCGCGTGCCAAGAGTACGTGTATGGCTCCGGGGAATATGGTGGCACCGTGTGTGAGTGTGTAGCAAATAAACGAATTGGCGATGAAACAAACGGTTGAATTGAACGTTTCTACTCCACAACCGTACCGTGCGCATCGTGTAATTTGCTCAATCGTCCTGCTAAAGGTGGTAAACTCTGCCGGATATCTGCCTGAAAGCGAAAAAAAGGGCAAAACCAACGGGGGCTACAAAGGAAGTGGATTAAATCCTTCACTCACCTGTCGGAGGGCTAAAGCAACGGCACCGGTGTCCTGCGCGTAGGTGGAAATGTCAAAGAAGAAAATGTATAAATAACTTGGAAAAAAAATTAGAATTTCAGATACTGCAAGCGACGAACACAGGGCTAAAACCGCAAAGACTCAACGACCACAGGATTAACAAATCAAGAGAATGTGGAAACTATGTGTGCGGTTTTAAATTCTGAGCTTTGTTTTTTTATAGAATCCCCAAAAGGCCAACCCATCCAAAAATGTAACCAAAAACGGAGAGCTTGTAGCCATGTGCAAGAGCTTTAAGACTACTTCAAATAGTTAAAAGATACTTTCCAAAATTTATTACATGTATAACTCTTCGATTCGGAATAAATTATTCTTTGCCAATTAAAAACAGCCAAACATTGGGAACCAAATGCGAAAACTCGCGTCTGTTAACAACGACAAACATTTATCAATCCCTACCAACAGACTGATTCAAATTTCAGCGCCATTATAGCTGCTAGACTTCAGTTCCATTTTGTCATTCCCCTCTATTGATGTGTATTGATTTTCGGAACCTATTGTGGAAACGTTCTCCCGTCTGAGAGGTTTCTGTGCGTTTTTTGGTTTGGGACATCGTGGTTCAAGAACGTCTTCACGTTCGCAACAACAGCATAGAATATCACGTTTCCCCCGAGATTTGAATCATCAGAATGTTTCATTATGCTGCCTCCTTTTTTGTTTGTGTGTGTTTTTGAATCAAACTTTAAGTAAGCTCGCCGTACTTATTCGCTTCATTGTTTCATTTTTCATTGAAACAGTTGCTTAAATAAACTTCTTCCACGGGCACAAACACTTTAATTACGCGATGGAACTGCTTGTTTCGCCGGATGCTGCCCGTAACATTGCGGCCGGAGTGTTGGACCAGGAAAACCATCACGGTGGCATTGTTAATCCGGCCGCAACGATTGATCTTGAGCAGGAACAGCTGGAGAACGGGAGCGTGATTTGTGACATTGCTAAAATACCGCGAGTTCCGGGCGATGGTGCCCATGCCCCGGACGATGAACCGGACCCCGACGACAGACCGTCGCGACCCACCACCACCGATAGAAGCGATCGATTGCGGTCGCTTTCCCTTGCGGGATGTGAGCCAGAAATTAACGGAGACCTGCCTAAGATTGATCCAAGCCGCATCGATGATCCGAGTGGAAATATGGAAAGAAGTGAGTATTAGAATAAAGTTTTTTTAAGATGTTTTCCAACCTATAAAATCGCTACTTGATCCATATCTTCATATGGAATGCTTGCTGAGAAAAAATCCTCTTTTCCCCAGAACAAAAGCCACTCACTCTGTATGCACAGTGTCCACAAACCATTCAGGTTCTCTCGTGTCGACACAGTAGGGATGCAAATTTCTTACAACACAACACACTCGCTTTCGAGCTGTAGGACTAGATAGGATCATTTTCGCTTCGGTAAGCTCCTGAGCACGCACGTCTTTGTGTCCATAACATCCACATCCAACGAATACAACACAACATATTGCCCAGCGGAATAGCCTATTAATAAAATTCGTCCCTTTTGGAGAAGACTCTCAAGCCTGGGATAGAGCAGTGGAAGGAAAGTCAATCCCTCCCTGGCCTCGTCCCTTCTCCCGTACGTACATCCTCTTGCTGCCAATCGGTCGCGAAGTGGCCAACCTACCGGCCAAATTGAATAATCGATAATTTGTTCTCCCGCAGCCATGTGTAACAAACTCCAGCTTCTAGCACGGAGGGGACGCGAATAAGCCTAGCAGAAGTGCCCCAGGTGCCCAGGAAGCGAACGTATTGATGTTCTTTATCCTACCAATTTTTTTCTTCCTGTTCGTTCCCACCCACAACCACACACACACACACACACAGTGGTTTTTGTTCTGCCCGTTTAGGTGTGTGCCATTTCGCATCACCATCACTCACGTCAGTGCCTTGACCAAAGAAGTGCTAAAAATAGCCTGCGGATGCCACGGTAAAGGGTCGGCTAGGGTGTTGGGAGGGGGGATGGCGGGAAGTAAAAGCTAGACGAGCGACCGGATGCCCTGCGTTCATGAATAGTATTAGCAGGGGACAGACATTTTCACGCATCGTAGGCTCGGCCCGCCGTTCGGCACACAAGAAGCTGGCACACAAATGGTGCCGATGACACAGCGACTATTAAGCGACAACAAAGCATGGTGGAGATGGGCATGCGAATGGCAGGAAAAGCTTGTCCCGAAGACAAATTACTTTCCCCATTGGGGAGGCAATACAAAAACGATGAGATGGGAGCTTTTTTTTTGCTATCGTTTGTTAAGTTTTATTGTAGTTTCGATTGTATTTGGTACAATATTGAGATGCGTTCAAATATAAATAATTTCAACCTTATGCAAAACAAAAAATGTTAACTTCGATCATCAGACAGCTATTAAAAAGAGTATTCTAAAAACATATTCTTTTAGAAATATTAAGGCAATATTTCAATATTTGTTTTGAAAAAGCTTTACATTAAACCGTTCAGGATCAGGAACCGAATCAGTTTTATGTAGAATGAATGTTTGAGTATACAATATACCTGCGAAGCTTTCAATGTTTTTAATCAATCAATCTCCCATGCAGCATTATAAACCTCTGCTAATCGATACACTGTCCAATGACATTAACAGTAATGTTCAATATATTGCACCCACCTTCCCCAAACTAACAGCTGAAAAGGATGAAAAACCACAATCAAACGGGGTAATGTCACCGTCCTTCACCATCCAGCAATGCAGCCCCGACTACCAGGAGGGCAAGGGTGGTGATCCATTACCACCACCGCCACCGGGCGGAGGAGAACTCCCTGGGTCGACGGCAGCAAATCCCGGCAGCACTACCCACATTCCACCGCACACCAACAACACCTACTCGGCGTTCAAGCGCGGCAACGTGGTTAAGGGCATCCTGTGCCCATCCATGACGAACTCGTTTCGTGCACCGTCCCTCGAGCGATCCTATCTGACCTATTCGCACCGACAGCGCCAAAAGTCCCTGATCCTGGTGAACGTGGTCGACCTGGTGCTGAAGGTGGTGCTGGCCTCGGTCTGGATCGGCTTCAACAGTGGCATGGTAGGCATGGCTTTATCGTGTTATCAGTGATTCAATAAATAACGATAGCACCACCGATACCGACTCCGACCGACGCGAATGACTGGCTGGTGGGTTCTTTCTTATTTTTGCTGACTTTGCTTCCCTCCCAGACAATCAAGCCGCACGAGGTGACCTGGTCCGTGTGCTGTATCATCTCGAACTTTCTGATCTGCGTGCTGGGGAGCTGGCGCCTGTTCGCCAACAACTATCTGCACTGGGCGGCCGTCTGCACCTGGCTGCTGCTGAATCTGCAGGGATTTCTCGGCGAAGGGTTGGGCTTTGCCGAGCGCGAATATTTGATCTGGTACGTGCTGTTCATTATCTTCGTCCCGTACGCGATGCTACCGCTGCCGCTCAAATGGTGCATGATTGCCGGCTCGATGACCGCCATCTGCCATTTGGTGGTTACGTCGCTGAACAAATTTCTGCACGACAAGGTAGGTGTGCATCGTTTGGGTTCCGTGTATGGGAAAATGTTACACCCAAGGACTTTATCCGTTATGTTGTGTAACACGCAGTTATAAAATAACTATAAAATGAGGTTTTTTTACATGTTTAATGTATGTAATGCAATTCAAAAGCATAAAATTCCAAATTTAAGCAACTTAGACTTTGTCACACAAAACTATAAATTTGTATGCACTTTAAGGTACAACGAACTTGGTGTCTAACACCATTCAAGCTACTTCTCTATAAAAAAAATGCCACTATCTAAAAAAGTGCAGTGCAGTCAAGCGATCATACTGCTAAGCTCCAAACGGCCCGTAATCAAACAGCTCTGTAAAACACAGACTTACATCGCGCGTACCTTTCTCGCCCACTCTCGCCGCAGGATCCGAGCTGCATCGTACGGCAGATGATTGCCAATCTGTTGCTCTATCTGGCCATCAACTTTGCCGGCATGTACACCAAATATCTAACCGACCGCGGCCAACGGTTAGCCTTCATCGAAACGCACAAGGCTATGGAGCATAAGCGCGAATCGGAGAAGGAATACCAACGTACGCAGCGATTGCTTGACTCAAGTAAGTAGCTCACAGTGTAATCCATTCGAGTTCGAGTACACCAACCGAGTACAGACCAAATGCCACGATGAATCACCGCAAGATAAAAACAGCGATTTTGTATATAAACCGATCTGAAGGATATCATCATCATCATCAGCCAACGGAGAGAACGATGCTGGTGCTTATGCCTACCGGCAATCATTTTTGACTTCGTTTTTATGGTTTTATTTTCCTTGTTTTTTTGGCCCCCGCCTGTGTGTATATGTTTTATTTCCACTTCGAACCGGCCGCTAGGCTAACACATCTACGCCCGAAGATGGATGCTGTGTGTGTGTGTGCATGTGATCGGAAATCAAATTAGTGAAGCTTTTCCTCGATGGGGTTTTGGTTGAAGGAGTTTTCGATAGTAATTTAATTAATGGCCATACAGCTGTATGGACTTGCATGTTGTTGTGGTTGTCGTTTTTTCTTTGTTTCTCGTTTCTGCAATGGCCGACCCCGTGCGGGTCACTTGTTTCTGAAGTGATGCCTACATGTCTGAAGCATAAGCATCGGTTCCGGATGAGTTCAACGCTCTACTACCATAGATCACGTTTTTTCCCCCCTTTTCGTTTTGTTTTATTTCCATTCACTAGTCTAGTGAAGTGGAATAAAGGAAATTTTAACTCTTAATCGATCGATTCGTGGACGAAGCACCACTAGAACATTCGAGCATTAAAAGCATCTGCTGGAATAATTTAACCGAACGCATTTGCAACGCGTGCTTCCAGCACGTTCATATTTTAATTTTTGTTCAAACCACTCCTGCTGCTTATTGCATTGGCATCAGACCGTCTGTACTCTTGAGACGCTTCTTTATACGTCTGCTGCATGACAAACCATTTGCTGACTTACTAACTAGCCCCCGATGCTTACACAATTTGCATAATTATTCCCCGAGCATGGGGCGGTGGCGAACTTCTCTTCCGGCATTGTCTGACTAGCATTACCGACACTGTACTGGTTGATTTTGTACGAAAAAGTTTCACGTAATAGCCACCCGTCATAACAAACTCGCCGCTCGTATAAAAACTTTACCGCCCGAAAGGCAACAAAACCGACGACAATTGCACACTAACGATCGGGTCACAACAATTAAGCGAGTAAACTTTTTGTTTAATAGCCTCTAGAGTCAATCAGCTACAGTACAATTTACTGTCCATTCATATCTTTCCGTCACAGTTTTGCCAATGTTTGTCAACAATGATATACGGAAGGAGATGTACAAATCGCCAGAACAGGCACAGGTTGATACGCAGTTTAAGAAGCTTTACATTTACCACATGGACAACGTGAGCATACTGTTTGCGGACATTAAGGGCTTTACGGAGCTGGCGAGCAAAACGTCCGCCCAGCAGTTGGTGAAGATATTGAACGATCTGTTTGCACGGTTCGACAAAATTGCGGAGGTAAGTTGAAACTGGAGTTGGCTTTGGAGGACAACACTTTGAACTTTTTGATGGTTGGGTTTTGGCATTTGCAGGATAACCATTGTTTGCGTATTAAGCTGCTGGGAGACTGTTACTATTGTGTGTCGATGTTTGATAGTCAGAGCTGGAAGAGTCGTCCCGATCATGCGGTGTGTAGCGTTGAAACTGGGCTGCATATGATTAAGGCGATTAAAGATGTCCGGTGTCAGACGAATGTAAGTGAATGCGCTACAGAAATTGTGCCCGAAATCCTTCTCATTCATATCCGTTTCTTCTTAGGTGGATCTGGACATGCGCATCGGAATCCACAGTGGTTCGGTCATGTGTGGAGTGTTGGGCGAAAAGAAGTGGCACTTTGACGTGTGGTCCAACGATGTAGTGATTGCGAACCACATGGAATCGGGCGGCGTTCCGGGCAGGGTTCACATTTCCGAGGCTACCCTGAAGTGTCTGAACGATACGTACGAGGTTGAACCGGGCAATGGCGGAAGCCGTGATAGTCATCTGAAGATGATGAACATTAAAACCTTCCTAATCAAGCGAACCGAACCGTTGCGGCCCCGCAAGCGGCTCATGGATCGGCAGAGCACGGTACAGTTCGAAAAGGAGACGGCTGCACGGGTCGGTGAGTCGCGTTTCCGGAAGGATTCGAAAACGCCAAGCATTACTTCCAACAGTACCAACACGACCGGTACGACGGCGACGTGCTCGGGAGCGTCGGCGGCCAGCCACGTGACGGGGCAGGTGGCTACACTTCCGCACACACACAACAACAACAATAACACAAGTAATAACAACAACAACCATATCACCAAGCGCACCAGCAAATCGACAATCCACGAAGATGAAACGACGACCGATTGGATACCGGAGATACCGTTCAAAAATCTGAACCAGTGTGGCGTGAATGCTGTGGAAAGCTTTCGCGACAAAAAGCACTGCGATCGGGAAGATCCACTCACGTCGACGGAGGAGGTGGACGAGCTGATCGATCAGAGCATACAGATCAACTCGAACAAGCAGATCCGCCAGGAGTATCTGTACACGTGGACGCTCAAGTTTAAGGATTCGTCGCAGGAGGGCACATTCTGTCAGCTGCGCGAGGACATGTTCCGTTCGAACATGCTGTGCGTGTTTGTCGTGTGGATCTTTATCGTGCTGTGTCAAGCGGTGATCATACCACGCTGCACCATACTGATCGTAGCCCTGTCGATTACCACGTTTCTGCTGACGGTCGGGTGCATTCTTGTGATGGCGGAAGAGTTCTCCGGGTTGCCAAAGTTTCTGCAGAAAAGCTCGTCAACGCTTGTGCACGATCGTAGCCGGCGGACAATCTTCGTTTGTCTTACCATTATTTTAATGTCGATCGCCAGCTCGATGGGGCTGATGATGTGCGATCTGGAGGAGGTAGAAAGTACAACGGAACAAAGTACGGCAAATCCGAGCTACGCTTACTGGCAGGCTGGGGGTCAGCTGAATGTGAACAGTACCACGATGACGTTTTTGCGCCATGCATTGGGTGCGGCAATGGAGATGAAGATTGCCAATAGCAATGACAGTGAGCCGAACGGTACGGAGGTGACGATCTACACGCACAGTGGTGAGTCGCTGGAGGAAGATTCGGAAACTCCAATTCCACCCGTTCTGCATCCTTCCTGTGTGCATCCGGAGTATGTAGTGTTTACCTGGGTGCTCTGTTTGATCTCACTGGCGACAGCCCTGAAGCTGTACTATCTGGTAAAAACGTTTATGGCCATCGCGATGGTCGCATGCTACTCCTTCCTGATACTGCTCGTGTTCGAAAAGGTGTTTGATTCGTACGACTTACAGTACATACAGGCCAGCGGTATGCCACTGGCAGCGCAGATGATGATTCTGCTCGGTGTGTTCCTGACGATGGTAACGTACCACGCACGGTTGGTGGAGGTCACCTCGCGGTTAGATTTCATCTGGAAGGAGCAAGCCGAGAAGGAACTATCCAACATGAAATCGAACCGCCATCTGAACGATCTGCTGATCAAAAACATTCTGCCCGATCATGTCGCCACTTACTATCTGTCCGAGGAGCGTACCGATGAGCTGTACGCGAAGATGCACGAGCTGTGTGGCGTCATGTTCGCATCGATACCGAACTTTAAGGACTTTTACTCGGAAGACATTGAGAATGGTAAGGCGTGCATACGCATACTGAACGAGATCATATCGGATTTTGATTCGCTGCTGGAAGAGCCACGTTTTGAGACGGTGGAAAAAATTAAAACGGTTGGTGCGACGTACATGGCTGCATCGAATCTGTGCTCCACGAAAAAGGTGAGTTCGTTAAAGTCTGTGTGTGTGTCGTTCAATATCTAAAACGTTATTTTTGTCCTCCAATAGCAACACGTCGACGAACAGGACGAGGAAGCCGTGTGTGATTTGGTAGAGTTTGCACTGGCCATGCGCCAGAAGCTGCAGGAGGTTAACAAGGATGCGTTCAACACGTTCCAGCTGCGCGTTGGTATCAGTAGTGGCCCGCTAGTGAGTGGTGTCATCGGTGCCCGTAAACCGGTCTACGATATCTGGGGCAACACGGTAAACGTGGCGTCGCGTATGGATTCGACCGGGGAAAATTGGAAAGTACAGGTACCGGACTATACTGCCGCATTGTTGCAGACGAAAGGCTACACCTGTGTGGTAAGTGTTTGAGGCCGCAGTGGGACAAATATTCTTGCTCACACTGGTTCCATTTATCTACTCTCCAGCAACGTGGCGAAGTGAATGTGAAGGGGAAAGGACTGATGCTAACGTACTGGGTGTTGGGCAAGAACATATCCGCCAGTCAATTAACTTCTCCGGCCCTGGTGCCTGCCGGTGTTCCACAGGCACAGACACCATCGCTACAGCGACAAACGTCCCAGCACAGCTCGCTAGCAGCAGTCGTCTTCGGCATGATGCAAGCCTCTAAACGCAGTAATATAAACACAACGCGTAAGTAACTGGCGAACCACTGTGCAATGTCTTACAGATTGTAACCATCGATCATACGCTATGTTGTTCAGATCGTGCGATCTTCAAGGCGGTCTATTTTCCTTTAAGTGAACATTTTCTATGCTAAAGCTCCCATCGGTGAAAGAATCGTTTATTACTGTCTCCTATCTTACTAAATAACCTTCTATTGACGTGGCAAATTATTTTCTAATTCCTTTCAAAAATTATCCAATGAAACCCTCAATTCATCCGATCGTAGAATAGCTTTCCCATCATTTCTATTTCACTTATGTTTTTTTTTTAAATATTATCTGTTTTTTTTTTTACTTATTATCTGTTCCGTTCCCATTTCAACACTATATAGTTATATACTGTTTTCTCTTTCTCGTTCTATTGTTACGTTTTACATTGTTGTTGGTAATTTACTCTTGCGGACGCCATAAACAATCTCTGTGGCCGTCTTGCACATCTTCGTATCTCTCTTTCTCTTTCTCTTTCTTTCTCTCTGTGTGTCGTTATCTGTGGGTGTCTTCTCGTAGCCGAAAAGTGTGGCTGGAGTCGAGCGAAAAACTTGACCGTCAATAAGATGCGTTTACTGCCACCGTACGTAACTGCTGCTGCTGCTGCTTCTTACCCAAAACCATAACCTAACCCTGGGGTATTATGTGTGATTAACTTGTCCAAATACTGCCCCCAAAAAAAACCGTTCTCCGTATGGAATGCTTTGCGTCCGATGTTTTCCACAGCCCAGTAATGCAACTAGTAGATTGTCTCTCAAAGGGTGGCCCTTCGTATCTTAAGAAACTAATACAGCTGATGAAAATACAGCAAAGAAAAAACAACATTAGTTAGTTACTTAACCTTGTCGGAAGTCTAATCTGTCGCATGTATGTTAAAGTTGATATTTCGTGTGTATTTCTTCTTTCCCCTTCTACTAATGTCGAGATACGCCTATGATCTCAGTGTGTACCGTTCCTGTAACATTCGAAACAACCGGCCCTTAAGCTATCACTGCCGAATCGCTAATCGAATCCTGCATCTATCCGCAGCAACCGCAACGCCTTCTCCGAAAACCCGATTCGGGCGACGGGGAAGCACATTCAGCTCAGTGAGATTGAATCAGAGAGCGCCGTGTAACAACCCGGTACGACGCAATACAACTCGTGTCCGTGGCCGTAGTTACACCATGAAGAAGGTAAACGAACGATCGCTTTGACCAGTAAGATATGATCACGTCTAACACGTCCTTCCTTCCGTCTTGCAGTATCCAACCGTTTCATCGCCAACGATGGGTTCGACCGTACCGTCGGAAGACTTCGGCGTCAGTCCCCACATACCATCCTTCCGGCAGCTGCACCAGGAAGCCAAATCCCACCAGACGGGCCTGTAAAGTGTCCCGTGCCCAATGTTGATCTTCCTTTCGTTTCCCCTCTTCCTACTCCTGGACGCACCATGGGTTGTACGGTAATGCCCTATCCTGCCCTGTGACGTTCTAGCCAAATTTTCTAGTCAACACGAAATGAACAAAGTATTTTAACGGATTAGAACTGATGTTTTAGGTGGTAACGGGTGAACAATTGTCAGGATAAAGTGCTTACAGCTGTGCGAAACGTTTCAGGGAGAAGCCATTAATGCGTATGAGTGCGTGCATATGTGTGGTTAGAATAGTGTGTAACCATATATCTCACAGTATCAGACTGAACGAAGGAAGTTCATGTAGAGTACTTGTTAGGACACACCCAGAACTAAGTCTTATAGTGCGCACATAAGTGTATTGCGTTGGAACCAAACATCCAGCAGACATACACACACGCCTATTGGGGTTCTAAGCATAACAGTATAGTGGTTCCTTGTCGAATGTAATTTTGAAGCATTGGCGAGGAAAATATTCATCCTCGAAGAGAGATAGCTTAGAATCGAAGGAAAAAAAAAGACATAACATAGCTGGAAAGTATAAGTATGGACTGTTGTCACGAGCGACCTTATTTGTAAGGCCCCGGAAAGTCATCCCGCTACGGGAATACGGATGGAAGAAGGTGCGTAACATAGTTTTGGTTGATTTTATGTTCAGTATTGATAGCAC
Organism: Anopheles maculipalpis; assembly: GCF_943734695.1. Lineage (NCBI taxonomy): Eukaryota > Metazoa > Arthropoda > Insecta > Diptera > Culicidae > Anopheles > Anopheles maculipalpis. The sequence continues at coordinate 42,422,738 of NC_064871.1, read as the reverse complement.
CTAATGTAAAAGGTACATATAATACGAACCCACGGTAATTCATGTCACCGTCCATAGTCGTGTTTTACGTTGTGCGAGCAGGAAACAAACAACTGTGCAATAAATAAAACCAAAGAAAACGAACCAAACCTGTTCTGGAACAGTAAATGTGGCCTTTTATTATATGCATTCTTTTTAAAATAACCAGTTCAATATAAATAAACGAAAAAACCTATTTATTTTCATGTTCTTTCTTTGTAAATGGTAGCGACATCTGGCGGATTGCGTGTGAACCATATTATCTAAGGCATGACTCGCATACAGGCTATTTTTGAATTTGCATGCAATGTTTGTTCTCTTGCACGCTACATTATCTTTTGCACGTACTTTCTTAGCGGCATTATTTGTAAATGTAATTTAGTGCTGAAATGTTATTTATTTATTTATTTACAATTAATTATGACGGACCAGTGCCGTATAGTTCACACCGCTTGTGTTGAGTAAATTTAATAAACTTTTTGATGAGGCATTTCCTCCTTATTCTTTGCCTTATCCCGGGCATACTCGGTTACAGTGCTGAAATGTTATTATTGTAAATTGTTGTAAAGGATTTGAGAAAGCAAATCAATAATTATTTAGCCATGAGTCAAAGTATGAAATGCATTTCAGGACGAAAATTGCATTTATGTCAATATCTAATCACTGCCACTGTAACTCTCTTAATGTATTAAAGTTTCCCGAGCGAAATCAATACTAACGTCCCATACCACATAACTGCAACATATCACTCGTCAGGCTTTCTAATCCAAAATGGTTCATTCTGCGTCAACACAACATAACAAACGGACGGGAGAGCGAAAAATTGCCCAAACCCCAAGGGATCTAACAGTTCTATTTTTAAAAGTCCAAACCAAAACCACCAAACCACCAACAGCGGAAGACAAAATTGCTTTAAAACGCGCCAACGCGCAATATCGATCGTTTTCATCAATTTGCCAGCGGTTAATGAACGATGCGTAGACATATTTATGCTTTTGGTTTAGCAAGCGACGCTGAAAGTTGGAAGCGGCTTTGAGAAGATCTCTGTAATTATTGTTCATTCTTGTGCCTTAAGACAAAGACACACGCGTTTCAATATTAGTAACAAACGTCACATTATGATATGAATCACCCACGATTAAACGAGTCATAACTGTGTTAGTTTAATACGAATTTTATCTATGTTTATCTACAAAAAACACCGACAGTAAACTAAAATCAACGGTAAGGTTTATCAAGGTAAAGAAGAAAGTGACACAGAGCTTAAAGTTGCTGAAAGTGGCAAACAACTATTTCGCTGTTCTGCAAAAGGGAGTGTGCAGATTTGCATCGAGGTGAGTAACTGAGGGTCATCATGGTTGGTAACCGGAAACACCACCCATCGCTCGAATAGATGACGATGGTAATGATGGTGTCATTTCCGTTGTGATTGAGCCAGCAACACTGCATGAACCATTGGGCGAGGAATGTGCCATAGTGCGCTGCATTCTTCACGCATCGACACTATCCGTATGGTCTGGTGGATTGGCAAAGCACGAACGGGCAAGTAGACAAGCCTGGCCATTATGCACTGTTTCACTGCGATGAGGAATTGCAAGCGTTCAAATAAGAAACGCTTGCAATAGCTAAGTTCGATCACTATTGTTCGTTTATCTATTTTGTTTATTTAGATATTATCACTTTTTTTGGTTAAAAAGTGCGTTAAAAAATCTGAACTTAATGGTAACAGAAGAGAAATAAATAATTATACTCTCTTCCGATCCCTTTTTTAGCACAAGCGGGTTACCTGCCGAGGGGCGGAGAGGGAGGGGGCGGAGTCAGTGGACCGATGAGTTGATAAATAGAACGCTAGTCAACAAAAGGTGGTAACGCAACCGGGACAACCCTCGTGGCTAAAATTCGATAGCAAGCGCATGGTGGCCGGAAGGAAGTAGAGCAGCGGACAAAATAGAAACGCAACAAACACAGTCAACCCGATCGGAAGCCCGCCCGGCTGCTAGCCGGAAGTAGCGCCAGAAGCGGAACATTCACACCCTCCCGTTGAGAACCATACAGTTAGAGGTTTTGAGTGTACTTTTGCTCACGCGACATTACATTTATCATCATCGTTATGCCTTTTTTTTTTTGTGTCGCTAGCAAACAGCAAACAAACAGCAAAGAGAAGCACCGCGAAGACAGCAACTAACCACCATTTCGTCGCCACCGTCACTATTTTCCGGTCAGTTGGATGCAATGCAATGCCGGCAGGGAGTGAATCGAGAAAAGAACACCGAGCAGGAAAGGAAAGCTAGGGCTTTTTTTTTGTAAACCCGTCTTTTGTCGCCCGGATGTAGAATGTGCCTCCCGGAACTTAGGAACAAGCGGCAGCTCGATAACGTTGGCAGCTGAATGCAGCAGTCGAAGCAGCAGCATGTGTGTCATTCGCCGAGGCTGACCGAAGCCTGACCAATTCCCGTTTGCCTCTGCAGAAGAAGCTTGTGATGTTGCGCTGCGCAAATTCTTATGCTTAGATGAATGACCAAAGCTGTGAGCATGTGGTAGCGAAACCTGATACGGCTCGTTTGTTCTGAAGAAGACGTTTTTTTTGGGGCGCATGGTTCGAGCACCTGTTTTAAAATGGAGCAATTTTGTGTGGCAGAGATTTAGTATTTATTTTAACTTATTTTTTTATTGTGTAGCAGCAAGAATGGGATGCTGGATCGAGTCAGGATGATCCTCGTTCGGTACGATGCGGTAGCTACATCAGGAGCCTCTTCAGGAAAATCTTGTTTTAAATGTGATTGAATTCTAGTGCCGGAGTAATACTTTGCGGCCTTCGAACACTTCGGTTTTGATTTTTCAGCACTGTTTGTTAGACGATGGACACTTCAAGACGGTTATTTTCAAATTCCAAGACGAAAAGCGTAAACAATTTCAAACTCGTCCAGAAATCATTGTAACAGTTACATGTTCTTTTAAACAAATCTTTCAATACAATGAAGTCCTTGAGGACAAGAAGTCTTCAAACTAAAATCACAAATGATCAAAATGTTATTGGTATTTTAATTCTTCTTCGAAAGGGCGCTCAGATGTGAGCACATCTGTAAGTAAACTTGGGCCAGCCAACAAGCTCGTTATGCTTATGCCATGTTGGGCGTGAGTCCGCCATTCTCATCATGTGCCCAAACGACCGTCCCCCCGTAGTGAGGACTGACTCACCAACTACGTGGTATCGGCAGTCTAGCAACCCATTTCGATGGCCGGCATGACCTTAGACGTCGTTAAGCCAAGAAGAAGTGATCCACCGGCTATTTCAGTGTGATCATGCATTTTGTCTGAAGTTTATGAAGTCCCTAAGCAACCAAGACTTCCCTAGAAACAATGCGCCTCCGGACTTATCTGCTAGACGTTGTTATCCTAAGTTAAAGCTCTTTCACCTCAAGATCGTCGCCATTAACTAATACTATGTATCAGAGTTAAGCTTAATGCTTAACTTGAATCCTCAATCCTTTATGACTAATTAAGGATCACGGCAGGACTCGGGGGTGTAATTTCCATCCGGACCGTTTCCCCGTTCTGAGGACTGACCTTAGAAAGTGGTTAAGCAAAAAATATGAAGAATTCTCAATCCTTAATGCTTCAGTATAAATCAATGCAATACCTTGTCGTTAAATCACCTAGAAGTCCTGTTATTATTAGGCTTCCAATCAATATTATTACAGCTGTTGCTTAAAAGGAAGGAGGTTTTTGCAGAGAAAAAATTATTTCCAAAACAAATTAAACTCCACAACTAAGATCAACCTTTGTCCAATCCACCATCAATTGCCCCACACATCTGCAAATGTATGTAACTCTGCCACTGCAATTGGAGTGGCATCTGCACGAAACGCACAAGACACCCTCACCGATCCACTGAACATTTTCTTCGCCGTCTTCCCTTCTTTCTCCCTGCGAGTGATCGATTGTTTTGCGCAAAGCAACGTACAAAAAAAAATGTTTTCCTTTCGGTGCAGTTTTGTTGTTTCGCTGCATACCATTACCATTGGGTGGTTGGTAAGCGTGGGCGGTGGGGTTATGTTTGATTGCTTCATTTTCGCATAGCGCGCAGATCGGAAAGCGGGCCGGATTGTTTCTGTGTTGCTGCCGCTTTCGATTGTTTCCCAACATCTTAACAATTTAACGGTGTAGACACCACCGAGGCCGAATCGCTTGTTTTGCGAGCCAAACAATGTGCAATGTGGTGCCCGGTGTGGTGCCGTTGCACTTGCTTGCTTCAATGCGTTGATGATGATGGTGAAGGTGTGCGTACAAATGTCTATTTGTCGATTTAGTCGATTTGTTGCTGTTTACGCAAAAGACTTGCCTGGAGGTAGGAGTTGCTTGGCTGGGTTGGCCGTACATTGTAGTGAAGAAAATTACAGAGTACTGCATAGTTTTGTACAGTGATTATTTAGTTCGCATATTTTAATAAGAAATATATTTTTGTGTTAACTTTCCGATCAACAATCCGATCGATCGATCAGGATGCCTCCAGGCAGAGTAGCTCACAAAAAAAGAACAAATGTCCTTTCTTCCATCGGATGTCATTCCGTCCCGTTGCACTCGCCACGTTTCCCCCCTCTACACGTAACGTTTCGTGCCGAGCGAAACACGAGGGACAAAAAAGGTGACAGCTGCCGTTTCTTCCTGCGCTATGTTTGAGTAGGGATATCAAACCCTTCTCGTTACCTAGTTACGATGCTGGTGCTTGTTTTCATTGCTTACTTAGTTTTGTGTTGGTTTTTACGTTGCTCCACCATACAACGCTGTGTACAGTCGTGCTGCGTACCGTTTTCAACGATTTATTCAACCGCTACCAACCGATACCTTTTTTTTGTACTAAACAGTGATCGAAAACGGTGGAAGAGCCCTATTTGAATTCCCCACCGCCAGTTGAACCAGTAATGCACGCACGCACGATCAGATGCACGCGGACAAACAAAAATGCATGAATCCGTTGCGCGGTGCGCGTCGGCGCAAGCGTGGGAACTCGGCTGAGAATGACATACGCACAGAAGAGAAACGGCCCTAGGCGCGTGGGTCCGGAAGCAGTGTGTCTACCCTTAACGCACGGGGAAGCAAAAAAAAGGCATCTAAAATGCTTTGGAGGGGTAAAATACATGACACAAATGAAAGAAGAAAAAAAACGTAGAAGGAAAAGATTACTGCACTGTTGTGTCGGCTGGTTGCGGGAATAAAAATGAACCATATGTGTGAGTGTGTTGCACTTAAAACATATTTCATCTATTGCAATGTGCTTTCTCGAAGGAGGCTATGACAGACGAAGCGAAGAAATGGTTCGACCTAGAATAACTACCGTCAGCACACATGGCAACGGCTTTGCTGTACATCGACATCAACATGTTGGTGGCTTTTGATAGCACATATGATCGCTGATCTTTGAATGATGAAAATCAATTATGTTATCAAGTCCAAATATAGGTCCATTGGTGAAAGAATGGACTGAAATCTACCAATATTTGTGATATGGTCACACTAGCAATTTTTATCATAAGTTAAGAGCACGTATGGTGGGCCCGGTGGTAGGGGACAACGGCACCTGTCTTCACACGGTAGGACCGAGGTTCAAATCCCAACCTGACCGTTGTCCCGTAGTGAGGACTGGCTTTCCACCTAAATGGTAGCAGTAAGTTTCGTAACCTATTAGAGGGCCGGAGTGACCTAGAAGGTCGTAATCAAAGAAGAAGAAGAAGAAGAAGAAGAAGAAGAAGAAGAAGAAAGATCACGTAATGGAGATTCGAGCATTAGCTTTAATTAAAAAAAATGTTCTGTGATTAGTATAAAAGAGCTGGTAATAAATCATTTTTGGAGAATATTTCCCAAACGCTGACTATTCAGCTATAAGGACAATCAAGTTAAGGAAACCTGTTAATGAGGTAATGCCAAAGAAAACAATCCATAAACAGAATTTTTAAACAAGCAGCAAAAGGGCTTAGTATAAAATGATAAAACTAAATAAAAATAAGCAGGAAAATGTAAATAAAATGTTTGACCGTGAGAAGTTAGGTGTATTCTGGTGACGCTTTGTCCTTATCTTTTTTTAAGATAAAATAATCGGTTCAATTTGATACGCTTTTGCGACTAATCCTGATGTAACTATAAAAGTATTATTTCCTTTTTATGGTTCTTATTTGTACAACAATATCAAAACATCCTCATAGAAATGGGCGAAGATTTTTAATGTTTATTTTAAGACATTAAGTAAGAAAGACAGAGAGAAAGAGAGAGGAACATCGAGAGAGACTATTATCATGTACGAGAGCTAGGGAGGAACGGTGGTCCGGACGGAAGTATACAGCGAGGTGGGATGAGCGGAAGTTCGCGGTCATTGTTCATTCATACGCACACAAGCCGGAACAAAGACATTGCGAGAGCGAGATCTACCGCAAACCTCACGGCACGCTCAAACTCTTCTGCCAGCGCGAGAGGAATAAAAGGGGCGAGAAATCGGATGTCGGAGTAAGAAGCGACGAGCAAGAAGCTTGAACGCTCTCCTCTGCTATGAATGAATTTACATGAATGAATGCATCATCATCATCATCATCAACATCCCCCGCGCAGATCAACAAGCAAAAAGAAGAAAAAAAACACACAACATCACACACTTAACACCGTGCCCTAGGCACGTCGGTACGGCCTGGCCTACCCGGATTGGTATACTTTATGAAGCTATGTTTTTCAACTACGAACGATTGGAATTTTGAAATACAATTTAGGAAGACGCCCGACTGGAGGACACTTTGACATATTTTACACCTGGCCCTGGAATTTGCGGCAGCAACTCGCACGTGCATTAAACCCGGGAATGACCGATTCCGTGTGTGTGTTTGTCTTGATGAAAGGTTGAGGAACTTCACAGAGGGAATGATAGAGAGAGAGAGAGCGCGCGAATGTGTGTGAGAGCGAATGAATGAGTGATAGCGGGTGCTGCCTGCATACATGCATCGAAAATCACTCGAAAAATGCAATCGCTTCGTTCGTAAGGCTCGAATGCAAGTGTGGTTATTTGCTTTTTTTTTTTGTTTTGTGTACGCCATTTTCACACCTTCGCGCGATTGCATTCGTTCTGTTGGTCACGTTGCCGCGTACACTTGCCCGTTTGTTTTTCAAGGTCCGGTAATCTCTTCTTTGGGAGCATTAATGCATTACGGGTGTTGTTAGAGCTTCCGGTCTTTAGCAGCGATTATGAGGTATGGCATTGATTTGTCGAACGATTTTAGACACAAAAGCATTAATTCTTGAACCAGCAACACAGCAACACAGCTTGCCAAAAATACAACGAAAGTGAACCAGTGAGAGCGAACATTTCTTTCCTTTCTTAACGAAAGCAAACGGACGACGACCTTCGCACGCTAAGCGAAAGTTTATTTTGACTGCGTGCGAGCTCCGATGCAACTATTTGGCCGTGAAGAGAAGGAAAAAAGCAGATACAGTATTTGTCGCTCTGGGAAGATTATGTCAAATCGATTGTTTTTGTTTATTTTATTCCCCCTCCCCCCTCCCCTCCTAACTCTTCCCATTCATTTCTGTTTCTTTCTGCAGCTGTGTGTTGTTGGGTGACATTAGGTCGAAATTTAAATGCCTTCGCTGTGTGTATTTATTTGTTATTTCTCCCAATTCCAAAGAGCCTTCTTCGTCTGCTTCGTATGTTCGTCTGGCGCTTACATATTCGTCGGATCGAGTGTATATTCGTACAACAGAACCGACTGGATGATCCAGTGCGGTAGTACACGTGTTCATTCATTACTTTTTTCCCGTGAACGTGATTATCATGCCGATTGGTGTCCTTAATACATGCTCATGCATTTGCAGAATGGTGAAATGCTTCCGTGTGGATTATTTGTTGAAATGATTTTTAAATTTTAACAGGCCAAACGACTATTTCCTACACACAGCACCGGGGTGTTGGGCGTACAGGATGAAAATATCATAAATTTTGACACATCCTGCAAGCGGGTGAACAGCAGGCAAACGAATTTCACGCACCTGTGTGTTTGTGTACGCGTGTATGCGCGCGGTTGTACACGCACACTCTGATTGGTGGTTTCCACAGCCACAGCGTGTACGTGTTGGTGCGAGAACGTGATTTCAAACGCGCTCAATCTCACACGCCAGTGCGAACGAACCGAACCAATGTACCACAATGGGAGAGTGTGGTTAGATTTTTCGTCAAAATTTCATCTTCCCACTAGCTGTATAAATATAGACAATGAATTAAAGAAAATTCTTGTCCTTCGTTTTTAGTTTTGAAGCTTGATATTTCACCCTTGTAATTTTCAATATTGATACTCTTTTTCTATTCAAAAAAAGCTAGAACGATAATTTAATACATTACAACCTAAAATATACAAAATACACACACGTTACGATATGATCCCAGTGTGCGAGAGCGCGGTTGAACAAACCAACAATCGGAAGTAGAGGTGGCAAGAGAGTTTCACTGCTGGAACAGTGTGCTCCAACCATTTCTATTGGATGCTTGTGGGACGTGCAGCCAGATTTTCTAACTGACTGCGGCAGAGTACGGAATTACATTGATCACACAAAAATAATTTAAATCATAGTATAGAACTGCCCAGTTCGAGAATAGTTCGCGTGAAGTGAAAGTGTACAAGCGACGAGCTCACCCTGAGCGACAGTTTGTATTGAAAAGCAATCGATCCGTGGTGTTGGTGAACAAGTATAATACATGTTCGATTTGGTGCCCGATTTATGAATCAAAAACGGTGCTCTGATAAAGGGAAAGAGGAGGTGAATTGAAGTGAAGCAGAAGAAGAAGAAAAAGCACCTCGAATAGAAGGAAATCAGGCGTGTGAGTGTGTGTGAGTGTGCGCGCGTGTGTTGGTGGGAGGTTTGAATGGAATGCAATGGCAATGAATGAAATCTCCATGCGGGAGCGAGACAGCGTACGTGTAAATGCGCGAAACGAAAGACTATCGTAGCGTGGTGGTGCGAGTCCGACCGTGGCTAGAGCGGATGTACCACGCACACACCCACAGGGCGTGCTGAACGCAACACGCCAACGCCACAACGGGAAGCAGCGAGAAACCAACCAACCCACGGAAAAGGTATCACGCACACTAGACATCTCAATAGCTTTTGAGCCAGCGCTTCGGACGCAGCACACAGAAAGGTTTCGTCGTGTCTCGCGCGTTTTGTGGGAGTTTACACATTGCGAACAAGAAGAGAAAAAAAAATAACCGAAACACACGGTTAAAACACACTATCAAACGGGTGGACACAGCTTTTCGTTGTGAGGAACCGGAGTAGTAGCAGCAGCATTGTCCAGCAAAGCATACAAAAAAAAAACATAATCAAACCGAGTCTGCAAGTTCGGGAGCGAATCCACCACACACCATAAGAGCAACACAATTGGCAGCTAACCCGCTGTTCCTCCAGACCGCTGAGAGCACACAGTTATGGATTCAATATGGCTGACGACACACGTAAAGTTCGTGTCGAAGAGCAACTGAAGATCAAAATAGGTAAGTCGATGGTGATTGATTCTCGCCACCCCCCCAGTGCAGCAGGGTGGCTGTGCTGGTTGGTTGTGTATTTACGAGTGCAAAATCTTAGCAAACCTTTGTGTATTCTGCCTTTGGGACAATTATTGTTGTTCCCGGTGGCCAGTGCGATCTATGGTGAATGAACATGGTGTACAAGACGGAAATAAAGCGCAACCTTCCAGAAGTGATTTAAAAATCCTGCAGAGAAGAACCATTCAAGGAGTTTCGCGGGTGGGGGTCGAAGTTGGTCGAATGTGATCGAGAGAAGAGAAAAAAGTGCGTGTGTGTGTGTGTGTATGTGTTGCTGCTGTTCGCGCCGTTAGTATCCACTGTGTGTTTGGCGAGGCATGGGAGATGGGAGAACGAGGGGCTGGGGGGAGGGGGGGGGTAGCACTATAGTCATTTTCACTGCCTATATGTACACTGTGCAACGGAGAAGAAGACCTGTGCAGCAACGGAAGTACGTGATTAGCCACGGTAGAAATCTGTGTACTGGTTTTCGTAGTGTTTTAACGTTGGTGCGTATGGCTCCCGGAATCGATGTAGGCATTGGAAAAATCGCTCGCGAGTGACAGTTAGAAAACCGCATTGGAAAAAAGAGGAGAAGAAGAAGAATTGCGAAACAAATCAAATCGAAGGAAATTGGTGTGAGAGGGCAGCCAGCCAGCCAGCCAACAGTAGTGTGCAGGAAACAGTGGGAAGCAGAAGTGATGGAACGAATCGCACACTCACCCACCCCATCCCGCCCTGAAGGGAAGAAGGTTATGCAGGAGTGGGTGTGTGGGTTGGCGGTTTGCTGGCTGTTGGGTCAATCGTCTGTGGTGGGGTAGTAGCGAGTTTGGTGTGAGTTACGTGCGCGGAATCGTACCGTTCCAGAGTGTGCGTGCGTGCGTGTATACACAATGATACAAGAACACGCGTGTAGGCAGACGGAGAATGCGTTCCGTTACGTTATTCCATGGGGGTGTTATCTGCGGGGAGGAAGGGTTGTGTTGATTTCCCGTAAGTCGATTGAGTTTAGTTGAGGAGATTGAATGTCAACAGAACCGAACTGTGTTTATGGATGATGGTTCCACATGAAGGCTTTACCGTGCGTGTCGCAAAAAAAGCCGCGTGAGAATGGAATGAGAAGCTGCACAAATTCGTCATAGCCAGGAAGACAATCGGATGTGTGTGTGTGTGTGTGTGTGTGTGTGTGTGTGTGTGTGTGTGTGTGTGTGTGTGATTTTTTATCAAACAGAAAAGTAACACACAGCTTGGTACTTTTACGACAATCGATTGCCGATTGTTGAGAGGGAAAACGCCGAGTTTTCCCGATTCCGACTGAACTTAAGACAGACGCCTACGGTAATGCTTTCAGAACAATCGTCTGCATACCCACTTGTTTCCGGTGCAGTACAAGAAAAGCGAACACAGAGAAACCACAGAAGGCGAATGACAACTACAAAAAATCAAGGATCAAGTGCGAACCGAGCCTGTGTGTGTGGTGCAAATGCTGCAGGTGGTGTTGTGGTCCACAGTTCCGGATCGAATAACCGTGGGAAACAGCGTATCACGAAGGGCAGCTGAAACCGTCTCCGTGCACAGGAAATGCTAGAAAATCCACTTCCCGTTGATCGTTTCTTGTTTTTTGGCATAAATGCTATGCCATCTATGCCACTAGGGCGGCCCAGTGGTGTAGGTGACATCGCCGCCTGTCTTCATACGGTTGGACGGGGTTCAAATGCCATCCAAACCGTCCCCACGTAGTGTGGACTTGACTATCCAACTACGATCGAGAAGGCCCATGAAGCCAAGAAGAAGAAGGAGGTAGATCAGTTCAGTTCTCACTATGGCAAAACGGACCGATCCTCGAGCTCACCACAAAGTCCACCACTACTCGGCATTTTCTACTCTTTCACTCTCACTTTTCCGTCTCGTTTTCATCGGTTGCTGGTTGAAAGTAGTAAATCCTGTAAACATTTAAAATGCAGCTAGTTGTTAGTACATATACATATTTTACTTTCTCCCTTTTTCTCCATTTTATTTAACACAAAAGTTGGCTACAAGTGGTGTAGTAGCAGAAGGAATAATATTGGACCATCCAGCGCTACTAGCGACCCGTAGAGCCAATGGTTGATGCGGCAGAGAGTTTCTTTCCAACGTTCCAAAGACAATGCACAATGGTGGTTTTGGGGCCATTTCCCATGGACTCGTTTCTCACGGGAGGATGCTGCAGATGCTTATGGGGCTGAAAGAAAATTCCAGCAGGGTAGTAAAGTTTTCCTCCCGTAGCAACAATTGTCGCTGGGTTGGAATTTTTCTGCGCCACATAGATTTAACAAGCACAGCAAAACAAAAAACAAGTATCTGCACCAAACTCTGTCATCATTGGTGGTGGTGACGCTTGGTTGAAAGTGAGAAGAATTAAGAAATTGGCGCGCATCCAATTAAACATGGGTCCATGAAAAGGGAAGTTTTAGTGAAATTAAACATCAATTCAAAGCTGTTATTCAAAAGGGCATCCCTGCTGTATCCTGCTTTCCATATTCTTAGAAGAAATCATTGATCGTCACCATCTCTCACTGCACAACTCCGCTTCTAAAACTTGAGGAAAGTGACCCCACCACAATGTCATCAGTCGGTGTTTCCAAAGTGCATATTCTGGTCATTGGGATTTCCTTCGGGCTACTGCGGAGTGGTCAGCATGAGCTGTCCGTGTGCGCGCCACTCTATTTGTGTGCACATGTAAACAAAAGGCGGGAGGAAGCTACACGTTAGCTTCACATAATTAATCCCAATGAAATAGAAAGTGGCAAATTGGTGCGAGAGATGTTAATTGACGTTGATGAACGACGTTGCTAGTCCGTGTGACGTCAACGTGTATCGCGTGCCGGGGGGGGGGGGGGAGGGGGGGGGAGTCCCACTGTCGTCGAGTGAAATCTGCCCGCACAAAACAAAAGGCCACTTCAAAGTGAGGACGAAACAGTTTCGGAAAATCTCGCTTGGAGGTTTGAAAGTCGATCTCTATCGCCACCAAGGTTTTATTGGTTTTGCAGTTTAGTGGGATATGTATTGGAAAAGTTGACTAAATTTTCGTTCCGTCCAACTATAAAGCCACTTTTGCCTCATGTCTACTGCTGTCAGAACTTCCTGACCACTATATGTAACCAATGCAGCTATGGTCCAGGTGTCAAGCTTTTAGTCATCATGTCCGCCCGTTGAATTGGACTCAGCAGACGTATCAGACGCTAGAACCACTTTGCAGTCTTGATATGCTGCACAAATCCTCAGAACGGCTCATGGTCTAAGTTTTGACCGTCGTCCACCAATCCAATATGTCGTCCGTACTGACGGACGTTGATGCGTCAGTCAGTACGGACGATGACCATCACTTCATCTCAACCAAGGCCTACCACGCCTGATCTTTCCATGTTGACTCAGAAAAACAGTCCTGGACAAGATTGGCATTGTTGCACAAAATCCACAGTCGAAGCTATCCATAGTTGAAGCTTCATTTCGATTAGTAACTGACTTCCAAGTATCAACGTTCTACCACTTCGGCGATCGCTTGATCATACCACAAAACAGACGGGAAGCACTCATTAACGATGCAACACGGTGCTACTGATGCGTCCTGTTCTATTAATGAGACTATAGTGGCTTTTACTTTATTGTTTTTTTTGTTTGTTTGTATGGTAGGCCAATAAACCGAAAGTGACTCATGAAAAGGCCAATGCCGCCAACACACACTCACACACATGGCTAGTGACTTAGATCACGACTTGAGGCCGATCGCATTGACAGACGTCCAACGCGCTTAAAACGCCATTGTTGTTCAAGCCATGCCATATTAGTACTTTGCCGATGACTCATCATTGAATTTATGATGCCAATTGAACAAAACATATCATCCCCACTATCCACAAAGAAATACAAAGGATAATTCGTATTTTAAAGCAGGTCTTTTAGCGAAGAAGTTGTATTCTCCAAGCACGAACCTTCCAAACCACAGTGTAATTTGTTCATAATATGTACGCCGATAAAGTAAAATGAAGCGCACAATGTTCCGGGATATTAAATGTGCATTTCAAAGTAGATTTTTACCGTACTTTCTAACCGTTTTTATGTCACTTCTTCGTAATTCGCTGCTTGCTGTTGGCTACTTCAGCCCCTTAAAACCCGGCAAAAAGTATTTTCGCGCTGTGCGCCAAATGACTCGTTCGCGGACCTATAACCGGCTGTCAATCGACACTCTGCGGCATCCGGACGGAATGGTTGATGGTTCGGGTAAACAGTAACAGTACCCTTCAACTGACCTGAATACAGGACGCGCTCCATCCACCAGCGCGCGTATTAGTGTGTAGGCTTTTAAAGCCCGATTTACCCCCCCCCCCTCCCCCCGGTCGGCAATTTACTCTACCACTTCGGACGGGTGCGGCGCGGCAAGTGTGCTATTTTTTCTTTCTTTTCTCCCCCCTCCCCTCTCTGTGTCTGTTGCTGTTGCGTTACAGATTTTCTTTTTAATGTTCAGACAGATTTCTACTTGCCTGGTCCTCATTTTCCCCGAGATTGCACCGCCGAATGGGCAGTTTGAACCAGCTGTACGTGCCTTACCTTTAATGGTTTAATTAGCACATACACTGATGGAAGTGTTCCGAAATATCGGAACCGGGACTTACTACCGCGCCGTTTGATGGATGGACGCAATAGCACGAAGCCGAGCGTAGGACGAATTATATGATAGCAATCTTTTGGTGGCCGCGTACTAACGGTGTACCGCTTCGATCCGCCCTCCACTGGTTTCACTGAAGTTGTCAAGCGCACCCCGTGTCTCTGCGTGTCTGTATGATGTCTGATGGCCAGCGTAAAGGTGGCAAAGACAGGTTGGTTGTTTTGCCTACCCTACCGGTTGTTGCGTCAAAGCAGTGGCAATGGCTAAAGGCATTTAATTTGCGAATGCATAATTTAACTTCACTGTGTCGTTGGCGTTACTTGACTTGGTACGTGGGAAAACTAATCAATAAGAAACAGAACCTTTAAAAAAAGTATCAAGAAAACTTGAACTTTGTTACGGACTACAATTATTACATCTGATAATCTTTTTACAATGTTTCTTTGCACTGCAGTTGCAGTGACCAATAAACAGTTTTAGGAAAAATGGTTGATAAATGCACCGAAAGTACAATTTATTTGCCGAATATTAGTAATAGCATTATCGATCATAAAACTGGCCAGTCAATGGAACGCCTACGAAGGTAGCACAATCAAGCAGATTACATATATTTGCATTAAGAGCCAACACTTTCCGTAGGACGACACTGTCCAATGAAACGAATATTGGATTATTCATTTTCATCCATCCGCTTGACTGGAGTGCGCGCGGTTTGGGTGCGAATGGTAGGTTTCGGCTACAAAACACACCCGACTGCGGGACGAAAGTGACACAGCATCCAATCCAGATTTGTCTCGTGCGTCCCAGGCTCGGCCAGGTAGGCAGACACCCGCCCTGATACATACGCTCGTCCCACGGATGATGAACAACGCCCGCAGAAGAAACTTTCAATTTTTCGAAAGTTTTATTTTTCTTTCTTCAGCCCGCCAAGTGGGAGCCTTCGATTTTCATCATAGGCCGGCAAGACACGTACGAATCAATGTATATGGTGAAGTACTGCTGACTGATATGATGTCGCCTGATCGGAAGGCGACTTCATCAGCGGACTTCAGCTCGATCAACTGGGATCAAGACGCTCTCTTCTAGGCAAACCGATCTGCAACAAAGTTGCACAGTAAAGACACACACTGAAGATCTCTTATGCATAAAACGGCTTCACATGGTTGAACGCTTTCTCCCATTGTGTTAGCGAGTGTAAAATAAAATGAGCTGGAGGAAGATTTGCAGTGCGTGTGCCATTTTAGTTTACCTACATCGATAGTTGAAACATTGAAACCGAACACAGCCGCCGAAGTTCCGCCGAGGAATGGTGACTATTGGTGGCAGGAGGTATACCGCTGCCTCGTACACCAATGTGTCGTAACGATTAATCGTAGTTGAAGGTGACAATGGTACGGCGCAGACCCACCATCATCATGTGTGCATGATTAAAATCATCACCACCGTCACACCGTCATCATGATCGTTGTGTCGCCTTTGCCTGTCGCGCGGCCCACGGAATGTCACGTTTGCTTGTGCGGTGGTGCGTTTATTAGGAGATGATTGGGTTGTTTTGTTCCTTCTCCCCAGGCGCTGCTAATGCTCTAACGCCTCCGTGCTTGAAATCGATCGTCGTCGTCGACATTACGCAAAACGCTGGAAATACCAGCGGAAGTATGGCCGAATAGGAAGCGGGAATTTAGAAAGAGCTGGAGTGCGTGTGTGTGTGTGTGTGTGTGTGTGTGTGTGTGTGTGTGTGTTTGGAGACCACTTTACTGTGCTTTCCATGTTAATATGGTGATCAAAAGTATAAGAAATCCTTCCATCCCTCAAAGATACGGTACGGTCCTACACGATTAAATGCATTCGACGGAATTGATCGATTCTGGAATTCCGTGCGGGGACACACCTGAAGTGGTCTCACTCCACAAGATAATAGTGTACATGCGTGGGCCACGTTTAATCGTCTGACCGAGACCACACCCCCAACAGTAAACGTGTGTCACAGTGTAGCGCTAAGCGGTGGTACGTGCGTCGCAATCGTGCGGCACCTTTTGAACGGCTACCACACACTACTACTGCTACTGCTACTCCACTAACCTGCCGCTAGCAGTAAGATGATGCTTGGCATACTTGTACACCCTTTCCGTGAAGCAGTATATGTCATTTCCGGTGGTCTTTACAACGATAAACCGACCCACATTGACCGCCGGTAGCGTTTGCAAACCGACGCCATTTACTCATCAGCATCATCATCATCATCATCGCAGGAGAAACAGCACTCATTCCGTGTTGCTTTTTTTTTTTTGTAGTAAAGGAACTGGTAAATTCAATCTTCAAGCCGCACCGCGCAGAAACTACAAAAAAAAAAAATCACCAATATTACCAACCAACCAACTGTCTAACGGCCGGAAGTGTGGCTGATACAAACGTAGGTTGATAAAGTACGTATGCACAACGAACGTGTGGAGTGCAAAGGCGAAGACGCTGTTCCCTGGATGATGGTGTTTGGGGTGTGTGTGTGTGTGTGTGTGTGTGTGTGTGCGCCACTTATCGGTCAGGAAATTACTTTATCTCCCATGCGTTCTCGTGCGTTCAAACACACGATGAAACATGCTTTGCTGCTCATGGGTCGACGTGTGGTGCTGTCTTAACCTCTCGCACTTATGCACGCACCGTAAGACAGCACAGTGTTGTACAACCCGTCCACGGGCCACGGGAGAGGACGAGACAGAATTGCAATGTGTGCAATGTTTTCAAAGAATTATTTTATTTCCATCGCAAATAAAAATTAAACGATTGTGGTTGATTGCGGCAGACGGAGATGGATGGGTTTTATTAATTGCTGCTTACTTTATGGTGATCATGCCTTACCGATCATCGAATGGCAAGCTTCACTTGCTAATATCACTTAGTTGGATACTCAATCCTTCACTATTGAGGAACGGGACAGGCAGGGAATTGATTCCAGTTCCTCCCGTGTGAAGATGGGGTCCGCGCAATTGCTCAGGACCCTACCATAAGGTAGGCGACTGCCCCCGTCGACTAATCTACTCACATTAGCTTTTTAATATTTTGGAAAGGCGTGGTGGCTTGCTACGTAGAGCTGACCCTCTGGCTACGGGCATATCAACTCAAGGAAACCAGGAAATAAAACTTCTAAGGCTATAGTCCTGAGGCAGAATCTTTAAATATATAATAATATGAATTTTTCGGACTTCAACCTTCTTGCCACTATGTGTGAGCCACTTAAGATTACATGCAAAAGAAAACATGATCAGCATCTATTCCGATCACTTTAGAGTGATTCTATGCCATAGTTATCTGCTTTACAACATTCGAAGTAGAGCGAATAAATGTCAAAAATTATAAAAATATTTTCGACACCCCCAAATCAACAATTTTTGTTTTTTGCATCAGGTTTGACGACGAACATTTTTTTAAATTTATAATTATAAAAAAGTTTACAAGCATTTATACCGTTTGAGATGAACGAAGCGTCAAAAGGTTTTATAGGCACATGCTTTACTAGTGTGTCCGTAGTTAACCGTAGTGCGAGCCATCATCATCCTGTGCTAGAACTACATCTCGCCTGCATGGCAGAGCTATTTCAAACAAACGAGGAAGAATGACTTCCGATAGAGTCGTAGAAAAAGTCACCGCCAGAGGGAAAAAAAAGACGTACGTAGGAAGTGGTAGGTGTACCGTCGCCGTAAACGTGATAATTGTGGATCGCCATTTATCGCCCTTTCCCGTAAAAAAACGTGTCGCTCGCTGCTCTGGTGGTGCCATGCTTTTGTAAAAAGTCGTTAAACATTAAATGGCTATAAATATGTTCGACTAACTTATTCACCTTTTTTGAATGTTTTAAAAGTCATTAGAATAATATTAGCTTCTCCGTAAATTCTTGCTAGTTTCCCCTAGCTTGCATGTTTGCATGCTAGCCGCCTATTTAAACGCTAGTTGCCGTTAAATAGTTTATTCCCTCTTTGTCCATATTTCTACACAAACCAAACTTTAAAATGATAACTATCCTAATGGCACACATATGGTATGATGCATGTGTAGTGTGTGTCACTTCCCGTTTTTTTTGTTACGTTTATTCTTTCTGTCTGGGATCTGACTCATTCCCATCATTCTAGTTGGTGTGTACAGTAGAACGACTCTTTAACAACAAAAAAAACCAACCCAACCGTAAGCTTCGTGGGTTTCTTGGGTAGGAAGAAAGAACGAAAAAAAAAAACCTAAGTTACCCTTGCAGCAGGAAAAGACTCACCCGGGCCCCGGCCGCTGTCGCCGGCACCGAGAGCACGAGTAGGAATCCGGGAAGGAAGCCCGAAGACAAGCATTGCTTGTCGTAATTTGATACACAATCGGCGGCGGCATTTCCTTCTGCTGCTGCTGCTGCTGCTGCCCTGTAGTACACTGGATTTGCTTTTGCTGTGTGTCTATTGGTGGGTATGGACAACAACCCCCGGCCATGTAGTTACAGCAAGTAGCATTTGCCCACGGGTTCGGGTTTTTTTTTAAACGTTCCTTAATGAACGTAAACTATAACGTGTCTCCGGTTGGCAATGCAGTAGGTTTCTCCTGCTGCATAGACGCTGCAAGCCAGGGCCACGATCATCGTAGTACTGCTGTATTCTTACACACTTCATCTTAGTATTGTTTGCTCGTATATCGATGACGGACAGTAGCAGAGGTTGGTCAGATTAGTTCAACGAGACGCACTGTTAACAAGCTTGAGATTTTACTATTTTGTAAAGAATATGGTTTCCGCTTCCGTGTGATCGATTGGAAGTAATTTATTGTCACTTCCTGTTGCATAGCGATCAAAACTATTCCTATTTTTTCCTACTTCCGGATCAAGCCCCGGACTCGAGTTGTTCACGACCGATGCATTTGCTTTACAATCAAATGTGTCACACATATTGCAGTAAACACTAGCTGATCAGCAGAATCTTTTCCAGAACAAAACTAATAAGAAGTTAAAACCGATCGTAGCTCGCGTAGCGTAGATTTGAATGAGAAGGAATAATCAGTGCTTCCGAGAGTGCATCTACCATCGTATTGCATCATCTTGATTGTTGCCACATGATAGGAAAGGGTGTATGTTGGCGCTTGGCAGCGCTCCATACACACACACACACACACACACTATCTCCAACGACGGCAGCTTGTGACTGTGTGCGCGTACACTGTAGTACCCACTAGCCGTCATGGCAAGGCAGTGTAATTCATCGCTTCCGGTCCGATAAGCCACTGCGCTCTGTGTAATCGAGCCCATTTGCCCGTGAAGTTGTAGGATCAAGAGATGTCCCAAGAAGTCCCAAGAAATGTCAAGCTGATGTTGGCAAACTGGGGAAGAGGGTTGGGGGGGGGACCACCCCACCATCAAGGTGGGGTGGGGTTGCCTTGCCCGAAATCCGACATGGGAAAGATGAGGCCAGGCGGTAGACGTGTGCGGGTGGTTAGTAGCTCACATGTAGCTGTTAATGAGTTCATTCATTCACCAAAAATGTTAGCGGCGCTGGGCAGAGTTGCTACAGCGAGCGTGAAATAGAGGTGTTTTTGTTGTTGTTGTTGTTGTTGTTGTTGTTGGTGTGAAACACTTAAACAACCCCCACTAGTTCAGTTCAACAACCAGCTGATGTGTGCCACGCCGTACGATCGCCGATACGTTTGCGAAAACACAAAAGCAATGCGATCAGGTTTTCGGAGCGTAACGAGTATTTATTTGGAATCGATTTTGAAAACTGCCAAAGTGCCACCCACTTGCGTATGGCCACTTCCGGTGGTCGGTTTCGTTCGCAAGGCACACAACCCAGTTTACCAGCAGATTCAGTTTCAACCTTTCATTTCGTTCACTTGGGTTTAATTTTGTGGCTGCGAAGAGGTGACGGAAAAACACAGGCAAACAAACAACACACACGGCTACGAAATGATTGGGAATGCGTGCGATGATGTTGGTTTACGTTTTTCCAGGCACGTTTTACCAAAGACCGTATCAGACGCGCGCACATACGCACACACTGCATACATTCATTCAAAAACGCCTGGCAGTGTCACTTGTGAGTCGATTTGTATTTTTTTGTGTGTGTTCCATTACGGTTTGCGCAATCGGCAAACGACGGCAATGGTGACAAGGTCACGCGTTCGAAGACTTCGTGCCTCGTACAGCTTACATAGCGCTGGACAAGTTGTTGGCAGTAGCAAGCATGTGATTACCAAGCATCCCAGGCGAGCGATTGCCATGTGCGAGAGAAAGAGTATCTGCAGGTCTTGTTAAAACCTTGTGGCAATGTTTTTTTGTTACATTAGTTGAAGTACATGCTGAAGTGAAAGTTGCTTTATCATTTGTATTAAACTTTTATTATTGTTTTTCTGTTTAGCACACCCGTGTTAAATTGTCCCAACAGCATTTCCTTATCGTACTGTATCGGTTTGCTCAGAAAGCAAAGTGTCGAGAAGGTAGTGTGTGGCAACAACCAAACCTATTAACCTTGAAAGATCACCCCGAACGCACCATTGCGGAACATGAAACATTTGACCTTTGGGGAAAAATTCTCACACACGTGTCCCTAGTACACCTAGTATCTAGTGAAGGAGCCGCTTGGTAACAAACACCCTACAAAAGTCCTTCAGCAACACGTAATACATTAACCAAATCCAACCAAAAAAAAAAAAGAAAAAGAAACGAAGTGAACTTATAGTCCCTCCCGACATAAGCTTCCGTTTGTGTGAATCGTTACGATTGGAAGGTATCATCGTTTTTTTTCCCTCTTGGCCGTTTTTTTTTTTCGTTCATTTGTGCGCCATTCAACTGTTCCGAACTGGAATCGATCGAACACGGTGTGTACGTAGGTGGTGTAGAATGGCGAGCAACGTTATGAATGAAGATTAATATTGACAGCTGAATGCGTGGCCAGACAGGCCTCAGGCTTCTTCGCCTAATGGGAGAGAAGGGGCTGGTGGGACGAGGCAGAAAAACGGACACATATTCGCGCACAACTACTTCTCCTTAGTAGAAATCGAACACCACTCCACTCGGTTCGGTACCTTGGTGGGACGAGCAGCCGGCACGTGTGAGGTGGAAAGCATTTTCCAGCGATGCTTTTCCGTCTTGCTGTCTGATGGCTTTATTTATTGTCAATTATTGTCAATCGCCGTGTAGATAGCGTGTCGCTTTTGCCATCCAACCGACCACTTAACGTAACGGACAGGTTTTATGCAATTTGCCCTGCCACACTTGGAGCAGATTTGGTTTCCGTTGTTCGAATGCGAAGGGTTTTTCGTTGTGTATGAGACATGAGACATGCGCAGACCCCACGAGAAGGATAACATGGGTGAATCAAAAACACTTGTGCCCTGGCACTGGTTCCATTCATAACTTGAAGGGAGCGACAGTACACACACACACACACACATCTTGTACATCGTTTGATATCAATCATTCGGAAACGGAAACAAATCTGAAAATTCGCGCTAATATTATTGATCTTGTTCGCGTGACCTTTCCGAACTAGACGAATGAATATTACATCATTTGAAGTAACATTTAACCGAGCAAAACTCTTTGAACGGTTTTCGTTTAAAATTGCCGTAGGAAAACGATGATGGTTCCGGTGACGAATCGGCAAAGAAGCGAAGCTTAGCAGTACTTCATGTATTAATGATTCATTTGCTGCTTGAAACGGAACTGATTGAAATGGACGGTGTGATCGGAGGGGGTGGTAAGTAAGCAGGGGGGGGGGGGGGATAAGGGGAAACCATTTCCCTTCTCCATTTACACATCACAGCTTACCGACGAATCGTGCCCGCTGCAATCGAATAGAAAATGACATCACACGTTTGTGCGACTAGCGTGTCGCCTGCGGGTCTACTGAAGCCGTCGCCGCGTGCTGTAACCGTGTCGGTAAAGACCTTATCAATTCCTCATATCCGCAAAGAGAACACTCCTTTCTTGCACTTCCTCACTGCTTGGGCGCAATTTTTGGTTGGGTAAATAACGAGGGAGGGTTAAATAGAAGGACGGAACCTCGTATCTAGACCCCACTTTTTCGTGACTGTAAGGTTTTATTTAAGTGAATATGAGGGATTAGAAGGTTACAATGTTTTTAACTTTTTTTTTGCATTCCAAAGTTCATAAAATATATGTACAATACGATATTAATACATTGGCATGGCATTGATACATTAATTTGCACGTAAAACCTATAACGCGGCCCTTTGTTTGTCTCCATTTCTTCACAGGGGAAGCAAAAAGTCTCGTAGGACGCAGCAGCAATGGCAGTAGCACCACGTCATCGAAAGAAAACCGAGATGTGTACTGTACGATCGCGCTCGATCAGGAGGAAATTTGCCGGACGCCCACAATCGAGCGTACACTTTCACCATTCTTTGGTGAGGAGTACCAGTTCGAGATACCGCGCCCGTTCCGTTACCTCTCGGTGTACGTGTGGGACCGGGACCGGCACCTGAAGCAAGATAAACCATACGGCAAAATTGCGATCCGGCGCGAAGATCTGCACCAGTACAATCACAAGGATCACTGGTTTCCGTTGCGGCCGGTCGACGAAGATTCGGAGGTGCAGGGTATGGCTCATCTGCTGATCAACATCGATGATGGCGTAGGCAACCTGAAACAGCACACCGGCGAGTTCGAGGACTATCGGTATCTAACACAACCGACAACCCTGTCCTGGCTACATCAGCAGCACCAACAGCAGCAGCAGCAACAGCAGCTTCTTCACCAAAATCATTTAAATCAGCACAATCTTCACCATCATCTGAACGTTCACAGTACGCCCGGGAGTGGTGAATCGAAGGAAAACAGTGGCATTCTTCCATTTCATCCGACCGCACACTCGCCAAACCCGTCGTCCAACAATGCGTTGATGTCGGTTCAGCTAAACAGTTCTGTCACTAGTACAAATCTAAAGTTGTTTTACCCTACAAAGGGTAGCAACAATGCGCACACACTCCTCGGCGGGCCTGTGGAAGGTGGCGGTGGTGTTGGTGGTGGTGGAGGCGGTAGCCAGATGGCGCCTCTATTGAAACTATTCGATTCCAACCATACATCGCCGCTTCTACTGTCACTGTACACCAATGGCTCGGGCAATGGGGAGCTCGGGCATGGGCACGGGTCCGGCGGTATGTTGGTCGGTGGAGTAACCAGTCGGATCACGATCAAGCTAACCGAGTGTGTGGACTTAGCGCGCAAAAATGGTCTCTGTGATCCGTACGCCATCGTGGTGGCGCACTACTCGAACAAAAAGACCATCACCAAACGGACGAAGGCGCGGAAGAAGACTATCAACCCATCGTTCGACGAAACGTTTAGCTTCGATCTGTGCATCGATGCGTGCGGGAGTGACTCGTCGAAAAGTGATAGCAACAACATGTACACGGTAATGCCGCTCGGCGGTGCGGACCTATGTGAGGTCGTCATTAGCTTCAAGCACGCCAGTCCGGGCATGGGCGATGATGTGTTTTTGGGCGAAATCCGTATACCGGTGCGGGGGAAGCAGCAACAGAATGCGGTTCAACCGAGTGCCTGGTACTTCCTGCAGCCACGCACCAGCCAATCGCGACCTACGCGAACGTGTGCAACGCCACCCGGTACACGGCTGTCCTGCAACAATTCGCTCGGTTCGTTACGGTTGAAGCTAAACTACACCTCGGACCATGTGTTTCCGCTGGCGACATACGATCAGCTGTACAACGTGCTGATCCAATCGATCGAACAAAAACCGATCACTGCCAGTGCGGTACACATACTGGGCGAGATCAGTCACAACAAGACGGAGGTAGCGCAACCACTTGTCCGTCTGTTCACACACACCAACGTGATTGCACCGATGATAAAAGCGCTGGCCGATCATGAAATATCGAAGCTAACCGATCCTACGACAATCTTTCGCGGCAACACGCTAGTGTCGAAGATGATGGACGAAGCGATGCGGCTGTCCGGGTTGCACTATCTGCACGCCACGTTACGCCCCATCGTGGAGGAAATCTTTGCCGAAAAAAAGCCGTGCGAAATCGATCCGTCCCGTGTGAAGGATGTCGGTGCGATCGAGGGCAACCTGCACAATCTGCAGGACTACGTCGGGAAGGTGTTCGAAGCGATCACAAAGAGTGCGGTCAAGTGTCCGGCGATATTGTGCGAAATATTTCACAATCTGCGCGAATGTGCGGCCAAGTATTTCCCGCAAAACAAGGAAGTTCGGTACTCGGTGGTGTCGGGATTTATCTTTTTGCGGTTCTTTGCACCGGCAATCCTTGGACCTAAGCTGTTCGATCTCACGACCGAACCAGTGGTAAGTCAAATGTATTTTTTACGTGTGTTTAGATTAATTGCAAGAAGAAGAGTTTGTTGATAGCAATCTGCAAAACTGAAGTCAATAGCGTTCGTCCATATCTGCAACATCCGCTTGCTCTAGCCCTTTTTATAGCTTCAAATTGGTCACAATGACGACAGATTTTGTTATCGCATTTGGTCTACCTAGACGCGGCATTTCCTGTTTCCTTTGCATTAGTACTGATTAACACGTGAGAAAAGGGTTAGATTAGATTTATGTGTGACAAAAATAGTTCGATATAGCGCGAGTGAAGTAGTAAATTACTTTCCAGTTATTTTCGGTTAGGTTGCGCATGTTTTGTGCCTCTTATTGTGCAGCCAAGATCAACCGGTGTTTGGCCCAACCGATAGAATCAGTTTTTATACACAGCCGCGAGGATTACTAATCTTATCTTATCAGTCATACACGCTTTTTTGCGTTCGCACCTATCTGCCTGTGAAGCATAGTGAAGTCGTTTCATTCATTGATGCTTTGGTACATCTCTTAGTTTGCATTAGATAAGGGGGAGGGGGGGGGGGGGTGCTGCTGTCGCGTTGAAACGTTAAGTACACACATACTTAACGTTTGTGAATGAACCAAAGCGTTGATCTTGCGTTACATAGAGCGCGCGCACACGATAAGTCGCAATTCTTGGTATAACCAAAAACTGCTCTTGTACACCCGTTTGCGTTCCAGCGCCAAAAGGTTTTTTACATGTGTGTTTGCTTTGTTTATTTCTTCCCCTTCGCACCGAATGCTTGTAGGACGAGCAAACTACGCGCACTCTTACGCTGATCTCTAAAACAATCCAATCGATGGGCAACCTGGTCAGTTCGCGATCGGCACAGCAACCGTGCAAGGAAAAGTACACCGAGCAGCTGTATAAAAAGTTTTGTACGGAGCAGCACGTCGAAGCAATAAAGCACTTTCTCGAGGTGATCTCGACCGTCGGCGCTACCAACACTGGCGATGGGCAATCGAGCATACTGGAACCAGTAGTTCTTAAAGAAGGGTAAGTAGAATAAGAGTAAAAACAATGCAATATCTTCGTGATGTCTTGCTCACCCTGAACCTATTAATTCTCCCCGGTGTGTGTTCTAGTGTCTTTTGAATATCCTTGTAAAATGTGCCCTGTTATACCTGTCTTATCCCCATTTACGAATGTCTACCCAAATAGATGTGTTTCATATTTCTCTTTAAAAAAAAACCGCCAAATTTGAACGCAAACCTGTTGGACGTTTTAAAAAAACCCTTTTCTCACCCTCTTTATGTTGTTCCACATGTACTACGATCGTTCTTGTTTTGGCGGATCAATGCACATGAGTTCTATTTCGAGATCTATTTGATTATCTTTAAAGTTGCGATCTTACAATTTTTTCCACTTTCACTCATTTATCGAGTAAAAATCTATATTTTCTTCTATTTTTCTTCCACCCTCTCTTTTCTTTCAATCCCCTCTCTTTCTCTATCGTCTGTGTTGCAATACAACGCGCACCACACACACACACACACACAAAAAACAATTGGACCGAAAACAATCTAATCGATCGATCGGCGCGCGTCGGGTTATGGTTGTCGACCCAAAATTGCATTTTAAAATTGCATCCTCAATGTGCAAACGAACTCATCGTGCGTGCGTGTGTATGTGTTCGTAATGGTTGAATGAAAAACGCATCATGCACCTACTATCACTAATAATCTGATGGGAATGTTTCGTAATATCCATCCGGCAGAGAATGGTAAGTGTGGCTGGACATATGAAACAAGCTGCTGCTGCTGCTGCTGTTGGTTTTACGTTCTTTTCCGTTAATTAACTGATTATTTGTATTAAAAAAGGATAGTTTTTAGTTGGTCTATTTTGTTGCTTTATCAATCGCTTTACCCGCTTTATCAATCAAGCGGATATTTATACTTCAACTCAATTGCAAACCTTTTTTTACGTAACTTATGTTCATTCTTGTGTACTATTTATGACCTTTAGTGCCTCTCCCTCCTATCTTCAGCAATATGATGAGCACACCGTTAGTTGGTTAGAATAGTATAGTTTATGCTCGATCGAGCAGGATGTAACCACCCGCAAGGAATGATTGCCTCAATCCCGTTCCTCCTTCCTTGGTAGCCCATCTTTTCCTTCGCTTGTACTTGTAACACATTTATACACCTTGTCCATTATCAATTTATGGCAATTATCTTAGGATTTTGCTTCATTCATCCACTGCTTTATAGACGGTTGCACATGTGTGCAGACAGTAAACATGTTCTGCGACCCATTGTGATTTCAAATGCGTTGTACAATGAATGTAGCTGTATTGTTTTCATGTTTCTTAACGATTTTGTTTGGTTTTTTGCTGTTGTTTTCTTCGCTTATTAATAGAGGCGTAAAGACAAACGTATCTTGCTAGTGTGCTAAGTCACGATAAGCCTTTTTTTTCAAGCCGATTATGATTGTAATGGTATACAATTGTCCATTTATGTTGTGCGGTTTTCTTATATTTTTTTTTCTTCTCAAATATCTGTACACGCCCTTTCAGGATGATGACAAAACGTGCCCAAGGACGGAAACGGTTTGGCAGGCGGAACTTCAAGCAGCGGTACTTCCGGCTGACGACGCAATCGTTGAGCTACGCAAAGGCCAAGGGAAAACGACCCATCTGTGATATACCACTAGCTGACATACTGGCAGTCGAACGGCTCAACGAACGGAGCTTCAAGATGCAGAATATTTTTCAGGTGAGCACACCTCCCGTTCGAGTTAATATTTTCAAAGTATGAGTGTAAATTCCGTTAAATTAATTGTGAGCGTTATAGGTACGCTATTTATCTTGTACATGGACAAAGGCGGCAAAAAAACAGACTCCTGGGCCGCACTCATAGTCAGTTGGTTGATTTGCTTTCATATTTGCGTATGTAAACCGTTCTTTACACTTTTCCGTATAGTTATGGGAGCACATATGGTTCAATTGTAAAGTGCATTTGTTGTTTGCTTATTGTAATGAAAAAAAAAGCTTTTTTTACCCACCGACATAAGGTGCATAAGCGTATGCGTTTTTTTTTTTTTCGAAGCAATTCAGATAGAAGGTAGGTGGCATGAAAAACAGGCTTTATTTTTTCCCTCCATTGGAACCGAGAGGCGGGACGCAATCAACATAATTGTGGGAATGCTAAGGCACAACAACGACAGCAAAAATGCGCCAATCTCTATGCGTCGGAATGGCATCCATATGCTCCATTGCTACGTGTTGGTGGCCCACATTACACACCAAAACATAGGAATGGATGATGAATGAAATAAAAGAATTTACCTTCCCCAGATACATGAAAGGCGCTTGCTTGACAGGCACATGCAAACATTAAAGTTTCAAGCCTTGGCTGAAGATTTCCAAATGAAAACACGTTAAAGAGCGCCGATGCAGCCGTGCAAGCGAGATGGTCGTAGGAAACCAGCATTAACAATAGTTTTGAGAAAACAATTGAATGAGACATGCCACTAGGGGGGATGACGGTAAATTACGCCTAAGAAAGAGACACATTGGACCGCAGAACAGCTTCCCTCACCAAGCTCTCGTACATACAGCGCGTTATGGTTTGTAGTAGTTTCACTTTTATTATTTCCCACCCGATTCGTTTTAACGGTGAGCTAAACGAAAAAAAAAAAGCTACATTGAACTGAATATGGTGCGTCGTTTTTCCCTGTCAAACTATCAGCCAGCCGCCCGCAATATTGGAGCTGACTCGGCTCACCCCCAGTCCTCAGCATTTTACTATACATTCGCTTATGCTTTTCAAGAAGCTTGGGCAACGTTGAACTAATGGGTCCGAGCGAATGCGGTTTTCCATCCCATCATGTTTTGCCTTACTGTCCCATACACTGGGTGGGACACTCGTGGTGGGTCCGCGGACTTGGTGCTTGGATAGCAGCGCTTGCCCTAGTGCGCAGGTCTCGTCCAAATACAGCAATCGCACCGGAGCATAGTGGGAAAATGTTTTTCCATTCATGAAAAGCTCCCCTTTGCAGCAGCACCAAATGTTGCTGTCCTACTCGGGTGTACAGCACACGGCTGACACACTTCATTCATTGTTAGTTCAACGATGGCATGCTCGCCACCTATCGGAGGCATTGAAGGCAGCTTCGAGAGTTCATCGTACCCCGGAGCGTTGGTAAGAGGAAGAATGCTGCATCCATTCATGGAATTGGATGTTATTCCTTTTCTGAGGTCGGCCAAGGATGAATGCGCGTAGCCAGCACCATCGAAGTACGCACATGAACCAGTGAGAACTTGCGACCATAATAAGCACAGACTCTTGGTTGGAGTTGTGTTTTATTTCACTATTATTTATTTTAAAAATAATCAAATGAATGTAACATAGTTCCAAATTTGGGATCCTTAGTGCCATATCTTAGAAAACGATCTAACGGATATGATGTTGCACAAAATATCGATAAAACACCTTCAAAGATACATGCAAATAACGCTCCCGCAATCAAATGCACTATTTTTAAATATGCAAACGATATCGATTAAAACCAGTAGCAACACTTGGTGGCCAAATATATATTCTTGTCACATCAATGCAATGTTACCCATTCGCGTGTTCTTATTTGGCAGCTGACGCCATTGAGATGCGCAATCTCGTATCACCCTTTTTGCTCCTGTTAATGAGCACACGGACCAGACCACAGTTCCACTCATGGCGCGTTGGAGAGGCAACAGCATTTGAAGTGAATTTCCTGTGCAAATGCATTGCTGCCGGTGTTTCCTTTTGGGGAGGCACCTTTTAAGCACTGAACCATCGCTGAACTGCACTACGATTTCGAATAAGAATTATTCTCTCTGCAATAACAATAGCATCCTTCTAGGGGAATCTGGGTCACTGAACTGACGCCGTACATATATCTGTTTGTGGTGATATTGTTGGATCAAGACGCTAGTGAATTTTTGCAAGTTATTTTCTGTTTATTTCTTACTTAAAAGTTTTTTTTGTAACCAAAGAATATGACCGAGTATATTTGTAACACGAGTAGCTATCACGTAAAGCTATCAGAGATTGCCATTAAACTGATCCCAATGCCATGGCTTATGCCTGTCTTGGAGAAGCGTCATTTCCACCGTCTTAAAAGCAGCTTCAAATGTCAGGATAACGTGGATTGGATACTCTTGATGCTAATCAAGTCTCACCAAGAACCTGGGGTAGAGTGACGTAGCATGATACTACGTACAATAAATATGTCCTAATACCAATTACAAATCTAGTATATGTGGCGTGACGAATTCTATGAACTTGGCACGCTAGACTAGATCATGTCAGGAGAATAACTCCTGACGACTCCGGAGCCCGTAGAGTAGATGAAAATGTATAAGAACCTATTCTAAGTCAACTGTTTGCTTATATTTGTTTACTACAGATAATCAAAAAAGACCAGCGCCCTCTCTACGTACAAACAGCAAACTGCGTGGAGGAAAAGGAATGGATCGATCTGCTAAGTAAGATCTGCCAAAGCAACAAAGCCCGCCTGGTAAATTTCCATCCCCGGGCATACATCAACAGTGCTTGGACATGGTAAGTTTCCTTTTTCATTGCTCTTTAAAAGTGCCAAAAAAGTGTGTCCAAAGTTTTTCAACTTCATATTCGCTTTCCTACTTCCAGTTGCAACGAAAGTGACCAATACGCGCCAGGCTGTACACCTGTCTCATCATCAAGCCCGATCCAGATGGAGCTCGCAACCGCGCTCGATCCTGCGCGCGATCTACAGCGACTCCATTCGCTCATCATTGCCAACATTAACAGTCTGGAGGTGCTGGATCCGACGACGGCCTACGAAGATCCGATGGCAGCTCGGAAAACGATCAAAAAGCTGAACGAAATTGCTACCACGCTGGAGCAGATTCATCGCAAGTACAAGTCAATGTTGGCGCGTGACCTCAAATATGGTAGCCGGCAGGCACCGATCGGGGACGATAACTATCTACATATGCCTCGGTCCGGCATTACGGCAGTGATAGCGGCCGCCAGTGCAGCAGCCGCAGCAGCAGCAGCAGGTACTACAACCGGAAGTGGTACGATCAGCAACGGATCGTCATCGGGTAATGCGGTGGGTAATGGCAGTGTTGGAACGCACGGTAACGGTGGGATCACTGTCTCGACCCAGCATTATCCCGATGCAAGTTTGGCACACTTTTTCCCCCACCGTAATTTGCTAATGCGTGGCGCGGACGGAGGTGATCCGTTGACGCAATGCTAGCGAGCAGATAAAAATGACAGAAAGACGCCACACGCTGTGTGTATCAATCGCCACAGTGGACAATCATCATGAAGTACTACTCTACTTTCCATTAGTTATCACACACAAACACAGACACACGCGTGCACGTGAATTTCGGCGTACCATACGGCAAAACCATACGGGCGCGCGAATGTGCATTTAATTTATTTATTGTATAGCGATCGAAGAATTTATGTAGTATTCACTTTTTGTTTTGTAGCCGGGGGCTGATCCGTACGCGTGTAACTAAAATAACAATTCCTCTTGCCTTAATCACCATAGATTCGTGGTGCATCACACCACTAACTGACAGATCAAAACGATCAAAGCGTAACCGTCAAGAAAAGAGAACCCTTAAACCGATGAGTGTTAAGCAGCGCCCAAAATTAGCGGATAAACGTTCGCACAATTCATATGGTAGGATTTTGTAAATCATCATGCTTTTAGTGACTGTTATTAATTTTTCTTTGTTGTTGCATTTGGTTTTGTTTTAAAATTACGACAAAAGTTTTAGTTTGGAGAGATTGGACAGAACACTTCTCTACTACTAGGCGCGTACATCTAACATTAAATGTACATATGGAAGTGTTGTAGTAGAACAACACTACTGCAAGTAGTAGCAATTATGAACTGTTTATTCTGCATTATTTTGTTTCGATTCAAAATTTTATCTCGAAATTTCGAACCAAACGGATGATCCATGCTTGAGCTGATATGGAAAACGAAGATATCGTTTTGTTTTTGCTGTTTCGTGTTTGGTTATATAATCCACAGTCAGCCGCAACTAGTTAACCTACTGCATGTATGTAGCTCTCTACCACTCTTCCAGTCTGATAATCATTCCACTGCGGGGAAAAACGGTACAGACACAGTTTTTTTTTGTGTGTTCCAATTTGGCTTTTGTTCTTTGAACATTATCTACACGACATGTCTCCTCACAGAACAAACATTCTACACGGATGCTGGTATAGTAACAACAAGATTCTGCCTCAACTTTATATACAAAACGACTTTTTTTTCTCTTAAATACACAATTCCCTGGTCTGCGTGGTGTACAGGGCTGGCTACAAAGGACGCCCGTTACATTACATTGTTACTGTTACGATAGATACTAGAGAACAAGCCTAAACAAATCTGATAGTTTAACTTCTACACAATCTGGCTGATGCTAGAAGAAACAAAAACTGGGGTATCAAGTAATTTTGTAATCTCAAACTGTGGTCCCATTTTTCGACACAAGAGAGATCACAGACAGTAGCTTTAGTATCCGTTTCTCCATTTTTATTTTGTTCGGCAAAACTACATTCCTGAACCTGCCTGCCAATCAGGTAGTGAAGGGTAGTGGACAAAACTAGGGCAAAAAATGATATTGAATGTTGTGTCGTTTAAAATACAAACACAGATACATCCTGTATCCATAGAGAGATATGGAGTAATGAAATGATTCGAATTTATAATAAGACTCTAACTAGCCACGGTACACATAACCTGCAAACACACACACACACACACACACACACACACACACACACACCAATATTTGTGCAAAAGAAGAAATCAGCCAACAAAACATCAGGAGCGTTGATTGTTGTTACAAATTTACTTTTTTTATTATAAATACTTAGTACATAACTTCTTAAAACCATTGTATGTGTGTGTGCGTGCGTGTGAATTAGAGAAAGATAATGATGTAAAACCCGCACCAAAATAATTTATGCACCTAAACAAACACACACACACACACACACAAACACCCACACAAAATTAACTTTTAGATGAAAATTCGTACTCAAGATGCAACATTTGTATCGACAGGCGAGTAGATTGTAAGATACGAGAGAGAAAAAACAGCCAACAATAGCGCGATGCTAGGTACTTTGGCAGCAGATTCAGCGCATAACACAAATGTAGGGGAGAGTCTGTTAATCGGTGTGGCTAGATGAAAATAGCGCCTTTGATGAGATCTCTTTACATCCGATGCAACCCCGAGGTCATAAAAATGCACCCTTTGTGCGTGTGTATGTGTATGTAGAACTGTAGAAACAAACAAAACGACAACAAAAACAATTACACCTACAAAAATCTGAATGTAAGATACGATAGCCTTCTTAAAACGAACACCACCACCACAGAGAGAGAGAGAGAACCTAACTGGGTCATCAGATCGATTTGCTTATAAATCGAAGAAGATAAAGTTTTTCCATATATTAAACAAACAACTGAAATACTGAATTTTGAAAATATTAACGTACAATGTGTCCTGTGTCCGGTTAGTAAAAAAAAGCGTATGTGATGTATTCTACATAGATCGAACGTGATCGATTAAGCGACTAAAGCAAGAGCGACTACTGATTAGAGCTGAGCAACGCGAGAAGTGGAGTGTCTCCAAATAAATAGTATTGGGTATTATATTAGTAGTGTCTCCCCACCCGAATCGTGAGCGCCCGCTTGAGTCAAGCTAGCCGTTCCGCTTGATATATCCTTCCGGAATCTCAATACAAAAGGAACGGCGCGAAACCATTCAAAAGTAACACAATTAGAAATGGGAA
This sequence comes from Anopheles maculipalpis, assembly GCF_943734695.1. NCBI lineage: Eukaryota > Metazoa > Arthropoda > Insecta > Diptera > Culicidae > Anopheles > Anopheles maculipalpis. Next base: position 42,389,388 of record NC_064871.1, on the reverse strand, counting down.
AACTGGGTGAGAAAAAGTTGCGCATTTTGTTTAAAGTTTAAAAAGGAATCATTTCTTAGCTTTCCGTATTCCTCAGCCAGCAGCTGATGTGTTCTTTAAACACGACTTCAATTCCAATCTCTGGTACGGGGCACAACCAAATAGTCTTGTAACGCACAAACACAACCTTTGGTTTTTCTTTTGTAAAACTTTGTTATATACGTACAGCAGCGAGGCGCTGTTGTTTCTGTTCTCTAACAAACCCTCTTCCCCCTCCCTGAACCGGTCATACGTACCGCTTTCGTCTTCTATTGTCGTCTTCGTCGTCCACAATGCGGGTTTTAAAGGGCAAAACGATAAGTAGCAAGAAGTAAAAATGGTCGCGCAATCAGGTGTGAAACTACTGTATACTATAGTGTACTTTAGGGGACTTTTTGGGGAGGCAGTTTGTATTTCATATAGATAGGGAAAAGCTGAGTATGCCGGTAAAACGTTTGCTACGCGCATGGCCTTTTTACGACGTGACGCGTGAGAGCGGGCGGGCGCGGCGGACGGGAAACAAAAAATTGTGGAATATTAAGCGACAGTTGCACATTATTATACATACATATATTGAATTATACTATTGCTATTATTATTATTATTATTACATTATTAATATTATTAATTTTATTTTAGATACATTAATAATGTGTCCGTTTTTTTTTTTTGTTAGAGTGTAAGTGAACGAGCGAGAATGGGCGGAAAAGAGGAAAAAACGATAACTTAAAAACAAACACTGAGTGAACTGTTACAAAACATATTTCACTACTCCTGATTATGAGATAAAGAATAAGGAATCGAACAGTTGAAAGCATATGTCATACGATTTGTTCATTTTTTGGTGCGATTACGTTTTGAAAGAAAAACAGTAAGATGTCTTTTTCCGGATTCTAATTCACACCTGAAACGAACGAACCACCATCTCTTGATCATGGAGCAAAGGTATTTAGCCGATTTTCCTTGTATATTCATTTAACTAAGCGTACAAATGCACTTCTTATTTACTTTGTCCATTCCTCCATTAACCTAAACGTTCTAGCACTAAAGATAAAATTTACATCGCGCTTTAATACCCAAAGGGGTATAGTTTTGATATGCCTGGGCCACAGAACAGAGATCGGCAAAGGGCGGCTTGGATCACCCTGTAGTGTAAAGATATTTGAGTTTTTACTCTGAAAAGCTTGCCAATCAGTTCTCTAGCCCATTAGCTCGTGTTGTGCTTCAAAGCACGTACAGAGTCGTCAAGATCGTGAAAGTCTTATGTCATCTGTAGTAGCATTCCTAACCCTGCAGCTCTTCTAGAGTCCAGCAACAATACAGGGTCTTGTATTTCAATTCAATCGAAACCGATTATGCGGCCTATTCCGGAACCAATGCCTGATACCGGTTTCTGAGAACTGATTCCGATTCCGGAACCGGTACTCATTCTTGATCCAATTCCAGGATCTATTCTGAACCGCTTCCAGGAATTATGGAGCACTAATTTGGTCAGTCGTCACTACATTTGTTTGTCATTTTCATAGATGATTGACAGTTCATTGATTTTAAAAGGCAACAAAGCATTTTCCAAATTTCGGCAGCCCTCTATTGCCTTCACTGACGTATATAATTTTATGTTATGATCTGCAAACATAAAATAGCAGTTATTTTCATGAATAACATCACACACAAACATTTGTGTATTTCCAGAAGGATCAAGCACCCAAACATACAGGAACGTAGTTTCTTTTTGTCATCTTTTTCAAATACAAACACAACAGTTTCTTTTAAATTGATCTTATTGATAATTCTTCTAGGTAGACTTTATTAGCATTTTTACGAAATTTCTATTATAGTACTCATTATCATCATGCCTAAACGAATCGTGGTTGGGTGGTTGGTTGGTTGGTTGGTTGGTTGATCAACTTAACTTACAAAAACTATCAAGCACGATCATCAATTTGTTTAGCATTTACGCATGCATCATGGTTTCCAAGCGCTGAGAAAACGGTTGAAACATTTCCTTCTTGTATAATTTACTTATTCTTTTCTTCTTGGCTTAACGACTTACTAGGTCAAACCAGCCACCGATTGGCTTACTATCACGTAGTTGGATAGTTAGTCCTCACTACAAGGGAACGATCTCGGATGGGATTTTAACCACGGTCCTGTCCAGTGTGAGATATACAATCCTTTAGGGGGAGGGCACCAAAGCTTGTCCGACATAGTTGCATTGCCCTTTACCTGGTACACTTTTTCTCAAACGATCGAACATTCACCACGCCACCAAACCCTATTCTGTACAACACTTACCAATTTGATTTGCTGTATGTATATCGTTAGAAAAAAAATCCTTGTGGCTCTGTTTGAGAAGATTTGTTCTAAAAAAAAGGAAGCTGAGAGTTGCTACATAGCCCATATCCTATGTGCGTGATGTCGGTGAGCAAAATGAAGCTTTAAAAACTATCTTTAAAAAATTAAATAATAAAAACGTGTACCTTAGCTAAATGGTGCAGATTCAGCCGAAATATGTTGCGTAAAACACAATGGAATTAAAATTTAACTAATAAAACAGTAAAGCAATCGTTGCACACCAAAGTCGTAAAGATAAGTTGCACACAATTCAAATGGGAGGGGGAGAATACACCGGCCACCGTCAAACTCCGAGTCGAACCGGAACAGTGTTTGTAGATGTACGTGTCTTCTTAAAACATTTTCAATACTTATACTTAGTTGGTGTTCGATGAGCATGTCCTTCAGCCAATGGATATCAACAACCATTGGGGTGGGATACCGCCGATCAAACCCCCAATCAATGCATCATTACACCATAATCATCGTATTAACCTTCTTATTATTTTTGACTTAACGACCTCTAAGGTCATGCCGGCCATCGAAATGGCTTACCAGACTGCCGATACCACGTAGTTGGTTAGTCAGTCCTCATTACGCGGGAACGGTTCGGATGGGATTTGAACAACTGTCCTGGCGTTTGAAGACCGGCGCCGCTGTCGCCTACACCACCGGGCCGCCCCTATTATCGTATTAACCATTATTGCCAGATACCTGCATAGTTTCCTATAAGCGTGGCTGGTAACGGTCCGCCAGCAGTGAACAGGCGCGTACCACTGCTGTCGTAGCAGTGTGTGTAGATAGCAGGCAAGTACTTGTTTTGTTGGAATCCATCCATTTCTTCGTCCGGAAATTGGGCCTGAAATTGCGAGCAACGGAACATAAGATAAAAAGATTTCCCTAAACCACCGATCAGGAAGGTTTGCTACATCGTACCACATAGCCTTTGCTAGCTTTCAGTACCACCGTGCGGGAAGAGTTGATGCACGATTCGAGATATTTGCCCGCTCGGATGTCGAAAAACATCAGCATGCCCATCCCGGTACCGATGGTGAGGATGTTTCCTTGGAAGCTGGCTGACCGTATACCGTAACCACTGTACCGGGATGCAATCTTTTTCACGGCCTGTGGATTACATGACAAAAAAAAACCATGAGAAAACTTTATATCTACTGGTTAACATGTTTTTTTTTTTAATTAAAATTTCTAAAAGGCTTACTTAATTTGTTTTTAGTGATTTAAAGGCACATTCAAATGGTGCATTTGTCTTCGGGCAACTCAAATATTATTTATTATTTAATTTTACTTATTTTAAGTATGACGGCTTGCGCCGTATTGTTAACACCGCATGTGATGACTATGTACATAAACTAGATTGACATAGGGCATTTACTCCCTGTTTTTTGCCTAATCCGAGGCAAGCTCGGTTGCAACTTAAATATTTACTGAATATTTAATATACGACAAGTATATTATATACATCAAGTTTAGCGTGATGCGTCTTAGATTTAGATTTTTTTAAAGAAAACTTTAAAAATTGTCTTAATTTTGAATGGCGATGACACTAACACAAATGATTGGTTTAAAATGTTGTTACAATTCGACATTGGAAAATCATTCTACAAATGTGTGACCCTCTCTGCTAGGCAATCCTTGGATAATTTCCTGGCACCATAGCCATGGCTGCATTAAACAATAATGTTTGCACAGTTTCAGATAATTTGTAGTAGATTCTTAGCGATCACTGATTAATTAAATTCTTGGAAAGGATCGTGAAAGAATGCCGACCTAATCTAGGATCTTTTCCAATGTGTAAGAGAATGCTATGAACCTTAGGTCCAATGGATGAAACGAGAAAGTCACCTAGGTTTTGGGTTTTCCTCATCAGTTTTAGACCGCAAAGAACTTGAAGCTTATAGATGGTCCAGAGCCTGACATTTATTACAAAGAGGAATTGCCAAATTTGCTATAGCCAGTAGTACGAAAGTACCTAACGACATTCAATTTGTTTGACCGAGGATAGAGCTAGTAATACGAACAAATTTTCAATTGCAATTTCTCAAATGTTTTAACTCAAGCTGCTTCAAAACATCTTCAGAAGAATGTTTTTCGTTATCTCTATGAGGTAATCCCTAGCTACGACTATGAAATCGAGCTTCCTGGGCCTTCCTAAGTTATTCCGCTGGTAAGAGTATGTATTACTTCAATCTTTTTAAAAACTAAAAGGACTGGCAGTTAGTGGCCATAGGACTTCAATTAATTTGATGCGTTTGTCAAATTTATGTCTATACAATACATGATGATACAAGAGACAATCGATGTATTACTAGAACACAGGGCAATGAACTTGATAAAAAAAAAAGTTTCTTTACTCCTATTTCCGTCAGTCAAAGCAATAGATCAATGTCCAAAACCGAGATCGAATACAGAATCAATGCAATTACCTGCAGTGTCCGAGGGTCCAGCAGCAACGTGTACGAACGACACCCAACCGCGTACAATCCGTTCGGTTGGCAGGCTATGCACACATTTTCCTGACAGTTGGGTAGCTTCCGGGAAAGCTTTTGTGAGAACGTTTCCGCATTGAAAAGATGCATGTATCCATTCAGGGAAAGCAGCGCTAGCTCCCGATACTCTTTGTTGAAACAAATTGCACGGATCTTTTGCGCCCCACGGCAATCCTTCACCGCAACGGGCGAAATGTGCGCATACGTTGGCACGTCCTGCTCTTCCTCGCCGTCCTTTGCCTCGGGAAACTCCATCAGATCCTCGTTGACACGCCACAGGGCTAGCTTGGTATCGCGCGACCCTGACACCAGGAACTGATCGTCCAACCAGCACATATCAAACACCCAGTCACGGTGTGCATTTTCGCCGATACAGAGCGGATCCATCGTTGGCAGCCGGTACAGTGCGATGTCGGCCGAATGCCTCGCACCGGTCGCAAGCAAACTGTGGCTCGGATTGATCTGGCACGCGTGTATACCGGACTGTGTGTCGGGGCTCGCTCCGTGGCTGTTCGGTAGCGTCGGAATCGCATCCACCCGCCGCATGTTCACGTCGTACACCAACAGCTTATTGCACTTGGTACCGAACACGACCTGCCGGTTGCTGAGCCACTGCGAACAGAACACCTTGTTGATGTTGCCGAGGGAGATTGGTGTTTCGCGGAACATGTCGTGCGTCAGGATGTGACGACTGGCGTACGTCGGATCGATCGTTCGCTCATCGTGCAAGTCTGATTCTCTGCTGCGGATGTAGTCTACAAAGTTATACGATGTACTAAGGACCTGATGCTGTTGGCTTGGCGTTTCCTCCTCGCTGTCGCTATCTTCGTACGTCACGAAATCGTCCGGTTTGTCCGGCTTTCGGCGCCGTTCCAGGCGCAACGTACGGTGCCTAATCCGACGTTCCTCCAGCCGATTGGGAATGTAACAGCTGGGCCGTTCGCCAGCCACCGGTCGCTTCAACGTTTTGGACATCTTCGTTGCACCGGGCGCGCACGTTTACCGTCTGGCCACTTCTTACAGACGGTCTGTATGTGCGTGTGTGTGTATGTATCTACCGTCAATCACCAATCGTGTTCACTCTGCTGAAGAATCGATCAGTGAAACAGTTAACTTACTACTCAAGTTCCAACAACACGACATACAGTGATATGTTCCGCGGGGTACTAGGGAACGATACCACCTAACGTGTCTGTGGATGCTGGACACTAGCTAGCACACCTGTATGAAGCACAGCGAATCGGTAACGGGGGAGGCTTAACACACAAGGTTGTTGTGTGGTAAAATGGGACAACGGAGCGGAGCAGCCACAATCGCAGCAGTTTCATAGCCTACTCCCTTACGAAGAAACGCCTCCTGCTGTAGCCTACGCTCACGCACGCACACATTTTACGTTTTTTTTAAAGCGCGATTTATTTTTGAAAATCTAACTAGTTTTGTATTATGTGATCGTATATAATTACAAAACTCTGTACGCTGTACGAGCTATTCTAGCTTTCCTAATAAAAATTCTCTACATCGATTTGACAATCATCGGCACAGGGTGCCTCAGACCGAGTGTGTGTTTTCGCCTAGAAACGTCATAGCGTTACACCACACGTCTGACAACGCAGTGTAATTACACCACAGCTTAAAATTACATCGGTGTTTAAAAAAGCATTTTAAATATAATAAAAATGAATAAAAATAAATGCCATTACATTAAACTACAACTATAGGTAATTTAACATAAATGCGATGAAGACAGAAGTTAGTTAGATGATCAGCGGATAATCCTAGAAGTTGGCAATATTGTTACGAAAAAGCATTTTAATGCTTTTGTAACTTTTCGACCACCTTTCGAGAGGATTATTTAAATTGTTTTATACAATTGTCAATCGCAACAAAAAAAAAATTACTTGAACAATGTCCAGCAAATGATTCAAATGATGACCGAACCGTCGTCCTATGTGCATTGTTTGTTTATGTTTGCAGTAAACAATGCCAAAATTGCATATTTTCAATCATTGTTGTTATAGTTTCGAAGGCCGTGCATAAGTTTCAAATCAGCTGTACCGCAATGTACCTTGATCATGAGTAACGTAGATGAAATTGAAGATTTCTATGGTGTGTATTTATTGGTGAGCAAAAGTACGAATCCAAAGTTTGCCGGCCGCACGTACATCGGGTATACCGTCGATCCAAATCGTAGAATAAAACAGCACAACCGCGGTGAGGATGCTGGCGGTGCAAGACGAACGTCCAACCGTGGTCCATGGTAAGAACGCTTCGTTTGATCTGCATTTGGATTCCGATTTGATCGATTAAATCTTTGGCAGGACGATGGTCTTGATTGTGCACGGATTTCCGAACAACATTTCAGCCCTACGGGTAGGCAGAATATATGAGCACAACACATTCTAGAAGCTCAAAAGAAATGGAGCATTACTACGCCCTTTTATCTATTTCAGTTTGAATGGGCCTGGCAGCAACCTCGCATTTCCCGCCGACTGAAACAGATTCCAGAACTGCAGAAAAAGCTACGCAAGGAATCTAACTTTGAGTACAATTTTCGCATACTTTCGGAGATGCTGAGAATTGGGCCATGGAATCGGTTGCCGCTCGTAATACGCTGGTTTGCTGATGAATTCCACCGGGAATTTGAGGTATGCATGCTAGACTGTACCTGAAGTGCACATTCCTATACGATCGCTGATACTTCAATGATCATTCCGAACGATTTACAGGCAGGCAAAAAGCCACCCCTCCATATGCCCATCTGTTTTGGGCGAATGAAAAAGATAAAGCGTAAACAGCAAAAGACGAATGTGACGGGTGAAAGAGCGAAAGCAAAGCAGCGCGTACCGAATCAGGCGAAGAGCTGCAAAATAGCCATCAATTACGATTTCGATGAGTACGATCTGCTTGTGATGGGTGGTGAGAACATCGATGATAGTCCAAATCATGTCATCAAGGAGCAAACGTTACCAGACACACAAGACGCGAGTGTGGTAATTAGTTCCGATTCGGAATGTGACGACAACGGTGTGAATGTGGAGGAGAATGGGTCACAGTCGACAACGACCGATTGTACAATATGTAATCGGTTAATGGTTTTGGAGGAAATGGAAGGGCAGGGGGATTTAGTTTTACGATGCCTGCAGCCAAGCTGTCCTCTAGTTTGTCATCCGGAATGTTTGGCTGCATCTGTTCTAGAACCGGGTCAGTACGTTCCCGTCGAGGGAGATTGTCCCGTGTGTGAGGGACACTTTCTGTGGGGTGACATAATACGTAAAGCCAACGGGTGTAGCGATTTGGTGGATGATGCGGAAAACGTTGGCCCACTTGAGGTGGACGATATATCTGATGAAGAGGAGTAATGTAGGTAACGTCCAAGAAGATGGCAGTTTAAGTTAGAGACACTAGTAATGAGGCCTTTTAATGTTAAATATAAGAAATAAAAAACTGGATTACATTAAGTTATATGCGTTGTGTCATTTGGTAGCTTGGTGATTGATTTAATAGCGACAGTTGCCTTTTGGAGGCCATAAGCAGGAGGGACGCCGGTCTTCCTCCCTCTAGCGATCCCCTGTAGTGATACAACTACGTGGTATCATCAGATACCGGATTGATCTTATATAGTAGATCGTTACGTCAAGAAGAAGCTCTATGGAGGGTGGACATCGAATACGCTGACTAGGCCAAATTCAGAAGACAAGGAGAGGCCGAAGTCGCATCAGCAACACACAACTGCGAATTTTCGGACACGTGGGTAGGATCATGATGCCCCTGATCAAGTGCAAGATCCTCGAAATGCTTAAGGATGCCAGGACTGTACATATATAGACAAAGTCCCAAGCATCTGTCCGTGGGTTGTTAGCACGAAGGGATCCGGATCCCAGCTCATTAATATTGTTACTAAGCAGGACTGTCTTTCCAGCACACTTCTTTCTTATCAAGCGCCAAAACCGTTTCGTCGTCTTAGGCTGCAGCATCAATTTTCGATACTGCTCACGGTCTAACTCCGTCATATGTCTGCCTATTCTTCTTCTTATTGGCCTGTTCAGGGTTGAGCTCGTCGCGTAGACATGGCCAGGTCAGACTGTCTGCCTATTATCCTGGCCCTTCTGGTGGATGCATCATCGCTATCAATGACTTAACCCTAGCGAATCTAATTCACTGCACAATTTAAACGTATATACCAGTAATTTAACGAAGCTCCAAATAGAAAGGACCTCCTTACGTTCAAGCACCAAAAAAGAGGAATTTCACTCTTCTTCTTCTTCTTAAGATGTGATCTGTTCTAGAATGTTAGATTTCGGTTCCAATTTTTCACACGGTAGCAGAGAGTATCGGATCCCCTTCAGCATGTTTCACCGTAGTAAGCACTGATTTCTCGGTTAAGTGCTACGAAAAAAAATCCGTGTAAATAAGTCTTTTAGTTATTCTAGACTTGACATGACCTAACTGGTCATTAAGCTGAAAAAAAGAGTAATGATCAATCTGAACAATTAAATTTAGAAAAAAGAAAAGTAAACGATTCACTGAAGAGTTACACCATACTTTCTTTCGCCTGTGTTCGACATGCCTGAGCGAAACATGCGCTACTCTCATCCATCCGCGACACGAGAGAGATCTCCGAACAGCGAAAGACAGACAGAGAGGGCGAAAAAAAGTGATCGAGCTTTTCCGAAGCTTACTACAGCGCTGAACATAGCTTTTAGTGATCATTCTGACTCAAGCATCCACCGGGATCGGATCATAGAGTTGTAATAAAAAATTAGCATCATAATTTCCAACGTTTCTTTTCGGTTAAAGCTACACCAAGTGCGTGTGTTGTGATTGATGATCATTTAGATTGAAACACTCAACGCGATCAGAATATTCCTCCTCAAGGTTGATTACGACTGGTGGTTGGTAATATTTAAAGTTTTGGCTTTACAATTTTGCAACGTGTGTACGCGAATTTTTGCGCCCTGAGTGACTGAGAGCCCAATTCGATTCGCGTTAGTTCCGTGTAGTGTAGAGTTCCCCACAATTAAACGATAAAAAGACAACAACAAAATCCTTCCAACACCCAACATGAACACCCGTCAGTTGCTGGTGGTCGGCCTGATCGTCCTGCTAACCGTGGCCAGCCTGTGCGATGCGAGGCGCCGTTTTCCCAACCGGCGGCGTGGTCCTTCGCGGAAAACGCTCAAACAGCTGTACTACGAGTCGCGCGAAACAAACACACCCAACTTTGTCCGGCTGGTGCTGATGCGGCTGATCTACGGCATTGCGACCCAGATGGGAGTTGAGGAGCGGCTGGACAATGTGTTTGGTGGTGCATTCGTACCGCCGAACGCTGTCGACGATAGTTCGGACTTTTTCGACGTGCTGAGCGACGAAAGTGGAGAAGATTTTAGCTTCGGACTGTGAGGTAAGTGTAAAGTGTGTGTCTGTGTGACCTTCGGGATCGATGTAACGGCATCCGGCATCCGTCTATGACACAATTTGTTTGATTAATCCGATCTAAATGGTTTGAACGAGGTGAAACCCAGCGTGGTTCCACTTCCCCGTGGCGCATTTCACGATTTCACGCCTGCCCATTGCTGTGTGGCCGAAACCGGTCGATCGCCATTGTTTCGATGACGCCGCCGCCCGTCGATGAGCTCGGCCTTTCTTCTGGGTGGAACGGTATTTGGCGCAAAAGAAAGTGGCTTCTGTGTGTTTCATTTCTGGGTGAATTGTTGGACGATCTTGGGCATTTCGGAGGTGGAGGCGTGAGGGTTTGGAGTGATTGCATGAGGTGGTGTGTAGTAAGGAGCTGATCGATCGATCGATCAATCGACCAGTGGAGTGTGCCTCATTGGCACGAGAGTCAAGAGCACAGGTGAAGAGTTTCCGTTGCGCCATTGAGGACTCGTTGCCTCTTCAGCAGCTTCTTTCATCGGTTGATGTGCCAGTTTCTTCCGGCTTCTATTCCGACCAACATAATCGATCTCTCACCAAGCAGAGAGAGAGCGAAAGAGAGCGAGAAGAAAGGGCCGGGACAGTCCGGGTGAATTTCATTAAATAACCTCTTCCATCATCCACAATCCCCGATCCTCGATGCTTCCTCAACGAGAGTAAAAATTCAAATACAAATAATGACGCCAACAACGCTATTATTGTTGAAGCTGGGGCGCATTTTAGCCTGTTTCGTTGCTTCTTAGGATGCGATTTTTTCTGCTGTTTTCTTGTGGTTAGCTTTTTAATAACCAATCGTTTCGCTTGTTGCGGTTCGAATGAAGCGGAAAATATCGGTAAGCACGCTGTTCGGTCGCGGGAAAAGTGACCTCGAAACAGCAGTAAGACGATGATGCGTGTCCCGAAATAAAAATCCTCCGCTCTTGTTCTTGTGCTTGCTGGCACAATTGCTTCACTGGATGACCCCATTTCGGCTGGGGAGTCATCGGAACGCTATGGATGTGATGTAAATAAAGCACGATCCATCCAGTGATCACTAAGCCGATGAGTTTTTTTGTACATCGAACAGGGAAGAATGCGGTGGAATGCAACTACTGCAGAACTACGGAACACGGAACACTGTCGGTGGGCGATCAGCTTCCACCTCACCAGTAGATCACCGGAAGGTTATTTGCACGGTGCGATGATGGGTGTTTGTTTGATTAAACACCTGTGGCTAGGGAAAAGAAGTATTTTCTTCAAACAAAACCAAGCACAAAGGGCATTTGTTTGCAGACGACGGTACGACGGTCACGTTCCATTCCCAACCCAACGCGGACAGTGTGAAAGTGGTCACTGTATCGCTAGCCCGAATGGTGGCAGGAAATAATGTTAATGACACACCGTACACGGGCGGGCGGCATACTGTTGTCACTGTGAACCACCCGTACCGTAATGTTACTTCCCAAACTCCATTTATGTTTCACTTGCAAGCGCGTTTGTCCGGAATGAAAGTCTCATTTCTTTTTACATTCTTTTTTTTTTTTGCTGTTGGTTCAAATGAAAATACGATGGAATGGTGTGTGGTTCAAACAAATATGTTTGTGTGTGGGTTTTTTTTGTCCTATCCTCCTGAACCTGAACCTGAAGAGTGAATAAACAATGCGGAATCGGTACATGAGTAGGTAATTAGAGAATTTAGTTATAGAAGCGAAATGGTTTTCTGGTGATAATGAATTTGCACTGATGAGAAATATATTGCTGTTGATTTGATGGCAAATCCCCACGTGACGATGTCGGGAAGGACAACTTGATCTGAACATGATCGGATAAGCTCTTCCACTACGCCGAGTAGGATCCGATTATGTCCTTAAGTAAAATAACTCATTTGAAGACTTTTTTGAAATATGTTTTCCTTTTCACTGTATGCGAAGAGTTATAAGACTTTTTTAATAAGCTCTACAGCCCAGAACCTAAATGTATGAGCACTTATTTAATAAGAATTAAACTAGAGCATGAGGAGATGTACGAAAATGAGGCTTTATTACATTTAAAAACAACAATGCAATGGCACAAAAATATCTAGTCGAGTGACCCAGCAGACCAAGTCTCCGCGAGCTTGTAAAACCGAGGAGAAAGAAGTGTTCGTACATTTGGGTTTCAACATTTTATCTCATAATAATTTATGGATGCCCTTTGCATTGGTGATGAGAATAACAATTCTTTTTAAGGAATTAGTTCACTTTTATTGACTCCCTACTGGGATTTAATTCTTTTAACAACTCTTTTCGGAGCCGCAATAACAGGAGTTAATCTGGAATAAACTTCAGACTGCTTCCGACGCCGGATCAATCCGACGCCGAGGAAAATGAGGAATTACCCATTACTACTTCAAACCCCAAAACACGACTGGCGACTATTAACTACTTGGGAGTAATTTTGATAATAAAGATTCCGATACGCGTTTTAACATAAGCGTTATAGTCCCAGTACTCACATACGCCTCTGAGACATGGACCCTGTCCAAAAGCGACGAAGCCCTCTTAGCTGCGTTCGAGAGGAAGATGCTCAGAAGGATCTTTGGCCACGTATGTGTGGAAGAACAATGGAGGAGCCACCACAACGACGAGCTGTACGGAACTGTATGACGATCTCACCGTCGTGCAGCGAATTAGGTTCCGAATGGCTGGCCATGTTATACGTATGGCACTGGACGACCCAGCTCAGAAAGTCCTTTTAGGCTGTCCTCACCTTGACCGTGACCGGATTCTACTGCGGCAGGCCAAGACCGAAAAGCGGTTGTTGCGCCTGATAAGTAAATCTTCTTCTTGTTCTTCTTCTTGGCCTGCTCAGGATTGAGCACGTCGTGTCGACATCGCCAGGTCTCCAATCAGTTTCCAAAAAACTCGGTCTAGGACTGCAGTCCTCCATCGACGGCTGCATCCGATCTCCGACAGGTTCTCCGACCTTACTTGATCCAGCCAACGAGCTTGTTGTGCTCCTCTACGCCTCGTGCCAAACTGGTGGTCGTTGACGAGCACGTTCTTGGTGGGGGCATGAGTCCGGCACCCTCATCACATGCCCCAGCCAACGTATCCTTCCGGCTTTGACTACCGTCAGGATATCAGCACCGCCAAACAGGTCGGCTAGCTCGTGGGCCATTCTCCTTCACCACATGCCCTGCTCGCACACACCACCAAAGATAGTCCTTAGCACCCGCCGTTCGAAAATGGCGAGTGCATTGGCGTCCTCCGTCAACATAAGTCAAATCTCGTACCCGTAGAGGACTACCAGACGTATCAAAGTGCGTTAAATCGTGCATTTCGTGTGTTGTTGGAGTCTCAGAAGGAACTCTACCACCTTCAGATCGTCGCCGTCAACTGATACTCTACTTCCGAGTCGGGCTCTATCACGGTCAGAGCCACCGGCAAGCAGGTATTTTGTCCTCGTCGCATTGATGCTCAATCCAATTCTATTGGCCTCGCGTTTCTGTCGGTTGTATGCCTCGCACACCGCCGCAGATGATCGTCCGATGATGTTGATGTCATCCGCGAAGCCAAAGAATTGGAGAGATCGGGTGAAAATAATCGATAAGTAAGAAAAGTAAGTAAAAAGCGTTTGAACACTCCTTACGATTCGCATCCCTCTTGCGACTTTTAGATGTTTGGCAGTAGGTTTAAAAAAAAAGATCCTCAAAAGAAGACCAAAGGGGCGGCCCGGTGGTGTAGGCGACAGTGGCGACGGTCTTCAAACGGCGGGACCGGTGTTCAAATCTCGCCCGGACCGTCATTTCACCATTTCTATGGCCGACATGACCGTAGAGATCGTTAAGCCAAGAAGAAGACGAAGAAGAAGAAAAGAAAACCAACATGCAATACCTCTACAATGATCGCCAATTACTGCATAAAACAGAACATGTTTGAATGTCAATTTATACCAACTCATAATGTTTATAATTTTTGTTTTGTCTTTAAAGCACTGATCGTAGATCAACTTTTTAGAATTTAAATTAAGCTTTCGATATGCCCTTCACGAAACACACGGAAAGGGTCGAACAGGACAAAAAGATTGTTTTCTCCTCTACTCCGGTTCTCAGAAACATACCAACCAGCATTGATATGGTTTGTTCCGGTGCAAAAGTTCTTTCACTGGCACGCAACAGCAACAAAAACCGTCCACTTGAAACAAGATCATTCCTACACCATTATTCTCGCTAAACAGAATAATGCGTGCTATGAAATGGTGTGTCGTGCGAGAGCACAATCTCCGAACCGAACAAAAACTTAACGGCTTATCGTACCGGAACACACCAGAATGGCAAATGCGCACCATCGGTGCATTAAAAGAGTTCCTTTCTTTTCCGAGATGCTTTGTTTGGTGTGGTAAAAATGTTCACAGCACTGTTATCACTCGGTGCGCTTGTCGAAGAGGGAATACGCACGCATGGTTCTCAGGTGGCCAACGGTAGTTTCGAGTCGTGGTTGTTTATGCTTTAACAAACAAACATGGGGGCACACAACCACATCCACAATTGTTCGAAAGAACGTGGGAGGAAAGCCAGTCAGACAGGCAGCTACTTTTACAGGAGCCAGACATGATCGTCAAGAACCTTGAAAGAATGCGCAAGCAAAATGTATGTTGTCTGGAGAAATAATCAGCACCCGAATCAGGGGCTGCACACCAACCTTACAAATAAATAGCATATCAAATTATCAATGGAGAGAACAAACAAACAAAAGCACAGCTCCATATGGGCTGTGAGTAATTCGTTTTCATGCGCGAAATGATCGTTGCACTGCTGCTGCGTTCGAATGTAAACAGTGAAAGGGAAACATTCTCGTCATTATGGAGCAGGAAGCGCAGATAAGAAAGTGAGCAGGAAACGATCATTTTGCGGGAAGAACATTCAATAGCAGCAGGAAAAAGGTTTTTAACCTTCCCGGGTTGGCACGGCTTTTTTGGCTTAAATCATAAGCTTTTAATAAAACAACCACAACACGAGGGAAAGTGCACATTCGCTTCACGTGTCTGGTTGACGTTTATTTTATTATGCACAAAGTGATCGTGTGTGAGTGTGTGATTGCGTTTATTTTGGCATCCAATTTTCGATACGTCCGGGTTTTTTTTGTTAACAATTCCAACATTCCCGTATTGGTGTGTGAAAAAGTGAAACCTCCTCGCTAAATAGCTTCTCCCGCTGAAAATCGGCGCCCGCTATGGGACACTTTCGATGATACGCCATCGCGTTTGCTCCCATAAAACGGTCTACAACCGGTGTGGCGACGAGTGGCCGGTTTGGGTTCGTATTTTTGGATTTCACGAAACAAAAAGCTTACCATTTCGTCACGCGGCAAAAAAAAAACCGAGCCAGCACGGGTACCGATACGGATCGCTTTCAATCGGTAGCGGTGCGCCGATCGATGCCGATGTATGGTGAAAATAATGGAAAACGTGATCGGTAAGCACATCCGTAGCAGTTTATTTTTCGGCCTTTGCTTACCGAATTTGCATAACGAATCCACTACGAGCAGGCGTAAGAAATGAAATTCTCTCACAAAAACGCGTCTCGCGTCCCCGTGACGCTTCCGAGTGTGACGAGGATCGACAAACGAACGCCCTAGCTAACGGGGCGTTCCTCGCTTGCGCTAGCGTTGAAGTCGTTTGACTGCACAAGCGTATCAAGTAGGCGCGTCGTGTCTCGAACGACGACGTGACGAGCGGTATTCCTTTTCTCGTACAGGAACGTGGTTTACGGACAGTTTTTAGCCCATTTCTAGACTAATAAATCAGTTCTACATTCTTTTATTTGGCGCTTGGCATCACACAGCCAACCTATTCATAATCGATAACACCTCGTTAGCAAAGCGTAAATAGAAGAAGTTTATGAAAAGACTGATAAACAGAATGCTAATTGGGGTAGGAGAAATCATTGATGACTTCCGAACAATAAACATAAAAAAAAAAACTCTTCGACACCTCCACTGCTACTTTCTTTCGTTTCGGGCAAGTTTTCACCACGAAAGACCGCTTTAAAACCCCAATATTCCAATTATAGATTTATGGCCTCCCAAAACCGATCGAGTG